>NW_009969339.1:3339566-3359273 GCF_000747805.2 Chaetura pelagica | reverse complement strand
CTACGTCCCTCCATCTTCCTGCCGTTTGGCCACGGGGCTTTCCTCCTCCTGCCAACGTGGTGCTGGTAGGAATGGAGCACTTGTGCTCTTGAAATATCTGAGACCTGTTGCAAAGCCCGTTAAAACTGATGCAGCTTTTTTTTTTTTTATGGATTTCACTAGGCTTGGCTCAAGCCCTCAGCAACGTTGCTCTTGCTCAATGTGAAACTTGGAAGCAACCCTGGGTAAACCAGCCAGGCTAATGTTCTGCAGGCAAATCGTAACTGCTTGAAGAACCAGATAAGGTGTGAGATGGCAAGTGAGTAAAAGCACTAGCAATCATTATCTTCAAAAGCTTTATCCAAAATGATCCAAGCTTCCTCAGGCTCGGATTGACTTTGTTGGAATAGCTTTTTCTGTGTGTATGTGGGCTTTACACTAAAATTCAGAAAGAAGTGCCAAACTTTGTCTCTGAGGGAGAGACTTTCAGCTTGCAGCAAACCCCATCTCAGCTCGATGCCAAGAGAGGTGCCAAGAGCAGAAGTTGCCCTATGGCTTCATTTGCTGAGTCCAGACTGTGGCAGAGCCAAGCCTGGTGCTGAGACAGAGATGGGAGTGAGGAGAAGTGCTGCTTGTCCAGGAGACAAGTGATCCTTCCCAGCAGCAGATCTTGCCCACACTCCTCTCCATCCATCTGACTGGGAGGAATATAGGACTGTTGTCAGAGGATTTAGGGAGGCAACTAGGAAAGCTAAGGCCTCCTTGGAACTTAACCTTGCAAGTCAGGTCAAGGATAATAGAAAGGGCTTTTTCAAATACATAGCTAAGAAAACTAACACTAGAGGCAATATTGGCCCACTGGTGAATGAGGTGGGAGCCCTGGTGACAGAGGATATAAAGAAGGCAGAGGTGCTGAATGCCTTCTTTGCCTCTGTCTTTACTCCTGCAGGATTTCCCCAGGAGCCCCAGCTTCCTATATCCCCAGAAGAAGTCAAGATAGAGGAGGAGTTTGGCATGGTAGATGAGAATTGGGTTAGGGATCAGCTGAGTAATCTGGACATCCATAAATCGATGGGTCCGGATGGAATGCACCCAAGGGTGCTGAGGGAGCTGGTGGAGGTCATTGCTAGGCCACTCTCCATCATCTTCGGTAAGTCATGGGTAACAGGAGAGGTGCCTGAGGACTGGAGGATAGCAAATGTCACTCCAGTCTACAAGAAGGGCAAGAAGGAGGACCCGGGTAACTATAGACCGGTCAGCCTCACCTCCATCCCTGGAAAGGTGATGGAACAACTTGTTCTTGGCACTATCTCTAGGCACATCAAGGACATGGGGGTCATCAAGAGCAGTCAGCATGGTTTTATCAAGGGTAAATCATGTTTGACTAACCTCATAGCCTTCTATGAGGAAATTACTAGGTGGATAGATGATGGTAGAGCGGTAGATGTGGTTTATCTTGATTTCAGTAAAGCATTTGACACCGTCTCCCACAGCATCCTTGTGGATAAGTTGATCAGGTATGGGTTTGGTGACCAGGAAGTGAGGTGGATTAGGAACTGGTTGAAAGGAAGGAGTCAGAGAGTTGTAGTCAATGGGGTAGAATCTGGTTGGAGGTGTGTTACTAGTGGAGTCCCACAAGGGTCGGTGCTGGGACCGGTGTTGTTCAACATCTTCATCAACGACCTGGATGAGGGTATAGAATGTACCCTCAGCAAGTTTGCTGATGACACTAAGCTGGGAGGAGTGGCTGACACACCAGAAGGCTGTGCTGCCATTCAGAGAGACCTAGACAGGTTGGAGAGTTGGGCAGGGAGAAACCTGCTGAAGTTCAACAAGAGCAACTGTAGAGTTTTGCATTTGGGGAAGAGAAACACCATGTACCAGTACAGGTTGGGGGCTGACCTGCTGGAGAGTAGTGTAGGTGAAAGAGACCTGGGGGTCCTGGTAGACAGGAGGATGACCATGAGCCAGCAATGTGCCCTTGTGGCCAAGAAGGCCAATGGCATCCTGGGGTGCATTAGAAAGGGTGTGGTTAGTAGGTCAAGAGAGGTTCTCCTCCCCCTCTATTCTGCATTGGTGAGGCCACATCTGGAGTATTGTGTCCAGTTCTGGGCCCCTCAGTTCAAGAAGGACAGGGAACTGCTTGAAAGACTCCAATGCAGAGCCACAAAGATGATTAAGGGAGTGGAACATCTCCCTTATGAGGAGAGGCTGAGGGAGCTGGGTCTCTTTAGCTTGGAGAAAAGGAGACTGAGAGGTGACCTCATCAATGTTTACAAATATGTAAGGGGTGAGTGTCAGGAAGATGGAGTTAGGCTTTTCTCAGTGATGACCAGTGATAGGACAAGGGGTAATGGATGCAAATTGGAGCATAGGAGGTTCAATGTGAATATCAGAAAAAACGTCTTTCCTGTGAGAGTGACAGAGCCCTGGAACAGGCTGCCCAGGGAGGTTGTGGAGTCTCCTTCACTGGAGACATTCAAAACCCGCCTGGGCACATTCCTATGTGATGTGCTCTAGGTGACCCTGCTCTAGCAGGGGGGTTGGACTAGATGATCTTTCGAGGTCCCTTCCAACCCCTAGGATTCTATGATTCTGTGATTCTGTGACTTTCCACCCCAGTGTTCCTTTGCCCTTGGCTGTGTTCCTTGCTGCTGCCCAGATGTCTCCTGGCCCCATCTCTGAGGTGGCAGACTCTGGTGTTCCCAGGCTAGTGAAAGGTCTGGAGCTGCCCCAGGTGGAAATGGATGGTCTCCAGCCTGAGCTGTGGTAGCTTTAGTGGTTCTGCTTTGGTGTGCTCTTCTCAGGGGCAACTGCCAAAATTACTTTGAAACTTGTGCTAAGTGCACTCAAAATGAAGCAAGTCGTGAGAAGCTGGGTGCCATTTCCTGGAAGCAGCTGGCCCCTGTCTCCTTCAGAGCTGGGGTGCCAAAGCAGCAGTGTGACAAGTGCCATTCCTGTGCTGGTGTTTATTTGCAGAGTGTTGTGAGCACACTGGACTGGAGCTAGAATAGCAGAAACTTGGTTAAGGGGAACACCTGGAATAAATTCTTGGCTTTCTGAAAGCTCCTTGACTGCTGTCCAGTGTTGTGCTCTTTGTTCAGTAAAGAAAGTGCTCCCCTATAGAATATCTTATATATATTTATATATATATAAAATAATATCAAAAATATCTTTGAGGGGGCCAGATTGAGCAGGTATAAGAAGCCTCTTGAAGGATGTCACTCTTTTCATGGCAGAACTTGGCAATGCAGTCTTAGCCAATGAAATCCAACCCAAACTGTCCCCTAGCAAGTGCAGCTGCATTGATGCAAGGGGGCAGAGTCAAGTCTGGGTAAGCCTCATAATGGCTTTAATTATCAGGGTCACTATTTCCTCTGGGAAAGGCTGAGCTTTGTGTGATGATGCCCCCTGCCCAAATCTCCAAATGTATCGACTGTGCAAAACATTGCAAAACATGTAGCCAAATACCACGTATTTGCAGCTTCCCTGCTGAAACTGCAGCTGTTCCCTATGTGGAAAAGTGATAGATACTGTTAAGCCAAGCTAAAGCTGATGTAAGATGGGGAAATTCTTCACCAACTGTCAGCAGCAGAAGGTTGCTATAGGAATGCCCTGCTCTGAGGAACAGAAGGAAATACACCAAAAGTCAAGAATCATAGTATCATGGAATCATAAATGCTTTAAGTTGGAAGACACCTTAAAGATCATCTAGATTCACTGCTGCTGCCATAAGCAGGGACACATCCCACTAGATCAGGTTGCTCAGACCCCCGTGCAATCTGCCCTCAAAAACTTCCCGTGATGGGCCTGCCACAATTTCCCTTCCTTTTCGCAGCCCCTGCCTGTAGAATTTGCCTTCTGTAGCTCAGATGGTGTGACCAGAGCCCTTGCTGGTCAAGACTGAGGCAAGACAGTCCTTGAGTGACTAATAGACATTCAGTACCTCTGCTGACAGCCAAAAACCCATTCTTCTCCAAAACATCCCTTCATGCAGAGCTTCCTCTTTCATCACGGGGGTGATTCAAAACTGCACTGTGACAGACGGAAAGGTTGTTCCTGATATCTGTAGAACTTGCTGTGTATCCATATGACCTGCACAAGCTGCTTTCCAGCTAATTTACCTGGGATTACCTGGAAAGCATGGGTTTACAAAACTATAACATCCCTTTCTCACGGAACCTGGATCCTTGTACGATTCTTCCTCTTAATTTCCAAGACCATTCATCAACTTGTTCTTTGTATCTTTACCCAACTCCCCTGATGTGTTGCTGAATATCTGAGGTACTGAAAGAAAGTGTTTATTAGGCAAAAGCCACTGTAGAATTTGGACTTTGTTCTCAAAGAATTGGATGTGTTTAGAAAAGTTGCTTTAGCTAGAGACTGAACTCCAAGAAATGGCTGGTGAATTGGTGAAATCCCTGTGGTACCAACTTGGAGCATTAATGAAACACTCTCCTGTTCTGGTAAGTCAAAGCAGGCAAAGAGTTTTGTTGCTTCTTTTAGCCTGGGGATAGAGGTTTGAATTGCTTGGTCTTGTTGGAATGTGCTGTGCATCCTCAGGGATAAGCCAGAAGTGAAGAGAGGACAGGGAACTGCAGTGCATAAACAACACAGCACGGCTCGTAGTATGGGGCACATAGTCAAAGGCTCCGCTGTGATGGCCAAGCTCAGGCTATGAAGCAGTGATGTTGCAGGGATGTGCTTGCTCCTCTCACATGGATGGCATGTTTGTCTTTCATGTGTTTCAACAATTCTGTAATTTCAATGCTAATAGACCATTCCTGTGGTTTGGTTTACTATATGGAGCCCAAGAGTGTTTTCTAAGTCATTTTGGCATTGATTCCAGTTGGATGAGAGGAGCTATTCCAGTTGGATGAGAGCATTGACGGAGGGCTCAAAACCCAAACATACACGAGAACACAATGGGGACAATGTTAAAGCCAATATGCTGTAGCTACAGATTTAATACTACTTCTAGGGGCAATGAATCCTTACTGCTGTTCCTTTTGAAGGCCTGTCTTCTCTGTGCAATGCAGTGCTTGGATCAAAGTCATAAAGTGTTGGCATAAACTGAAGCTTTTATGGAATATCCTGATCTGACCCATTCACGTCTGTGTAGAAGAATGAGATAATAGAGAGAGTTGGAGGAACTATTTGCATATATGTAGGAAAGCTTCATTTAGCATTACCAGGAGAGATTTGTTTGATGCTAACCTTAAGAGGTCTTGAGAGATGGGGCACTTTGGCTCCAGTTCGGGAAAGCCTAACATTCAGCATTCAAGAAGATGTACTTGTATCCTTCAAGTTGGGCAGAAGTTGAAGTGTCCTGTTGGCCTGTGGCCTGCTTGTTTAACACCTTCTAGAAGCAGCTTTAAAGTGGTGGAGTATGCAGAGAAGTATTAGCTCATGTTATGGCAATGAGGTGGTGCACTGGCCTTTAAGACACATCCCATTCTTCATCTTTTCCAAGGACTAACCTGGAAACTTTCCAAACTGATTGAGGAAGAGGACTTGTGGGACTGAACCCTCCATCTTGTAGGCACGTGGCAAAGCTCTTGACTTCACTGGGACAGGGTTTGGTGGCTGGTCTTTGGAGTCTATCCCAAAAGGAAGATCTGTCCCGAGAGAAGGGAAATGCTTTGAAGGCTGAATCTCTCTGTTGTCAGCTCAATGAGTGTATCTTTGCTCCAGCAGAAGATCACCAACTGCTTTTCAGGCCCTGGTGTGGTGTGCTCGTGCCCAGCCGGCTCTTGCGGGCTGTGGGGAGCAGCTGGGTGTGGGGCCCTGTGCTGTCCTGCCTCTGCAGCCAGGACCTGCAGCAAGCTCATCCTGGGCCATCTTGCCTTCCCTACCTCCCTACCTGGCCCACGCAGTGCCTCACTGCCCACCCACTGGCAGACGTGACAGCACTTGGGCTCGGGTTTGCTGTGGCAGATCTTGTAGCGGTGCACTAAAACCATCCCAGACTTCCCCAACGGCCGGCAGTTTGGTGCTGCATCCTGTGATCCCGTGAATCAGAAGCCAAGAATCCACCATTCCTCTTGGGCTAGAGAAGCATGAGCTGCAGTGGGAGTTTTGTTCTTGTTCTTTTAGTCTAGCAGCAGTTTGCTTTCCTTGGTATAAGACAACTGCTGTCTTCCCTGTGGTATGTTATGCCTGGCAGGAGTGCAAATGGTGGAACTGAGGCTTGGAGCACCTTCATCTCCTCAGCAGGGAGGCTGAATTAGTGCTAAAAGGAAAGCCTTTCTTCATCTGTTAATGTGTTTTTGTCAGCTCTAGCCAACCACAACTTGTTTTCTTAGACACGTACATGTGGAAGCACTCTGTGCTCTGAATATGCTTTCACACAACGCGTACGTAACCCTATGCAAGTGCCAATAACCCAACTAGGAACCATGTCCTCCTTGCACAAGTTCCCTTCAGAAGGCCCTTTGTAGGTTTTCATGTCGTTTTCCCAATTGCCAAGGGTGTTAAATAGAAAAGTAATGTGTCCTAGCACTGAAGAGCCCAGGCTTTGATTGTTATGGTCTGTTGGGCAGAGTATGGCTTTGAGAGAAGAAATTGATTTCAGCCAACTTCTCCTTTAACTTCAGGCAGCTCCCATGCTTCTCAGTCTCTCTGTGTTTAAATGGCAGGTAAATATTCAGTAATGTGTTTTTTTTTAAAACAGTAGCATTTATGGTCAGCATCGGAGCCAGGAGTTGGATCAAATGTCAGGGGTCAAATATGAAAGGTCTAAGGATGGGCCTAAGTGTCAAAGTTCATTGTCAAAAAGTATTTCAACGTTCACAGGTCAAGCTCAAAGGTCAAAGTTGGTGTCAGGTGTGGCAGAGGGTGTCAATTACATGGGTCATAAGATCAAAGGTGTGTCAGGGTTGAATATCATGGGTCGTGGTCAAAGGTCATGGTTAAATTCAATGATTGTAGGTCAAGTGTCGAATGTGGTGTATTTGCCAAATGTTACTGTGTCGGGTCAAAGCTTATCAATCATTTTCAAAGCTCAAATGACAGAGATCAACGTCAAAGATAGATATTTAGGTCTAAGGTTAAAGGTAGTGGCTCAGGGTGAAAGGTCTTATATCTGAAAATATAATGGGTTAAGTGAGGGTTCTAAGGTCATTTGATCAGCATAAAAAAGTCAAAGGTCATGGGTAAGGCTTATAGCTCAAATGTTGAGGTCACTCACCATGTTTCAGCTCAACAGTCAGAGATCAAGGTCAAGAGTAAAAGATCACAATTTGGGGTATGTTTCCAGGGGTCAAATCAAGGTTAATGGGTCAGGAGTCAAGGGCCAGGGTTAGGGGTTACGACTTAAAGTCAGGTTGGCATTAAATGTCGAGGTTGGGTTTGTGTTTTCAGATATTGAAAAAAAGATAATATATTGCCTGTTAAAGGCCACAGGAAAGGGGGTCAAAGGTAATGGTCCCTCACACACATCAGATTTAATTGCCAGGGTCTGTGGTTGGTGGGGACACGGTTAGCCCTTGGGCGAGAATTAAAAACACACATTTAGATGGGATTTCTGCTTGCAAAAAAAGTGATTGATTTGTACAAAATGTAGGTAATCCTAGCAAGATACATTCCACTTTGACCAAAACTCTTGTGTTGCTAGAAGATTCAATTTTCAAATCTTTAAGCCAGCAAAGCTTTCCTGATATCAGCAAGAGGTGATATACTCCAGGTGGGAATTTGGAGGAACGGTTTAAGGCCTTCAGGTTGAGTTGGAAGAGTCTATTTGAGGATAAGACATCCACTACTCCAGTTATCAGTTTGATTAAACAATCCAAAGACTGTCTATCCACCAGAAGTTGGCAGGAAGAGATGAATTAATGAAAAATCAATGAAAGATGGAGTGTAAGAAGGGCTTTGCACACTGGGATTTCCAAAGGAAGATTTAAAAAAGAATGTGTCTTGGGAAAATTCTCAGCAGAAAGTTACATATCTAGTAAACTACATCTGACAGATATCTGTCACAGAGGTCTAAGAGAATACAAGGAAAAAAGTGAGAGAAGAGATTAGGCCTAGAGATTCATCCCAGTTTCCATTTAGGTCAATGCAGATACTCACGTTGGCTTCACTGAGAGGTGGCAGCAGCCCAAAGAACTTAAACATGGCCAAGGGCTCTCAGTGGACAGCCTTGGCTTTGGGACAGACGTCTCTGTCGCATCACTAACATCTCTCCTCTGGAACAGCCACACCACGATGCAGAGATCTCTTCTGTCCCACACCACATGGGAGATCTGACCACTCCTCTCTCCCTCCGTGCCCAGGAGCTCTTCCGTGCTGAGCACGTGAGTGTTCAGGGCTCTGCTGTCGCTCCACTGAACATTTGTTCTTTGGCTGCTGCTTTCTCTTGACTTGTTACAGATGGAGTTCCAGCTCTCCTGACCCTTCACAGGGAGGCTCTACAGCATGACAGGCTGATGATGGGAATGCTTTGGTGGTCACTGCCTTTGAGGGACAAATTGAGTGCTTCTTTGTAAAATGCTGCTGTAGCTCCAGACAAAAGTCCTGGAAATTTCCATCCATCTGCACTTGGAAAGTGTGAAAACTGCCATTTTGGAAAGGGGTTAATAACATCTCAAGCAAGAGTCCAGCAGAACATTGGAAACCCTTGCCAAATCCTTGCAGGATGGCTGAAACCCTAGCTGTCCCAGGGAAGCGTTTTTTCTGCATCTCTTCACGTCAAATAAAACACACTTCTGGGTGAGCTTATGTTTCAGTATTTTTAATAAGAGAAGATATTGTACCCCTGCTGAGGAAATCAGGATTTAGCATTTTGGAACAGACTGCCAAAAAAAGGAGGGGAGGTATTAATAGAATGCTCTTCAGGGCAAAACTGGGGGGACACTTCACCAGAGAGAATTGTGGGCAAATCCAGAAAAAGGAACATGGGTCAGTAGCTTGGGTGGTAGGAGTAGCAATCTTAGCCTAGCAAATTCCCATGGGTTTGGACTGGAATGAAAAATTAGGCAACCATCTTTCACTGGGCCTGAGCATCAAGCTTTCTTTTCCTGACTTGCTCATCCAGTTCCTCAAATGGTTCTTGTCACCTTAACCAAAAGCAGAGCAGAAGCGAGCACAAGGAAAGCTGGGACTGTGCGTTGGCTGCCCAAGCTGAAAAGCTGCCACGTGGGGTGTGCAAACACACGGTGCAGGGAGACAGTTTGCCCAACTGGTCCTGAAAGCCCACTCTGGGGAGGCTGGGCCTCTGGGTCTGAAGAAGCTGCACTTGAACTTGAGGGTAAAATGATGGTTCTTCCAAGCAAAAGGAACCAGTGTCCAGCAAGCCTGTCAGAGCATTTCAGGGAAACCTTAGGGATGCTTGAGATTGTGCCTAAAGGCTGCGGTTTTGCAAAGCCATAGTAGGAGCCAGATCCCACCAGAACCTGGAAGTGCCCTCGTGGCTGCCTCATTCCTCCTGGAATTCCTCCTGGTGCAGATTTTGAGTATTTTCCAGTTCTCTCAACAGTTTTTTGATGAAACTGGAAACATTTCAGATGCATTTTTCATGACTGTGTGAAAAAACCCCAATCTAGTTAATGTGGTTTACATACCTCTGTTGTAATGAGCATACTATGAAAATACGCGAGTCTCAAAAGAGCATAGTGATCATCAGGCTTATTATGCAGAGACAGACAATTGCAATATTAATGAGGCTCAGACATCTGTCAAGTTAATCTGAAGTTTAAAGTTCAGGAAACAAAGGCAGGATGTAGTTTTTCTAGCTGTGATTTCCCAGTTCTGTCAAAATTGGAGTGGTTGTGACTTTCTGAACGGAGATTAATTTAGGTTTTCCAAGAGTTTAGAGAACCATAGGGTTGAAAACTCGAGAAAAATCAACGTTGTGGGTCTTTAGAGAAAACTGTCCGTGATGTTGGGACTTGGGCTTGGGAAACCCAGGGTGGTTCCTACGACACAAGTGTGCAGCGTGAATGGGGGAAGCTGATTCCACAGGCATGTAGTAGGGTGTGGAAAAACTCATGTGGATTCAAATTCAAGGGATATCCCCTGTTCCTTTGCCAGAAACAGGGATTCACGCTTGCCCTCCTATCAGGGCTGTCACGCTGTCCTCTTGCCAGAGCTCAGATGACTGTGAGGGGACAAGAGCAGCTTGGGACTCATTGCACAGTGTAGAGTTGAAGGCAAACTATGACTGCTGAGGATGGGTTAGCACACCAGGGTTGTTTGGGGTTTTCTTTCTGCCTCATTCCCCAAGGTTTTCTTCTCTTCCCCAATTGCATGTAAAGCTACACCTACACAAGGTCTGGAGAACAAGTCTTGCAAAGAACGTCTGAAGGAACTGGGGTTGTTTGGTCTGGAGAAAAGGAGCCTGAGAGGAGGAGACCTTGTTGCTCTCCACAACTCCATGAAAGGAGGCTGTAGTGAGGAAGGGGTTGGTCTCTTCTTCCAACTAACAACAGATAGGACAAGAGGAAGAGGCCTCAAGTTGAGCCAGGGGAGGGTTATGTTGGATACTGGGAAAATGTCTTTACTGAAAGGGTTGCCAGGAACTGGCACAGGCTGCCCAGGGAAACCGTCAAGTCGCCGTCCCTGGAGATATTTAGAAGATATGTAGATCTGTTGCTTAGGGACATGGTTTAGGGGTGCATTTGGCAGTGTGCTAGATTAACTTTTGGACTTGATGATCTTAAAGATCTTTTCTAAAGAGAATGATTCTATGATTCTGTCTTGCATGCGGGAGGATAAATGAATCTGGCTGTAGAGTTTAGGATGAGCATTTTCATCTCCAGGGCCAGGAGAGGCCGCTGCAATGCACATCAGCACTTGCCCAGGGCAGCCTGGAGCTGCTGGAGCTCAGGGGATGCTCCTCTGACCCCCTGCAGTCTGCTCACAGCCTCCTGGAGAACAGGCTGCCTGTGCAGCAAATGTATGCTCGAGCCTTGTCCCACTTGGGAATTCAGAAGTACCTTGCACACCTAGAGCAGGGCCCTTGCTTTGCACAGAAGACATGGGGCTGCCATTTGTTTGCAGTTACCTCGGCAGGGTCTGCCAGGAGTAGAGAGAAACTTGGTCAAGAATCCCTTCCAAGAGGTGGATGTTAATGGTGGGGGTGTGCCTGGTGTCAACTGTGTCCTGCTTCACCCAGTAAACACTGAGCCAAAGCTGCATGAGGTGATCCCCGTTGGGTTTGGAAAGCTGTCTCTTCTGTCTGGCAGAAGACAAGTGCTTTGCCTACACCTCCACATGTTTAGAAAAGATGATGCCATGAACAAGTTCATGGGATCATGAAAGACAAGAAACCAACAGGCAGTTTCTCTTTGTACAAAAGGTGCCTTCTTCTCCAACTCTCATCCCGTGCTGCGTACCTGAAACAGCAGAGTGCAAGAAATTAATGAGCCTTTGGAAAGTCTCCTGTTGCTGAGAGAAAAGTTTCCACCAGAGTACCACCTCCATTACCAGCAGTGCAATGCTCTCCTTTTGAACTTTGCCTCCTGTCAGCCCGTTACACGGATTTATGGGATTTCTGCTCTTTGATGGCTGCTTTCATTCCTTGCTTTCACTGCATGATGTAATTAACCTGGCTTTTTCGTTTGTCTCCTATAAAAAGAAGTGAGATAATGAAGAGATTCAAACCCAGAAAGTGAGAAAGTCCTTGACAGATTCCTTCCACTGTCATTTGATTCACAGAGCAAAGAGCACGGTCACCATAAGGGGTGTGGAAGAACCTCTGTAGACAATCAGCTCACAGGTATCCCAGGCCTGGCACACTTTTGAAATAAATTTGATCTCACAGGATTGTCTTCTATGCTGGTGAATCTTTGGGGTTGTGGTCATGAAAACAGAGTGCAGGTTCCCCCAGTTCTACATGCAGTGGTCTGCCTCCAAAATAGGCTGAGGGCTGAGAAGGCCTTGAGGCTTGGTGGAAAAAGACAAAAATGCTAGATATTGGAAGGATTGCAGTCATTGAAAGAAGAAAGAGCCAAGTGGGCAAAATGCCTTCCTGCTGCTGAGCTGGACTAAAACTTCATTATTCTATACATTCTGTACAATGAGGAATATGGTAATCAGAAAGAGAGACATTTTCTTTCTTCTATCTTCCTCAATTCTACAGGGCACAATCCAATGGCAGCTACTTTTCTTGCAAAGCTGAACATTTTTCAATACATTCTGTCTTGCTTTTCTTGGCTTATTGCGGGATCATAATAGAAAACAGCTAAGTTCATTGTTTAGAACAACTAGCATTAATAGAGCTCTTAATTGTAGACTCTGACTATTTCTCCAGTTAGGAAAACAAATAATCATAAAG
This sequence comes from Chaetura pelagica, assembly GCF_000747805.2. Classification (NCBI taxonomy): domain Eukaryota; kingdom Metazoa; phylum Chordata; class Aves; order Apodiformes; family Apodidae; genus Chaetura; species Chaetura pelagica. The sequence continues at coordinate 3,347,020 of NW_009969339.1, read as the reverse complement.
ACGTGGTTATATGTGAAGGAAACAAGGAGACACAGGAGATGACTGAATTATACAGTGCCTGAGCACAAGAACTTACAGGATTGGGAAAGGGGTTGTGAATCGATCAATATGTAATGGTTCATACTTGGGAGAACAGACTTGGCAGCCATTTAAAGGGCCTGTTGGGGTTAGTAACTTGCAGAATACAGTTAATTTTTCTGTCATTTTCTAAACACAGTCTGCAGTTTGCATGGACAACATAGTGACTAAGCAATAAACTTTAGCAATAAACTCAGTTCCTTACGTAATGATGGCTATTCTCTTCATTAGAAAGTGTGTCGCCTTGTAAAAGGCCATAAATCAACAACACACACACACTATTTTTAAGTGCTGATAAGAACACAGAGTACTGATGATGGTGGGTCAGGTTTTAAAAGGAATTAGAGATCCTTATATGCTGACAAACACTAAATGTAGGACAAGTATCTACACCAACTAGACCCCTGACTTACCTCAGAATTGGATTGATGGGCGTCAATCAAAGCCTTGTGAGAACAGGATATATTTCTATAACCAATGGTAAGGAAGTCCACACAGGAATTTCCATTCCTGCAGTCTGTGTTCAGCACTGGAGGAGTCCACTTTTCGTGCACTAATTCCTGCAGCTTGTACCAGGACCTTCCTCAGCCCTGTTTGAAAAACAATTGAACCTGAGGCCAGCTGTGATGACTGTCAATGCAACAGCTGCCTCTTTTCCAGCCCTGCTCCTGCTTTGGCTCATCTAGTAAAGTCTATGGAGCACAGTAAATAACTCCAGGCCACCAGAGCATTTTGTATATAGAAGGAATTCCGCAAAAAATTGTCAAATTGATTCCAAACTACTTTAAAACAACATAAAAACCAAACTAATATTTATAGGAGTTGGAGGACTACAATATTTGCAGTCAGATACACTATCATCACCCAAAAAAATTACTCATTTCCTTTCTTAGTTTTTAGGTGCTCTTCTACACTGAGATCCTCTGCCCTATTTCATCAGGATTTACTGAAGAGATACACCTTCTTTACACCTTTCCCAGCTCTAGAAACAGTTAAAACTTAATCCTCCTGACAAGGCAAAAGGGATAAAGATAACTTTGGGCTTGCTGAGCTGTTGCCAACAATCAGTAGCTTGCTTCAACTTGGCACTCAGTGGAACTGTTACATGAACCTCCTTTTCAGCACATCCCCAGCTCCAATTTTACCCTCTTAATGACATTAAAAGGCTACTTGTTTGCTGCATTTTTCTGCACAGAATTTTTTTTTCAGAACACACTTTAAAGGAAATGTCAAAGCCAGGACTGGTGGATCCATCCCTGTTGTTGATCCTGTGATTCAAATACAAAACCAGTTCAATAAGGATCCTGTAAGTTAGCAGTACTAAGGCACCATCTTAGAACATAATTTACTGAGTGCCTCAGAACTGAAACCCTATGTGTTTCTGCAAATATTTCCATGGAAGAGAAGTTGTGCCTCGGATTCAAAACTTCAGAAAGCAGAATCTGGATTCATATCACTTTCCTTTCTTTAATAAGGTAGAGGTTTTTTCCGAGTCACTGCAGGTCTTAAGGTTATTTTGGTTGGCATTTACAAAGCCTTTATTTTAATTAAAACGGTGCCACAAGTTATTATATGTTCTCCTAGGGCTGTGGGTTGGACTGTGCTAAATAAAGGACCTGCCTAAAGGGTAGGTGATAAAGCAGTGACTGCATGTGTCTCTGGCTTATTCTTGCCGTTGCAAATGACACAGTCTTTTGTAAACTATGTAAGAGCAGATTGGTTTGCATGCTCCACCAAGTTCCTTCTGCACTAATCTGAAAAAAGTAGTAGAAGACTGTGATAATATGGCACCATAGATTGAAAGTAAAGAAAGTCCAGGCCAAACTGAGTTTAACTACAAGATGGGATGTTCCACCAAGTCCATTCTTCCTGTACCAGTCGAAATCAGCCAAACAGTGAGGAGCAGGAAATAGGCAGCAAGTATCTACAACAGCTGTTTTCAGAAGTACCGGCTCTAAATCTAGGACTGGCAGTGCCCCTTTCAATGAGGTGTTTCTCTACACAGTAGGGAAAAATCATGCCTTCTGGAGAACTTTCTACCCATGGGTGCTTATAAAATGTCCAGAATAAGTCAAGAATTAGTTCTTATGCTCCTTTCAGACAAATAAGGTGTATTGCATTTTAAACCCACTCCTTTCTATCAGGTTCCCTGACATCCATGTGGGAATCTTGCCTGAGGCACAGCAGGTGTGTTTCTCTAGGACATTACCTTTCCAGGGTGCCACTTTACAAAGTACAGAGTGGTCCCCATATTTTGAAAAATTAAATATTTTGATGTTGTAGTAACAATATTGGAGCCAAGATGATCTAAGGATATAAATGAGGAAAAGTTAAAGGAAAGGACATTATCAATTGGTAAAAGAGAAACTATCACCTCTATCTGCTGAAAGGCTTTCACTTTTGAGTTATTCCCATATATACATCTCAATCACAATGTGTCCTCAGAAAGTCTGTAGAGCTCTTGAGTGACACAGGCAAAAGACTGCACTAACCTCCTTCTGACCTGAATCATCTTGTCTTCCATGCCACCCTGTAAAGGATCACCTGTGAATAGCTTTTCTTCTGCTCTCAGTCGGTACAAAAAGGTTAAGACAGTCACATCAAGGTGCTCAGAGTCCTGAGGAAAATGTTCCCAATGAAAACAGCTCTGCAAATATTTTAAATGTCAGGCTCACAAAAGTAACTTACTTTGATGGATAACATGCTTTGTTTTCTCCATCCACGTTATTTCATGTTAAAGAAATCAGTTTGTTTCATTCCCACCGCAACCATATCCAAGTTACTGCAGGTTGGCCTCTCCACACCACATACCTGTGTGGTGCAAAGCAAGAGCTTTATTTACCAGACCAAGACCATAATTCATCTCAGGGAGGCACCTGTATACAGGGAGCCATCAGCCAGACATGCTGAAGGAACTGGACACGCACAGATATGCTGTGCAGGGAGTTACTTGTTACCTGCATCACTTGGCCACTTGAAAACCTGAGGATCAGAGGGGAAGACAGAATTTTCTGATGTATCCTTTTGTGCTATCTTGTCCATAACCTGAAAAATAACCAAGGATCACAGTTCTGATGGACTTGCAAAGAGGCTTGTGCCTTTGTGCCACTCAGGAACAAATCTGCATACAAAACACTTTAGTGGATCTTGTTCCCAGTGAGTTTTATGTGTCTCACTCCACCTGTGTCCTTCAGTAATCCTTGGACACCCAAACACTTCACTAGATCATGAGCTCTTTGGTATCATCTGTCTTGCTAATTGCTGCAATGAGGTGTCCTCAACCTCACTCCCTGCTGTGACTCCACAGTTGCTTATTTTCTCTCTGACCTTCTGAGATGTGTCCTACAGTTGTCTGAGCAGATTCCCACAGGGCTCCAAAGTGAACCCACAGGCATGGATGCAGTGATTTATTGGGTGCTGCTGCCATTGGAGGAGGACTTTCATCAAGTGACTCAGCAAGGCTGTTTCAGGGGCAGAGCAGAGACAGTGAAAGGGAACAGGGCTATGACCCTTGAGCAATGTGTAATGACCTGTACTTTAAGACCTTCTGGCTTAAAATATCACACGAATATACAAGGTCTTAGCTGAATAAGACACTGAAAAGAGATTATACATGCACTGTAGCTGCTGTTGTTTCTGAACCTGTCTTCAAGGCTTCTGCTGCCCTCAGTGAGCTTTGGATCAGCTGCTTAGGGAAGGAGGCAAATCACCAGAGCTCAAGGAGAAAGAAAAGGGAATATAAAGACACAAGGACATTCTTACAAATTCTGTTGTTAGTGATTGTACTGGTACCAAGCTGGAGGTGAGCCTTTTCTAGAATGACAACTACAGTTCATCATTTGTATGTGCCTCATATTGTCTATGCCTAGCTTTGAGCTGTATAGGTAGTTTGAGTTTCCTGTTGTGGGGTCCAATGGTTACAGCAAAAACGTGTCCACTTAGAGCTGGAAATGGGGAGTGGAGCATATCTTCCTTGAACTGATGTGAAGGATTGGAATCAGCGTGGTGCCTTATATGGTAAATATCTATCCAAGCAGTACTTAGACAAAGCCTATTGAGATAAACTTGTGGGGTTGGGTTTTGGCACTAAAGACTGTGATAGACCTTGCTTCTGTTTTGCCTTCTACATTCCCGTGTATTTACAATGGGCAATCCAAAGGGAAAAAGATCAGGGACCCATAGATGATCACAAAGTCTCTGTGTGGACTAAAGGAAGCTCTGGCTCTTGCTACCAGATGCAGTGGCCTCAAGCTTGCTTGATGTTGTGCCATGGATTCAAGCTAACCTCTGGCAAGACCTATCATCAATAGAAGAAACAGGGTGAAGATACATACACTGCAGAGATCCTGCATGTGGAGGCCTGCCTGATCAGTCCCATGGCACTGTGCTGTAAGCACTGTAATATGCCATTAAAACACCCTGCAAAACACAGCAATGAAGAATGACCCTTACACCACCCAACTGCGGCTCAGATCCGCTTTCTTGCATGCAGTTAAAGGGTCTAATTTGTTTATGATTTGTTGACCAGCCTGGGCTTCACTGGGGAGAAAGGGGAAGGGTAAAAAATGTGTATAATTTTAACCCTAATACTTAGGTAGCAGTTAAAGCCTTTCCAGGTTAAAGTGAAATCCAGAATACCTTAGTGAAATCCAGAATACCTTAGCCAGAGGGAAGATGCTGTTTTTCATGGCAACATCTGTGTTTTGAAAAGTGTTTTCTTTCCTTGTGAAGTGAAAACAGCTCTACAGGATTTTTTAAAACTAAAAAAAAAAAAAAAAAGTGTATCTTCTGTCAATGCTCTATATCTGCTGGGACTAGCACAGCGTGTAGGACATGCAGCCTCCCATCACCAAGGGGTCTAATGCAGCCCGAAACTCAGAAGCACTTGGGACAGGGGCTGGCACCACTTCCCAGGGAAGGACTAGAGCCTGGTACCAATCAGTAAGGTGTGTTTATTTTCCTTTACCTGGCCAAATAGTGCTCCTAGCAAAACACAACAGTATTTTAATGGAAAAAAAAAGGCTGGTCAAAATTATTTGACAACTCTGTAGAAGTTCCTTTGAATCTTCCATTTACCTCTTGACAGACTGTAACATCCATATTCAATTGTGAAGTGTTTAAATGCTTTTGTAATTTGTTTGCAATTTAATTCTGGTTTTGTAACTCCTTTGTTTTAAATTATCTTCTGGCTCACAGAATCTGCATGTCTGCCATAGTTCTCTAGGCAAGGCTAATAAGCAACCTCCAAAGAGTCATGAGAAATAAACAGGAGAAATGTACTGTGAATAACCAATTAAATTAACAGTAATTAGACAGATTCTAAGATCTTTTTAACAATGGGTCTTCTTTGCATAGCTCAGTGAGGATGTCTCTTGCAGGTTTTAGTGGGTTTTGTATTTTCCATGGCTCATAATTTTTCATCCTCTTGCAAACATAATGAAAATTTAATTTTTGTGTAAATGAATATATGGAAATTGAACTGAGTGCACAGAGAATGCATAAATTAGTGTTTTTCCAGCCATGAAGAAGAGCTCTGGTTACAGCCTAATCACAGAGATGTATTTAGAGTTATTCTTTCTTGAGACAGAGCATCTGCATCAGGAATATGACCTAATTTGAAGCTCACAAAGACTAAGGAACGATTCAATTCAGTAAATGGAGTTTGAACCAGCAGCCTCCAAAGTCTCTATTTCCCTGTTCTCTACTACTCTTATGCTGGATTTTCACTTTGTGAAATCTCTGTCTCTGGTGTCCAAAACACTGTGTGTCTTTCTGCTGGATCTGCTACGCTCCAGCATTAGTTACTCAGCTTAGCACAGAAGGAACAATGTAGACTGTGCTGAACAGGAGCTCAGGCAACAGAGTCAGGATAGTTTCTTTGAATTGTGCACTTACAATTAATTGCTTTACGGTGTTAATTCATTGGAGAATTTCCAGATATTATTTAAAAAAAAAATCACATGCATGGAAGTATAAATCCTAGTAATTAATCCTAATGAGATATGATTACTTATTTTAGATTTCAGGGCCTAGCAACACTTAAGTTGTATTTTAATAGAAACATTGTTACTCATAGCATTGGAAAACACATTTCAAGACCCATTTGATACCCATGGTGAGCAAGAAAAATCTCATTCCCTGTACTTTTTTAGAAGGTGACAGTTTTAGATCATGATGCACAGTTGGGCAAACTGGTTATATTAAACATGAAGGAAAATAACATTAAGTTGTATTTTTCAGTAACATGACAGCAAGAAATACCTTCAAAGAACCCTTCCTGGAGTTTCTGGTTTTATCAGGGTATTTTGTCTCTCTGGTTCAGTGCCTAGTAAAAATAGTCCAGCTTTAATAAAGCACAGATGTTGACATATTCACTCACCTTCATCATTGCATGGATGCATTTCATACTGAATTTCACCTAAGGAATTTTAGACTTTACAGATAATAATCAAAACCACTTCTGGCTTCCCATTGGGATCATTGCTGTTTTTTCAGATCAAAGATGCCCCATCAACATAATGACTTGAGATAGAAAGTTGTGATTTTTTTTTTTATGTACTAATGAAAAGATTAATGTGGCTTAAGTATGGTAAGTTTAGCACCTCTGTTCCTTAACCTTGTTCGTCCCCTATGCCATTAAACCATATTTTTGCAATTCTTTCCTAAAATCCTTCTTTGTTCTTTGCTATCAGCCAGGGTAGTCATCTATAATAAAGTTAGGATTCTGTTTCAATATAATTAAATATATTTCCTTGCTGAATACATTCCAAGCATTCCTTGGAAATACTTCCTTTTTCATGTATAGGAGACCCGGTATGTTTAAATTTCAAACAGTACTATTAGTGCACAATCCAGTACTTTATTTCTAATGATACATCAGATCTGGAAATTCCTCAGTCAGTTCAAGACAGGCAAAGGGGCAAGTTTTCAAAGTAGCAAGCTGGAGGTACACCCGCAAAATCTGTATAATGGGTAGCAGATTTTTATACTTCACTTTGAAGATTTATCCCTTTCCTTGTGAGCATGCTCTGAGGACCATACGAGATTGTTAGCGCTGATTAAAAAGAATTCCCTTTCCAAAAACACACCACCTTTAGAAGGAAGAATGGGTTAGCATGGTTACTTTAATGGACAACTCAATGAGGGATAGATGAAAAGATAAATTATCCACCTCTGGAATCACGAGAGATGGATGTTTTACTCTTTTCTATTAATCCCTTGCAATCCCCACGTTCTGAATTAGAGAGAATCCCCATGAGACAATGGAACAAAGGAATAAATACGTTAATGACTTAAGTGTGTGGACATGGGAACTAGACCAAAAGAATAAAGCAGATACTGAGGCAAGTTTTATAACAAAAGTAAAAATTAAAAAA
>NW_009969339.1:3311878-3339518 GCF_000747805.2 Chaetura pelagica | reverse complement strand
GTGTCAGTGTTCAACCTGTGGAGGCAATAGTGTTGAAGGAGGCCACAGCTGCACCACTAATGCTATCACTACTATTTATCACTGTAACATGCCAGTACTTTTCTAATGTTCGTTCTTCATCCCTGTATTTGTAAATTACCAGGCCCTAGTGATTATTTCTTGGCTCTTTGGAAAACATGTCATGCTCTGTGGAGCATCAGGTTTGCAATGCAAGAGACCACAGAGTCACTGATATGCCTGAAACTTCATCTTATGAATATGTGAAGTTTCTTTATCTTGTGTTCATTTATCAGACAGGCTGGAAAAGATCTAGGGAGTCCTTAGCAGATATCTGTGCTTGCTCTAAAAAGGTGGTTCTCTTTCTTTTGCAATTTTGCGACTTATGGATAAATATCAGCAGTTCCACAACTATCTGAGAGTGGACTTCACTAATATAGGAGACTTTATAACCACCTTCTGGTGCCTGAAGGTGGCCTAAAGAACAACTAAGGAGGAACTTTTTACAAGGGCATGTAGAAAGAGGACAAAGGGGGGTGGTTTCAAGCTGAAAGAGGGTAGATTTAGGTTAGATATTAGAAAGAAATTCTTTAGTGTGAGGGTGGTGAGACACTGGAACAGGTTGCTCAGGGAAGCTGCGGATGCCCCCTCCCTGGAAGTATTCAAGGCCACGTTGGATAGGGCTTGGAGCAACCTGGTCTAGTGGGAAGTGTTCCAATCCATAGCAGGGGAGGAGTTGGAACTAGATAATCCTTAAGGCCCCTTCCAACCAAAACCATCCTGTGATTCTATGATTCTGTGAAAATACAATTGAGAATGTATAATTAAACAGAAGCTTCATAGGACACAATGTCATATGAGTTTCTCTCTACATATACATATGACAAGGCAGGTAGACCATGGTGTTAAATGCAAGACTCAGCTCTACCTTGACTGTACTATCATGCTTGACCAATTCAACATTCTTAAAATATGGAGACAAGTATTGTCATTCTTAAATACTGGCTTCTGTCTTGTGCTTCCTTTAATATTTCGTCTGTAAGCTGAATATAGAGTAAAACACAATAAAGGACTTAGCCTTCAAGCCATTGACATATAAGGGCCTGGCACAACTTTCCATGACTGGACTCCTGTCAGATCAGTCTCTAAGTATGGTATTTTATTTTTTTTTACTTATCATTATAATTTTTTTTCTGCATCTCTGTTAAGTCCTACCACTTCTATGGCATTGCTTCAGCAGAACCAAGAGCATTTGGACAGTATATTTTAAATAGCATACAGGATTACACCATTTATGAACTCCAAATATGTTGCAGTAGTAATAGTAATGACAGATAGTAGAGTCTTATTCAGTATATTATGGTCAAATAAACTAGAAGAGTATTACAGAACCCTACAGATCACAGGATCTTAGAAGAGAGAGTAGAGAGTGCCTTGGCAAGGTCACCTTACTCATCTTTTCCCTTGTGATACAAAAAAGTTCTTCTCAAAAAGCTGTGGGGACAGATACTCCTCGATTTTAATTTATTTTTTTTCTGGCAGACAGTTCCATTGCTTTTCTACCCTTCCATGAGAGAGCCCTCCCGAAAACCCTGATCTGATTTTTCTTGCTGCAGTTTAAGCCTGCTGCGTCTTGGTTTAGTATCCTTGGAAATGGAGAACAGGCTTATTCTTCCTGTCATGTGGTAGCCTTTCGACATGGCTGAAGACTCTTAAGATACACTATTCAAGTCTAACAGCATCTTCCAGCAGTTCTCACTTCTTTATATGACTTATATTTAAACTGATTACTGTTGTTGCTTTCCTGTGAACTCTGAAATTTGTCTGCATTTTTCTTTCAGAATGGTGCCTAAAGTTGGACTTAGGACCCCACCTGACGTTTCCAAATGCTGAGCAGAGTAAAAGGATTCTTTCCTACACCCAAATCAGAATCTTGTTTTCAGGTTTTTTGCTGTTTCTCGGAAATAATTTCTTTCATTATTTTGACAACTGAACAAAACCAAAATCTACACCCGTTTGTTTTCTTCTGAAGGAATAGGAAGTTTCTAATGAACTGTTAAAAGTTCATATGCAAGTAAGTTAATAACCAGAGTCTGATCCCAGAAAAGTCTCTGGAAAATTAACTATTGTCTATAATGTGATCGAGATTTGGCCCTGAGAAGACATTAGTACTTGGTATAATAAATGAGTTTTGAAGTCTGTAATTAATTGAGGTACATGGCAGTTTGCAGGTTCATGGCTAACCTTTTGTCTTATTCCCCAAGAAGAAATTGAAGTGGGATGTGATTATGTAGCTCACAATAGCATGCAAGTCTTGGAAGAAATTACTTCCTTCTAGGAAAATTGAAATAGGTCTGTTTACGAGTCAGTCTTTTCTGCTCTGCAAGGAAAATCCTAGCCTTGGATCTATAGGCTGTGCCTTGCAAAGAAGCTTAGGTTTCCCTAACTGTGTAGTCCTGTACTTTGATCATGTTCCATGTGTACAAGACAATCCAACCAATCTGTCATTTGTGACTTAAACCTTGAGTGTTATAAATAAATGCTGTGCAACTGCTGGCTAAGGGACAAATCAGAACATTAAGACGATTAAGAGAAAGCAGAGCATCAGTCCAACTACAATAAAGTTAATATTGTTCAGTCCACTGTAATTTAAAACAGCTGTCAGCTAGTCCTGGCTTGTGATATAACAGGCCAAATTCTTGGACACTGAGTTATTCTTAGAAATATGCATCCAGGCATTGGCAAGTCATGCTGCAAATTGCTAGTTGCCAGTACCCTGTCAGTTGTACGTGCCAACAGATATAAAAACTATTGTTCTAGCTTGTGAAAAATAACTTCAAGATTTTAATTTCAAATTGCTCAAAGACTGAGGGGATATAGGAGCCAATGCATTTTAAACTGAACGTCACACAAATGAGAAATAATTCAGTAAATGTTCAGTTCACCCCAAAGTCAAAGGAGGTTCTGTTCACATTTTAATGGGCAATGTGTGGCAGCCTGTACACTTCAAGTGAGGGATGGGAAAATGGGAGGAAAGGACAAAGCTGCATGCGCCCAGAATGAAAAGAAATATTGGTGCAAAATAAGTAGGCATCATATTTTCCAGAAAAACTGTAATACGTATTAAGTCTTGTCTGTTGAAATGTACACTCTCACCTATTTCATCTACCCTTTCTTTCAAAGATCCATGCAGCTACCGGCATTTCCTGAGTAATATCACTTAGGAAAGTGAAAACATAAGTGGAATTTTCAATAAAAATGTTGTTTGATACAAAGCTAAGTTATTTCCACATAGTCTATGCTTTGGACTTCAAGAGGAGAAGTATTGCCCTATTGAAAATCTGCATTAGGGGTTAGAATTTATTGAATATACTTTTCCTTTCTTTTGTTCATGGAAACGCATGATTCACAGCTTTATCCTTCCCCTCCTGCTCCTTAGCTGGATGCCCATATTTCACAATTTAGTGGGTGTCATATGTAATAGTATAGGTAATTTGGAAAAGAAGGATGGCATCATCGTAATATTCACTGACATACTGATGAACTAATGTTGCATTCAGGTACATTGCAGCTTTAATTGAATTTTACATGTATGGTGGAATGGAAAACTGGTGGTTGTTAAAAAAGTTACTTGTTATTGCACCTTGTGAGGAGTTCAGACCTCCTGCTTATGCTATGTGTGTTCCAAAACTGCTCCACCTTAACCCTTCAATAAATGGAAAAACCAAACTGAATTTTTAGATGTGCAATAGAGGGATTGAATCTCAGTCCTGTCAAGGAGGTGACACCCGAGTGCGTATATGGACTCCTGGGAAAATCTGAAGTCAGAAACTGTCAGGCTGTTGAAGCTTAGGCACCTCCCTGGTAGACAGTGACTGCACTGTGGTTTTAGGGATGCAGTTTACATGCCTAAGTCTTCCTACATTGTTAGGTCTAAATCCCAGTTGAGTAGTAATAGAATTTCAATGCCAAAGTAAATAACTAGATTAAAAATTGTCCTCAGTGCATTTTAAAGCTTTTTTTCACATGGGTTTACAATTATTTCATGCTCTGATGGCTTTGGTGGTTTCTTTTCTCAGGGTTGATGAAAACTTTATCTTTTTTTTAAATCTGTTTCAGTCTAGGTGGCAGTTTGAGCACTGGGCTTGAACGAAACAAAACTCACTTGTTTAATTTAATCTAGTCTTGTCTTCTGATGCAAATATTTTTAAATCAGTGGTTCTGCAAAACTGTGACTTTGCAAGTTGAAGTACTATCAGGCTTAGAAACAGAGACATGTTGTGGATAACTCAGAAGTTGGGTGCAAATCAATCAGTTGCTTCTGTTGTATTCATATATGGGGTTCCATCAAAAGCCTTCCGTTCCTTACAAATTGCACTACAACATACAAAGGGTCAAAAAGGAACTTATTTCTCAAACAGCAAGAATTATTCTGGACATATAATACATGACTGAGTGAGGTCTCTTTGGTGGTGGAACAAATGTTAACAATAGTTGAACTATTTCTATTTTCTAATAGGACTGATAATTAGTAAATGGCCATTTGCACTGCTGCTCTAGGGAGTCTTCCTGCCTCAGAAGTGTCTGAAGTCAGTCTCACAGCATGAGGTATTGCCCCTGTTTTGCAGATGGAAGAAGCTGAGGGTAGAGAAGTGAAGTGCTCCCACAGGAAGGCTTTGGCAGAGCCAAATAACAAGAGTTCTGATTCATGGTCTGTGCTCTGGTTGCTTGATTAAATTTTCCTTTTCTTCTTTTCTTGTTTGCTGGTGAATCATGATAGTGGGTGACCCCAATTTATGCTGCAGATGGTAACATTTAAATCTCATCACAGTCTTCATCTAGTGAACCTTTTTTTTCAGCCTTATAATATCTTTTTCCAGAGATTTCATGAAAAATAAGGAAGCTCTTAACAAGAATCTGAACTACTAGCTTTACATTCTGACCTTTTTTTTTTTTTTTTTTTTTTTTGTGGGACATAATTCTTTTTCCTGCCTTTGCTTTCTTTCTCCATCCTTCATAAATAAACCAGAATTATACTTATGTTGTGTTCTGTCTAGGTAATGTTTTAACAGTGAATTGCACAATTCACTCAAAATCAATATTTTCCAGTTAATGATCTCCTTTCAGGATTTGTCCTGTTTTAGGGTTTTTTGTTTTTCTCAGCTATTACTGTAAGAACAGTGAGCTGAACTCTCTTTTAACTTGCAGTGTTGTAGATGCAGCACTATTGTAATGATGACAATTACTCTGATTTATAATTACTAAGTGAGAAAAGAATTATGCTCAATAGGTTTCTTATAAAGTCTGAGTACCATAATACTATCTGAGCTGATTCAGGTTGGATCTGAAATACGAAGCAATGCTCACTTCCAAGTAGGAAGTGCATGGGCATGAACTCATGCTGTGGATGTTTTCTATGTGCTGTGAATATTGCAGTCTATTTCATGTTCCCACTCTCAAAATCCTGTGGTTTTCTTTGGTAGACCAGGGGGCTGTCTGTATACTTTATAAAACCTATCAACTTGTTGCAAAGAGAAAACAGAGAGACACTGTAGAACATTTCTCAATGACTTAGCTGGAGAGAGTTTTTCCACAAATAAATGTTTTTCTCATGGAAATCTCCAAGCCTGATTGCAACATAACGACAGTACAGAGTGAGTCTATGGGAATGGTAACTAGCAGCACCAAACAAGGTGCTATTTTGTCCTTATAGGTCTTTTTGGGATTTGGTAAGAATAAATTCTCATTTGCTGGGTGTCTGAAGAGTAAAATGAGCAGACTGACTGGCTGAACCAGAGCTGTGAGGCAAAGGAGGGTGAAAAAGGTGATGGGCCACTCTGAAATCACTGTCAAGCAGAGAATGCCCTGGAAAAAAGTGACCAGCCATTTAATTTCTCATTTTCATCATTGACTTGATAACCTTATAAAGAGAAGAGGAGACATTTAGCCTTACTGTGCCAAAACTCTGCTTCTGAATGCAGAAGATGGCAAATAGGGTAAGGAAAGAGATTTTTGCAAGGAGACCTGAGGGCTCAGGACACAATTTGTGCTGGGCAGCACTTCTGTGCATGCATCCAATGGGCCATGGAAGCAGGGCTGGAATCCTCTCTTCTCGGAGCCCTCGCAGCCGAGGGCTTTATTTGCAACAGGCATGACTCAGATTAAACACCAGACAAAACTCTCCAAAAGCCAGAAGACCACGACAGGGAAATAGGTTGCCTGGGGGTGTTGTGGAATGGTGTCTGGAGGATTTTTGAGCTGTTAGACAAGAGTCTGTCAGGAGTGACAGTCAGGGTAGCTGATTCTGCCCTGGGGGCAAAAGGGATGGACTAGCTGACCTTTCAAGGTCCTTTCCAGCCCACGTGGCTGTGATTGAGGGAAAGGTCCAATTACTTATGATGGGAGCAAGGGAGTGAGTTGACAGCAAAGGAAACGCATGATGAATGGCACCTTATCTAGTTCTCTTACTGTTTTCTCTGCCCGCAGGCATTTCAGTATAGTGTGATGATACATTTGATCGTAGTGCTTTATCCAGACACTCTATTTCTCTTCTTTTTACATAATTAAAGAGAAAAAAATACCTCCTGCATGTTTTTTTATAATTTGTTGGTAATGTTTCACTTTCTGTGCTAATCATCTTCCTCAGTAGCTGATGTATCACTAATTTTGAAACTGTTCCTTAAATCTGTTAGTTGGGGGCCTAAAAAGATTTATAAATTTGTAGCAGCGAATCAACAACTCTGAAAATATTAACAACTTTTCAAATCCAAATAATAACCAGTAAAATTAATTTTAAGAGATTCCATTTATTTCTCTAATGTTATTAGTAAACAAGATAAAGGCATTCAAAAACAAGCTTGCTCTACAACTGTCCTTAAAACAACTCTGAAATGTAGTGTGCTTGAGAAAGAGAAAACTCTTAAAAGAAATATTTTTCCAGTATTTGCAAGATGTCATAAGCTGTTTTATGCAGAGAGAAAAATGGAACATCTGTGCCATTCATATTTATTTTCCCAACATAACTTACCAGAAAATAAAAGAGAAAGGGGAGGGTTTATTTTGCGATTTCTCTGCAGCTGTTTGTGTGACTGTCCAGGGCTGCCAAAAAACAAACCTAAAAGAAACAATCAAATAACTTCTAAGATTTAAACAAAATTGAGAAAAATAGTTTAGAAAGGAGAAGCCAGCATTTGTTTTCTAACTTCTTGTGTGATTTATCAGAGCGACTGCATGTGCCAGCTTAACTGTCTGTAGTACTTTCTGATGCAGTGTGGAGAGAAACTCTGGGAAAGGTCTCCAAAGAGCAGGCTAGGTGACCTTGGACCTGTAGCTTCAGTTCTGATGTTCCCACATAAAAGGGCATTGTCAGCTTAGTCCTCCACACGCTCCCCTAGCCCTCACACCTGTGATAACTCTATTACAAGATTGTGGCGAGGCAGTGCCTCCCTTGAAGGTTGTGCTCATCTTTTTGATGTTAACTGAAAGGAACCACTGAATTATTCAGCAATGAGATCATCAGGGCAGATCTCACGTTGTGCTTGGCAATTATGTGTTCTGTCCCTGGGAAAGTCCTGCTTGCACCATGGCCTAATTCCAACATGATGGCTCTTATGTCCACTTGCAAACTGCTTTGCAGCAGCCTCAAAGGAGTAAAGCTGTTACTATTAGTTCTATAACAAAGTGTGGCCTCCAGTCTGGAGCGGAACTGTGGAGCTTTGTATGGAGGAAGAGGTTCTGACTTCTTCCCCCTGGGAATGGGCAGGTGAGAATCTGGCTGGTGCAAATCATAGAATCATAGAATCATTAAGGTTGGAAGGGACCTTAAAGATCATCAAGTTCCAAACCCCCTGCTATGAGCAGGGAACCTTACCACTAGACCAGGTTGCACAAAACCTCATCCAACCTGGCCTTAAAAACCTCCAGGGATGGGGCACCAACAACCTCCCTGGGCAACCTATTTCAGTTCCTCACCACCCTTATAGTGAAGAATTTCTTCCTGATATTGAACCTAAATCTCCCCTCGCTAGAGTTTAAAACCATTACCAAATCCCATCTCTAGGCCTTAGCTAGCTGGAAAGAAAGTGGTCTCCAGTGACAGCTCTTTGTCTGGTGGGTAGATGGTGCTCTCACATACAGTGGGACCACAATCATGCACTGAATGGCTCTAGTTGACAAAGAACAGAGATTGGAGCTGTATGACAAACCAGGCATGAGTGGGCACCCCTCTAACATATTTGTAACTTTACACCTATTTTCTTTCAAAGTAGGGGCAACAGCAGCACCTGCATGGGGTAGGGAGTGGCTACGAGCTCTGCTTCTAAACCTTACCCAATTAATCTTACCAACACTTCAGGAACTGATTTTGCATCCAACAGCACGATGACATTCTTGAAGAACATCAGTAGTTTTGCAGAATGCATCCCCTGTCTAAAATACAAAGATTAAAGGAACATGCCTTTAGAAAGAAAAGAGTAACTCCTCAGAGGAGCACCAAGGACAGGGAGAGGTGGACACTGTAGAGAGTCCATTTTTTGGAAAACGAAGGCAGTAAGAAGTGGCAGCAAAAGAAACTTGCTTAGCCCAAGGTAGTGTAAGTTTTCAGGAGCAGAGAAAGAATGAGGTGACAAGACTGGAAACTGAGAAACCAAAGTGGGAGGGAGAAACTGATTTTGCTGTGACTGAAGAAAAAAGCTGAGGTGACATCAGTGATTAAAAAAATGTAATGGGCAGGAGGGGAGAAAGTGAGGTAACAGGAGTTATTTAAAATTACTCAGAAATGGCAGGAATTAGTGGAAATGTGGAGACCAGATGCAGCTGTGCTGCAAAGTAACAGTCATAAAAATTACTTCTTGGTGCGTTAAGGCACCATTCAGTACTCTAGCTGGCAAGGACATCATGGATTCAGGCTTCTCCCCCAGGTAGGTCTCTGCCTGAACTGGCTGAGTTAGCTGTGTTTTATTAGGAAATACTGTTTCTAAGGTTGACATCCTGAGGGTGAGACTTTATATACCGAGCTTCATACAGCCCTTCTCCAGGGGCATAAGGGAGGCTTAAAGTGGAAAGTAAAATTAAGACTTAGGATTCTGCTTTGTTGATTCCCAGGAAGAATTTCTTTTTAAAACAGGGTTTATGAGAAATTTCTTAGGGCCTTCTTTGTTTTTAAGTATAATGGTAGTTCAGGGACAGGTGATGGGGTAGACAAGCCAGCAGGCAGGGAACATATGCATGAAGTACCATTGCTGCCTGAATCAGCTGTTTCTGATGCGGGGATGACCATAAAGCCATAAAGGAGACAGCAGCATCTATGGGGTGGCCAAGTTTCCTACATCTAGAGACAGAAGTGGGGGAGAAGCACCCTTTTTCTGTCCCCATGTCACAATGACCATTTTAAGAGTGCTGGAGCACAACAGGGGAAGTGGCATTGCACTGTCAGGCATAGGTCTGGTATAGATCTGGATTATTTCTATTCAAGTGAAGAGCAAAAGCAGGTGACAAGCTGCTGTGACTCCAAGTCACTGCTAGGTCTCTCCTTGAACACTGCAGGTCTGAGGGCTTCGGGCAAAGTCATGCCCTACCCCCAGCTGTGCCAGCTTGTTTGCATCTCCTTCTCCTAAGGTCTTTAAATGGGTTAAGAATCACATCAGATGATGCCCTCTACAGGTCTACTGGTGCTTAGGCTTTTTGCATGGTCACCTGCGTGTTTGAACAAAAATGTCTTAAAGAAACTAGGTGGTTTTCTTTTATAAAAGCTCAAATAACAGGTTCCAGACATTTATGAGGGATTAAAAGACTTTGTGCTGTAAAGACAGGAATAGCAGGCAGTTTTTACAGTACATGGCAAAAGCAAGGTCCTAGTCTTGTAGCTGGGGTTACAATACACGTGGCCCTATGGACTTTTGAAGAGGCCCACTGGCTCCAGCCTGGGCTCTGGATGGGCAGTGGATACCTGCTCCTGGGGCACTCCACAGCTGGGCCCAAATACACAAGGTCCTAAGGATGGCCTCTGCCTGGCTGTCTGTCCATCCCTGCTGGAGGACTCAGGGGAAGAACGTTCAAACACAAAGAGTAGGCAGTTTCCCACATGAGCAGCCTGCTGCTCTGGTGCTGAGGAAGGGGTTAGGGTGAAAGGGGGCAGACACAGTGAGGTAAGTCATTCCCATGCCAGATGCAACTTGCCTGTGCTGCCATGATCGGCCCTGAGCCTACAAACCTGAGTTTAGAGCCGTTTAATTTGACTGTAGCAAGACTACAAGCACAGCAGCAGCATTTCTCGCACCAGGGTAAAATTTGGCTTCAATTCCCTGCCCTAAAATGAAGATTGAAAGGGCTGCCAGGATGAAGCTGCTGTGAACGAGGATGGACCCACAAGTTATGTTGGCTGAAGCCCTGGGACTGATAGCACAGGAACTGTTTGATGGGAGTGGGAAGATCAGCTATGGGAAGAAAAAACAGCCCTAATCACACAAAGGTTGAGTTCTGCAAACCACACCTATCTGTCAATGCAATATTGGCAGTGTATTAAATCTTTTGCAGAAAAGGGTAATCTGTTTCTATTTTCTGAACCTGAATCCCACTGGGGCAGGTCAGCAGCAGAGTCCAGAGAGGTCACATGCTCAGCGGGCAGGGAGCTGGAGGTGCTTGGTGCCCATGCAAGGCTGGCAGCACCAAGTGGCTTTCAGCCTTACGTGTCTCAAAATTGCACTTAATTTCTCTGAGGGCATCTGAAAAAGAAACCCAGCAAGAGGTTTTAATGCTGTTGTCATCCAGCCTGCGAGCTGTTTAGTTTTCAGAATTGATTGCCATGAGGAAGGGGAAGATTAGGTCCTGGCAGTCAGCCTTCCAGTCACTCTGACACAAAGATGTTGTTATCAGTGCTTTTAGGCAGGCTAATTGATCACTTGCTAGCGGTGGCCCTGACCATCAAGGTCTGGGAGAGGCAAACTTGTTAAAATGATGGCTGCTGTTTGATTTTTTGAATTTTGGGTACATAAAGCAAATTTGCCTGTGACATGAGGCTTGACATTGCATTGTTTTGAGAAGGCTGCGGGATTATCAGTGACCTCCAGGGGTCGGACTGTAGTGGTTTTTCCATGTCATCTGACAGGGACGGAGCTCATTAACACACAGTCCCGGCAGCTTCTACCAGGATGTTAAATTAACGATGATACAGAGGCAAGAGTGCTATCAGCAAAAGCCACGCTGTCATTTTTTTTCTGGCTTGTGGCTTTCTCCTTGCCATGTCCTTCACAATTTTGTTTAGCTCCCAACAGCATAAACAGCCTAGCATGGAGTCTGTCCCACATGCAGTCAAGGAAGGTAATTCTCGCACCAGGGTAAAATTTGGCTTCAATTCCCTGCCCTAAAATGAAGATTGAAAGGGCTGCCAGGATGAAGCTGCTGTGAACGAGGATGGACCCACAAGTTATGTTGGCTGAAGCCCTGGGACTGATAGCACAGGAACTGTTTGATGGGAGTGGGAAGATCAGCTATGGGAAGAAAAAACAGCCCTAATCACACAAAGGTTGAGTTCTGCAAACCACACCTATCTGTCAATGCAATATTGGCAGTGTATTAAATCTTTTG
Organism: Chaetura pelagica; assembly: GCF_000747805.2. Taxonomy (NCBI): domain Eukaryota; kingdom Metazoa; phylum Chordata; class Aves; order Apodiformes; family Apodidae; genus Chaetura; species Chaetura pelagica. The sequence goes on along the minus strand of NW_009969339.1, from coordinate 3,327,938 downwards.
CAGAAGAGGGTAATCTGTTTCTATTTTCTGAACCTGAATCCCACTGGGGCAGGTCAGCAGCAGAGTCCAGAGAGGTCACATGCTCAGCGGGCAGGGAGCTGGAGGTGCTTGGTGCCCATGCAAGGCTGGCAGCACCAAGTGGCTTTCAGCCTTACGTGTCTCAAAATTGCACTTAATTTCTCTGAGGGCATCTGAAAAAGAAACCCAGCAAGAGGTTTTAATGCTGTTGTCATCCAGCCTGCGAGCTGTTTAGTTTTCAGAATTGATTGCCATGAGGAAGGGGAAGATTAGGTCCTGGCAGTCAGCCTTCCAGTCACTCTGACACAAAGATGTTGTTATCAGTGCTTTTAGGCAGGCTAATTGATCACTTGCTAGCGGTGGCCCTGACCATCAAGGTCTGGGAGAGGCAAACTTGTTAAAATGATGGCTGCTGTTTGATTTTTTGAATTTTGGGTACATAAAGCAAATTTGCCTGTGACATGAGGCTTGACATTGCATTGTTTTGAGAAGGCTGCGGGATTATCAGTGACCTCCAGGGGTCGGACTGTAGTGGTTTTTCCATGTCATCTGACAGGGACGGAGCTCATTAACACACAGTCCCGGCAGCTTCTACCAGGATGTTAAATTAACGATGATACAGAGGCAAGAGTGCTATCAGCAAAAGCCACGCTGTCATTTTTTTTCTGGCTTGTGGCTTTCTCCTTGCCATGTCCTTCACAATTTTGTTTAGCTCCCAACAGCATAAACAGCCTAGCATGGAGTCTGTCCCACATGCAGTCAAGGAAGGTAATGGGATCTGCAGAGGATTATTTTTTTTTTTTTAAGCTGGGTTTGCACCCTTGTACTGACTCTTCACGAAATTTAAGGAAGATTGACAGTTGAGGGAGTGCAATAATCTGTGGTGTTTTCTTTTGCTCCTCTCCCCTCGACACTTCTAATTACCTGAATTGTCAAGTCTGGGATCCCTCAGTCCAGCAGATGTGATGCTCTGATGGGAGAGGCTTAACAACTTGCTTATATTCAGCTCTCCAAGCACAATGAAAGGTTGGGTTTGCTGTATCTTTCACATGTTATTGTTTGACCCAAAACAGTGGTCATTTAAGTTGAAAGCAGTGGCTTGAAAACAAATAGAAAATAAGAGCTGTAAACTGACCTAAATTCCTCCTCTTGACTCCTGGGTCATCCCACCAGCCTCCAGGTGCCATGGGCTGTTTACATTAGACTTACAAAAATAAACCCGGAGCTTGCAGGTCCTTATTTTTGCATCTCCACTAGTGTTTGACCCAGTCTGTAACCTCTGTTCCCTGGGGACAGAGAAAGGAGAGTGCTTAACAACACCAGCAGCCAGTTTACACTGTTGTGCCTATGAGAAGTGTCTGAAAAACACTAAGTCTTACAGGATTATACTTAGATGAAGCTTCTGATAGAAGCGGCACAGAAGCCCTTCCTCTGCAGTAGCTACTCTCAGCTGTATATAAAGTTTGAATTTTACGCATGAAGAGGGAAGGTGAGAGGCACAGGGCAGGGATGAATATGTGAAGGTCTGTTCTGTGGTCTCAGGAGCTGGTGAGAAGCACACGGTTTGGGGTCAGTGGCCCTCCCTCTCAGCTGCTGCTGGGTACACAACAGAAACGGTTCCCTCTCTCAAAGCCCTGAGGAGGCTAAAACAAGGAGGAATGTAATTCACACAGTTAGAGAAAGGACGAAGGATTCTCCTGTGGAACAGGAAGGGAAGGTAAAGTTGCCATTCAGGTGAGGGGTTAAAAGGGAAGGTGTGACTGGTGTTGGGGACTGGGATGTGTATTGGGGTATGGAGAGGAGGAAGGCAGAGGAGTGATAGAGGCAGGTGAGAGGTGAGATGAAGAAGGAGCAGAGTAAATAAGAAACTAGGCTTAGGTGGACGTGAAGCAGAAAAGTCAGGATCTGTTGGTCTTTTTCTCTACTGCAAGCTTGTCCACTGGAGCAGAAGAGCCTCTGTCACTCCCTGCTTCTTGGTGGAGAAAGACAGTGTAATGAGTCTGGCTGCTCCCCTGTGGATGACTCACTTAAAGGTCAGAGCGATTCCACCTCAAAATGTAACAGGGCTGAGAGGTTATCTGGACCATCCCTGTCTTGCTCTGGCTGGAATTCATTGATATGCCTGTTTTTTCAGGTAGTGGTTTTAAAAGCTCAGTTAAATGCACAGCAAAAATGCGTTAGAAGAATGCCTTGTTTGCCAAGCCATGCTTTTGCAAATTAGGAAATACCAATGTTATCAAACTGCAGCCTGACTGCAGATCCTGGGGAGGCACTCTGGTGTCAGCCTGCACCTGCAAAATCATACAGATGTTGTGGGTTCCTTTTGTATTGTTTAAAATTTCCTAATTGCAAATCCAAGGCAATGGCCAGAAACACAAGCCTCTTCCCATATTACAAATGCTTTAAAGCTGGTTCCATTGATGTGGCATAGAAGAGCACACAAACAATATTAATCAACAGAATAAAGAAATGCACTTCTATCTGCCAGGCTGATCATGTGTGTCATGTCTCTCACATCAGTACGTAAACAGTCCTGCATGGGAACACAGGCTCGTTTTTCAATAGGGTATTTCCCACCAGAGCTCTGTAAGAATTTGTGTCCTCATAATGCTCTTTCTGGAGAATTTGTGTCCTCATAATACTTTTTCTGGACAAGGACTGGCAAGAACAGTTGCTAGCAAGCTTGGACAGTTTTGCTAAGGGCAGAGATTTGTGCCTTTCCCCCTAAAAAGAAAAAAGTTGCAGCAATGTGTGGAAAAATGTTGCAATTATCTGTCAAACTTGTGCACACACTATAGACTATAGAAGTGAACTAAGAACCAGATTATATTCCTGCACCATGTCCCAGTTTAATCTGTTCTATGTGCCTGGTCCCAATAAAAACCATCTGCCTCTGTCAGATAATAACTGTCTCTGCCTTCCAGACTTGCTGGGTAATCATTATTGCAGCAATGAGATTGAACCTCTTGGAAACCAACAGCAAAGCTTTGCAATATCCCCTTTTTCCTCTCTGAAATGTTACCTCGAGAGTGCCAAACTGTGGAGAGAGCCGAGGGTGAAGCACTGTCTCTCTTCTGAGATCTTGAAATAGCCTGCCATGGGCTAAAATGCCATTTTAGGGCTCATCACCCCAGGAGAGGCAAGCTTCAGCCAGTGATAGCCTACTCAAAAGTAAAGGCTGACTTAAGAGCAAATTTGTCCCCAAGTGGCAAATATCTGGGACATGTGAAATGTCAGGCCTTAACCAAATCAATAGTGTTTAATAAGATAAGAACACTGTTAAAGATAGATATATGATGAAACCTTTCATGGCAACTGCAGGATGTTTCAAGTTGTAATAACTGTCTGTCTCACAGAAATTAAATGGGCCAAAAATAAAGAGAGATGCAGCCAGCTGTAGTGATCAGGAGACATTCCATTCATTAATGGGCCATTAAGAAATGCAGATGGCAACTTCAGTACTTGCTGTGGTGAATATATGCTTGTTATAGCCCATTAAGTGATTTCTGTGTCTGACTGGGCTTCAGGACAAGTGCTGAATATTTGAGCTCTTCTGAGAAGAGTAAATCAGTGAGTGCTGTGTTGTACTTGCCCTGAATCAACTCTTACCATGCTCCCCCCAGGCCCATTGTTATGCTTTAGGAAAGACAGGTTCTTCCTTCCAAAGTCATGTACTTAACCTTTTGTTTTTCCGTGTCCAAACACTTCAGCCTCATGGCACTTTTACATTTTGTGAAGGGTTATTTATAGCTTACCAAACAGAGCAAATCTTTTTCTGTCTGAAAGCTAATATTCATATTTATTTTCTCTCAGGAAACATGCTCGCAGTCAGCTGAATGATGCATGAACAGCAAAGCACTTTCTCTACATGTGCCCAAAAGCCAAGCTCAGATCTGCTAGCGCAGATTCTTTGCTCCAGGCAGTTCAGTCTAACTACACATATAGACACACAGCCCAGACAACAGAGTGAGTAGCAGTCGATGGAAGATTAAAAGATCTGTATATGCTAAAGGTGAGGGTTGGGGTTCAAGTGAGGAGACTGTTCTGCATCCTGGCACAAACTTCTTACAGGGCAGTAAAAAAGTCACTTCACCTCAGCACTACCTTTCTTCATCCACCTCCCTCTTGGCTGAGCTCTCCTGAGCTTTGTCTCCCACTTAGGAAAAGTGGCACCTGTACCACTTGAACAAATAAAGCTGCTGCCCTTCATCCTTCTGACTGCAGATGAAGAGGAGGATGTGGCTGGAGACAGAGGGAGTTGTTGATGCTGCAACTTCCTTCTCATTTTTTGTTTGACTACTGCAGCCATTCAAGGTGTTGCCTCGGTAGAGAAGAGGGAGGAACACATTTGGTTCTCTTTTGTATGTCCTTCATTTATGGAGGTGAAATTATGCTTCCTACCCTACCTGAGGGTATCATAAGGAGGATATTTGCAGGTAACTTCACATGTGCTTCTTTTAAACTAACTTCTAATCATGGTTTTCCTTGCAGAGAGCAGTCTACTGTTGCACTCAGCACAATTATGCAGCCAGTGTGGCTACTTGGAGGGGAGGGTGGAAAGCTCTGCTGTCCTTGCTACAGTCTGCTACTCAGGATATAGGATATATCAATAAATAAGGATGCTGCAGTGACTAAAACATGAAGGGATAGCTATAACTGAGACACTGATACAAACAGACAACAATTCTGTAGTGGTGGCAGAGAGACAAAAGGTTAGTCAAAGGAGCAGAGGTTTAGGGGAATTCACATTAGTGCTATGAATATGTTATAATTAAAAATGAAGAATAGTGTAGTGATGCAGCTGACAGGTGAAACTAGTTCTGGTACAGCGATCAGGACAGGCCTATCAGAAGATCAGTCATGGTTCAGACTAAGGAGCTGTGCTGAAAGAGTGAGGTTGTAATGTAATGGAGACAGAAGAAATAATCTGTGTGAAGAGATTTCTTCTCATCCAGAAAGTACCTTCTGAGTCTGAAAGAGTTGCTGGACAAAGCTATTGGCTCACCAGTGAAAACCTGGTCAAAAGGTTCAAAAAAACACTAATGGATCAAGGGAGACTTAGATTGGATCAAGGACAGCATTCACAGAGAAGAATGAAGGCAGGAAGTATTTAAAACTAATTCCAGCAGAAGTTCTCCTATGAACCTAGAGGCTAACTGCATGCTCCGTCCTCACAGGAGATTCGGGTGGATCTTTCATCACTGAAGGGCCCAACTTTAATCCACTTTCTGATATTTCTTAAGACATCTTCAAGCTATGAATTTATGCAGTTTATAGCAATGGAAGTGAGCCTTGCCACTGGTGCGTTAAACACTTGTAACACTTTCTCACATGGGGCCTCATCCTCAGTGGCTGCAGCTCTGCTGGCTGGTGGGCTACTCTAGAGGTGGGCCAACTGGAGAAGTGGCCTGTGGAGTTTCATATGTTTTACAGTGGAAGTCAGGTGACAGGTTTCCAGTACATTGTTTAAATGCTCCATTTGGCTGAAAGATCCTTGTTGTCAGAATAGCTAAGCCCAGAGATAGGGCGTGAGAACAATAACTTTTGGTTGCCTCTGGAGAAGTGACATGTGAATGAGGGCTTTGGAGAGACCCACCCCCTAGTTTCAGCTTCAGATGAGGTTATAACTGCAGTTTCTTAGGTAACAAACAATCAGGCAGCAGTGCAAAATTATCCCTGACTTACTCATGAGACTGCAGTTAGCATAATCATGTCTTCCCAATTTTTGATGCCTGAGGCAGACTTGCGGTGCTCTCATGCATCTGGGAATGGCTGTAAGTCTTCTCCAGCAAGACAGCTCACACACAGCAGCCTGTCCTCTAATTCTGCAAGGTTCTCAGAGGCCTGCTAAGAGAGCAGAGGACTTGTGACTACTTATGCTCACACCTACCCATGCGCAGTTGGGCTTACCGAGCTGTGAAAACAGGCAGCCACCCCCGACCTGGGACAGTGCCTGAACTCGGTGACATTTGTGGAGGGCAAATAACTTGATGGAGCCCAGCTGAGTTACCACAGGCTTCTTGTGACTGTCACCAAGATCAGCATCTCCCTTTAAACCGATAATCTGTTGTGCTTTGCCTTGCTTGTCATCTTAAGTTATCTGTGCACACAACTGATGAGAGCATTTAAAGAGCCCGTTTTGCAAACTGATAGCGTATCTCGGAGGAAGCAGTTGCAAAATGTTCTGCATCCCCGTAGGGATCCTGGATAAACAGTTCCAGTAAAACAAATACATCTACCCGTCTCACTTGCCATTAGGCAATGGATATGTGTCAGGCCTAGGTTTTGCCCATTAGCTTCCCTAAGTGCTGTGCAAGATTTCAGGTTGAATTCTCGTAGTGCTTCAGCCAGTGCCTTGTACTTTGAGGGTTTTGCAGAGGTGGAAAGGAAAGTCTGACACTAAGAAAAATCAGTCACTGTGGTCTGCTGCATTTCCTAGAAAAGACTGAAGGGGCCAGTCTATGGCTCAATCAAAGCTGGCAGAGCTAATTGTCTTGCTCACAGGGAAAGAACAGCCGGAATTCGAGTATCTTTATGTAAAAAACCCATCCCACCTCATTTAACTGTCTAAAGCTTTTACAGTCATCCCAGACTGTGAACCACAAGAGCCGGTTTGTGTCTATCAGTTGGTTAGTCAAAGGAAACAGGGTGCATTTTAGAGATTCCATTGTCTCTTCATTCCCACGTTTATTTGTCTTCCTCCACAGAGGCCTGAAAGTGATGGATAGTTTGTTGACTTCTGAACCTGAAGATAACTTTTTGAGTAGTGTCCCATGTTGGAGGAAAACCATGTAAAGGGGAGCAAAAAAGATTTCAAAGACTTTGTGCAGCAGAGGATGGCAGCAAGCCATTAATTACGTGCAAAGGAATAGTTACAGATAGATAGGCTTTTTATTGTATTTTTTTGCAAGTTGAGCTATTGATGTGAAATGAATAGCTGCTGCAGAATGACTGCAACCCATGTAACCAACTAGGATTTTACAGTCTTTGTACAAAGATATTTTAAAAGATTAACACAGCTTTGGTAGAATACATTAGCGTGCTGGGATAACAGGGCTCTCTGGAAAGCTTTGGAAACTTCTTCCCAACCCCTCGTCAAATTACCTCCAAATTCTTATTTATTATTACTCAGAGAGCACATTAAGTGCATACTGTGCATTGTAACAAAGCCAGGGCCCCTGCCCTGAAGATTTTACAAGCCTTAGGTCTTGATCTAATACCTATTTAAATCTGTGGGAGTCTTTGCCTTGACTTCAGTGTGGGTTGGATCAGATCCTGGTACAGCATTTCATGAGACTTAGCAACAGTTCTTGTTACACTCTAGTACACCCAGATAGCTCACAGCAAATTCATGGCTGAGCACTTCCTATCCTGGGTAAATGCAACCCCAGTGGGTGAGAGAACAGAGGATGGAAGGATGGAGGTAGCTGTGCTGGTTTGCTGCTATTTTTTTAGCACCAGGTTCAGCACATACGCATGACACACCAGGCTAGAATTCCGTACCCATGCTCTCTGCCTGAGCTTGAGCTGTGCAGCCAGCTCCTGCCTGGAAATCTCACAGGATGCAATCCCCTTTGTATTCTGCCCCAGCCACCTTCCAAATAAAAGCTGTGCATATACAGCCTTAGCTCCAACTGATGGAACTATCTACTTTGACTCACTCTACCTTACCAATGTGGGGGTAATTTACAACCCCTTTTCTGCTACCACAGCACCAGCTCTACAAGTATTCAGCCTGTTGTGGACACTTGCGTGTCCTCTTTTGGAAAGGCTGCTTGTGTATAGTTTTGCTTCAATGCAAATGCTTTAAGACTCAGTGCAGAGAAGTAATTAAGTATATGCTTGACTCTAAGTTCATGAATGATCTCTGAATCTGCGTCTTTGTACTCGGAACAAAACTCCTTAAATAAAGGAATAGCCTGAATGCCAGCAGCCCAGCTGTTTTTAAACAACCGTCCAATAACAAACCCAAGACCATTTCCATTGGTAGAAACAAAAGTTGGATAAGGAGGCTGATTCACTGTCTGGCTTCTGGAGACATTTTATAAATAGCTGTGAAAAAAACACAGGAGGTTTTTATTATTATTGTTATTAGTTGATAAAACATGTTGACAGAGTCCTTTTCAGGATTGTAACTTGGGGGCAGCATGTCTTTTTTGGACAGCAGACACATGGCAAACAGTTTATTTGCTGAAGAAAGCCAGATGCTCTGTGTCCTTGGCAGGCTATTTGTAAGATTAAGGAAAATCAAGCTAGTGACTAGAGTGTGGTAAATAAGTTAAATAAATAAATAAATAAAACGGTTGCACTGCCCTCAAGAAACTCTTCTGTCCTTTTTGTCAGGACAGACAGTTTTCAGCCACTTTTGTCTGCAGTGTGTGGCTGACAAGGAAGAACAACCCACCTGAGGGGAGAAGCGTTTCTTGTTTGTCCTTCCCAGCACAGTGCTGCTGCATGAATGAGCTCAGACACCTCTCTAGGCTCTTGCAGTGTGTCCCAGGGAAGATTTATGGGTTTGGTGCTGATCAGCTGAGCAGCTGAAAGACACACGTGAAAAAGAATACAAGGACCAGGAACATACGTGCCAAAGCATCCTCCATCAAGCAGCTGCCCTGCCTGACTTGGAAACCATTATGCAGCAAGCAAGCCACCTCTGGCGAACCTCTGATGGATAATAACCAGGCGGTCGGGAGCAGGAAAACAGGAAATACAGTGTGACTCTTGCATGCAGGGCTTGATCCATAGCTGGCACAGATCAGCCATAGGAAGAAGAGACTTTGTATAGACTGAGACCAGCTGAACTTCAGAATTGCCAGTAAAATAAAGTAGTTCTGCAAATAAACAGATTATTAGTGAGGGAAAAAAACAGAGATGATAAAGCTTGTGTTGTTTATCCTTTAAGCAGCTGGTCTTTTCATAATTTTTCTTCAGCAGATGTTTGGGCCAGCATGGCTTAAAAGATCAAGATATTGCACTGCTTTCAAGCTGTATCAGGGAGGGGGCAGAAGTGCTGTAAAATATTCTTCGGGCCATTTGAGTTTATGAACCGATGAGCTAAAGAGGCATCGCAGTAGATCTTTGAATGCCAGTCTGATGCCTCTGAATTGCATATCCTCTTACACCTACTGTGCCTCTAAGTGTAATGTTACCTTTTCTTTCATCAGTCTTCCTCCTCAAGCAAAATACTGACACTGCTTCAAATACCATTAAGATAATTCCTCTGTCACCCATCCCTATGGAAAAAGGAATGTGGGGAGAGGATTCCCTCACTTGCTGCTTTTTCCTGTGTAGGCCCTACAGGTGACAGTGCCTGAACATCTTCCAGTAAAGCACTGCCAGCATCATTAATGTCATTCTCTTCCCCTCACTCCCTTAAGAGACTTCTGTGCACAATGAAAGTGTCATGGGAAGTGAGAGGACTCAAGATAAAAGGCAACTGTCCCTTGTCATGGCAGCTACACTCATTCATGCCAGGCTTCTTTTCCTCTTGTACTAGTGCAAGGGAGCAGCAAGAAGTGAATTACTTTAGTGTCATCACACAAGGGTAAACCAGAAATGGAGTTTTAAATTGTTTTTGTTAGTTGAGTAACATGAAAAGGTTGGAATAGTTTTTGATTTAAACAAAGAATTCCCTTCCCTGCTCAGCCTGCTAGAGCCAGATGGAACAAAAGAGAGAGAGTGATGTGTGGATAGTGTGTTACATGGTGAGCTGAGGAGCTGCTCAGTACTGCCTAAATCTCCCTACAGGATAGAAATTTAGAAAAAAAAAAAGTGCAATGCCAATGTGATTTGAGCCTCTTTCTCTGGAAGCTCAGACTCCCTCCTCCTTCCCAAATAAGAGATCTGATCTGATTTCCCTCCCGGGAGTGGGTGGAGACTTCCCTGTACCTCTTCAGGTCTGGGAGGGTCAGTGTGTGATCTCTTGTCACTGAGGATGACAGCAGGCAAATAAGGCAATGAACACTATGCATGTGTGGGAGAGAGATGCTGGTGGCTGAAGACCTTGGAAAGGCCTTGAATCTTTTGAAAAGTCTATTTCTAATGACTGTAATATTCTATTATTATTCAGGGGAGATATAATTAGGACACTGATTCTATTTTGAGATTGTTTTTGTCTGAGTATTGGTTTGGACTGCAAACCAGCACCTTGGCAAACTCATGCTTTTGTGCATTATGGGAGAGCAATCCTTGGCTGGACCTGATGGGATTAGAGTTAACCTTGACCAGAGATGCTCAACCACTCAGCTCCAACTGGACAGTCAGTGGAGTTTTGGTGAGGCTACCACCGTTTTGTCTGAGGCTAAAATGCTTTCCATTGCTGCAACCAAAGGCTAGGGATTATGTAGCATCAGATAAAAGAATACAAATGGTCAGATGTTGGGATTTCAAAGTGTGTTTAACATGACACTTTAAAAAATGTGCGTGCTATTTCATAGTTTCCTCTGAATTGCCCAAGTCTAATCTGGTGTGGGCAGTGTTTTCTTTAAACTGTCTCCCTATAATAAACCCATCCTGCATAATCATGTACCAGACTATTTATTCCCGGGGACAGCTTGCATCACACATGAAAGAATTCAGTAATGACACTTGGATGGAGTCCTGTGATTTATGGAGGAAAAGGTCATGTTCTGTGCCTGCCTCAGCAGTGGGTGGCTGCAGCCTTGGGTAGCCTGGCGTTGGGCAGCTGGGCTGCCAGTAGATAGGGGAGTGTGCCTGACAGCCAGCCACACTGCTCTTGTCATTGCTGCAGAGCTGGGGCATCCTGCTCCTTGCTTCAGGCTTTGTTATTTATATCACTCTGTAAATAAACCCGCTGCCTTTCCTTCTGATAAGTAGTGAAGAAACAAGTGCAAGCTAACATGAATGGGGGAGCCAGTGGGAGTATCGTGCTGTTGATACACACTGGTATCTTCGTCCCTTCCGCTACGAGAGGCAGAAATTGGTGGCTGGATTTTGTTTTCCTTTCTGGAAAGTGATAATTTTTAATTCCCAGTCTTACTCCCTCTCCATCCAGCTCCCATATGCCTTGCCAAGTTTTGCTTTCAGACGTTCTGGAAACGCCCTCACGGCAGCAGGAAAGCTGCAGGGCTGCCAGCCGTGCTGTGCCTCATGCCCGGCTGAGAGCCCCTCTCCAACCCCTCCACCCTCTCAGCTGGGTGCTCCTTGGCTCTGCAAAGCAAAACAGTGTCTTTACTTCTCCCCTTCCCTCTGCATCTCCTTGTACCTATTATTTTCTCATTCTGGGAAATGTAAGTAGCACTGTGATTTTGTTTCCTTGTGGTACGGGCATTTCATTTGAACTTTATTTGACTGTTCCATGCATGTAAACTTACCTTGTAGACACACACCTCCTCTTTCCTCCTGGTTTTTTTAAGTTGTTTTGTTTTGTTTTGTTGTTTTGTTTTGATTTTTTTTAAGGAAAAGAGCAGGTTCATCTTTAGGAAAAGTTTGGGTAGGAGGAAGAGAACAGAGCTTAGTGTTATAAAAAAAATTAAAAGAGAAAAGGTACACTCTCTAGAAGTGCTATATATGTCTGCATGTTGTACTGTGGACAGAACAGCAGGTCCTACTGAAAAAAAAATAGCACTGTGGAGTTCTATGTTGACTGGGCATTGCCAAGCCCAGATCAAATGTGGTAAATGGAGAAGGCTAGAGGTTTTCTGTTTCCTTCCCTATACTTACTGCTGGCACTGCCAGTCATGCTTGCAGAGCATTTCCACCAGCAGTAAGGAGTCTGCTGGTCACAGTTCATGATGGCAATCCCCTTTCCTTTGCATTTTGGAATTGACTCTCATTACTTTTTTGGCAGCAAAAATTCATGCACCAAGCATGGTAGGTACTGAATACTCTCACAGGAAGTCAATTTTTTACAAAGTCACTCTTCTAAGTAGAAATGAACTTCCAGGGGGAGAATTGATCCTCTCAGTTATCATCTGTGGGGATGAAAAAACCCATACTTGGTTTTTAGCTCTGAACTGATTTATGTATGTTTTGTGTGTGTGGTCTAGACACCCATACAATTTCGTCACATAGCCTGAGTCTCCCATTATTTCACATTTAAGTCATGCTCACAGTCTTCTGGCCTTTCCTCAGCAATGTTTATAACTTGCCACCTAAAAATGATAAAAGTTTTAGAATTGGTTTTCTTTTCTCCCTCACTGCTAGACTACCTGATGGAGTACAGTCTTGCCATCACCTTATAAATCAGCTGTTCCACAGGGTAAAAGGGACTGTGCAGAAAATTACTCTGAAAAATACGAAATTATCTATGCCTGAAACAGCTGGGAAGACTGCTAATATGGAGTAGGGAATTTTAAGGAAGGGAATCAGTGAAGGGTTAGATATATCCTCCCTCCTGTTCTCAAACACTCGCTGATGCTTGTCAATACAGAAATGACATCTTGGAGTTGTCATGCATCTGCATGTGGCCACTGACTGCTGAAAAGCCCTCTGTGGGTTGTGTGTGACAGTCCTTCAGAAGTGTGACAGTGGAGTGTGACAGGCCTTCAGAAACCCCAGGCAGAGGAGACATTCCCCTGTGGTTTCCTGCTGTTGCAGCTTTTTAAGGTAACCAACTCCCACCTGGCCCAAGCCCTATGTGGAAGTGGAGGAGCAGGGGGTCTGTGGCTGCCTGGCATGCTATTCCTGTGCCCAGCTCCATGCTCTGCTCCACCACATTGCTTTGAACTTCAATCCTACTTTCTCTTTATTTTCTCAGTGATTGAGTTAAGGGCGAGGATTTAAGCTAGTTGGTTTAAATTCAAGCCATATGAGACAGAAGTGATTTTCTTGGACAGGAAAAATAATCTTAGGGAGTTTATAGGAATTACAATTGCTCTGTATTTTCATGGGGTATGAACACAATTTGTCTCTCTACTTCTCAATCTCAATGTCTTATTGGATTTTATTGGATTAACTTGTTGTTCTTGGAATTTCCATGTACTGGCAAGGCCTCAGCAAGCCTTTTTTCACATTTGGTTAGCCTGGAGATTGCAGCCTTTCTTCTACAACATGAAATTGCTTGCACAGATGATCCCCTGCTCATCATATTCTCCTCTATGTATTTAATTCAAATCCATTTTTCTCTATCTATATTTCAGTCCTCCTTGGACCCGAGATGAATTAAGCAGAAACCCTGGACAAGACAGACACAACCAGCCACAGGAAGATACTATTAATGTTGTTTGCTTACAAGCAGCAGTTCCACAAAGATCTGGATGTTTTGTCGTGGAACTTGCCAAAAACAAGAATGCTGCAGTGGCGCACGGCTTTGGGGGTTTTTTTATGTAGAATTAAGTACCCAAGAGAAGTCTCTGGAAAGCCTTTCTACTTTCCCAGTATCATAGGGTAGATGTATCTGGTCATTTTTGTAGAAAATGCCACACCCTTACACCGGTGTATCCTGAGCACAACACCAGCCTGATGCAGAGTGGCTGCAGTGTGGTCCTTCCCCCATGTCTGTACAACAGAATGTCTATAATTCTTTGCACAGAAGTCAGATCCTTCTAAGACCCAGACATTCATATTTCCATCAAAATCTGAACAGTGGGTTTTTTCCATCAACAGTTTCAGGCTATTAGTCTCAGCTGTGAATGAAAAATTCATCAGGCGAAGGCTAAAGAAGTCACACCTGTCAGCCTGACTCACTGTTTATCTCCAAGATTTTACTTTAGAAAGTATAAACAGTAGAATATTTATTTTCCTTCCTGCCATCTATGAGCCATTCAGCAATTTGAGTGTGCTCACACACAGCTTTCATGAGCCAACCTTAATTGCACAGCAACGTGCCATAAAAACAAAGATTAGGCATTATTATCTAGGAACCAATTTTACATTTTTCTCCTCTGACTTGAACTGTTTAAAATACAGGGCACTATCTCATTTTGGCTGTACATAAATATCTCAGTTGTCAAAATGCCCTTACTCAACCAGCCAACTTTTCTTAGTGGTTGAAAATCATAGTGTTTAATTGTGTCAACTGAGGTGAAAAATGTTATTGGTTCACCACCTGGCTGCACCATATAGTTAAAAAAAAGTTAAACACAGAATGTGGAATTTAAGGGGCTAGAAAAATATTTTACCCATTAACAAATGAATATGATGCAAAGACAGAAGGAAGAAAATAGACAGACTCTGTGTTTTCTTTACCCAGGTGCATTCTTGTTTTCTCCATACTAGTTGGCTTTGAATCTTCCAAAGACTGTGTAATTAAACGGGGTGTCATAGAGGCCCAAGGCATCAGTAAGAAGCTTCTGACAGATTTCTATAAGCTTTTGATTTGTCTGTGACTGCAGAGTCTTGAAATTATTCAATAGTCACTGTCACCTAATACGGGCAGAATTAACAAATAAAAAGCATGATGGACCAACATGAAATGTTTCTGGGCTCAGTATTTACTGTAATTTTGGTCACCTCATCTGTCTTACAACAAAGAGTGAAGCTGTTCACTGCAGAGCTTCATAGCAAACTGCTTGGGTACAGGAAAAAAAAAATTAAAATCACCCATTAAGTTTTAGCGCCCGCTGACTGCTCTCTGTGCTGGACAAAATTTTTGGCAAGTAGTGCAAGCCATCTGCTGCTAGGAATAGGTTCCAAGGAGGTGGTTTTTGGTTTATGGCATTTGAAATCCCTTTTGCATAACTCTTCATCAGTGAAGAGTGCAAGCGTGGCATTAGCTCTCCGATAGGAATCTGCCAGACAGAGAGCTCGGAGGACCAGACAAAATGGGAACACATTATCCTGTATCAACTGTCATTTACAGAAAGCAGATTACCTTCTGTGTCATGCACGTACAGTGCTATGGGGTTTTTATCAGGAGAAATATTAATAAGGATGTTTTCAGTAGCTGAGCTACCTGAAATCTCTCTCCTTTGTCCGATATGGATGTAACCAGAGATGCAGGATCTAGCAAGTTTAAGGTGAAAAGGGACAATTGGATCCATTAGTCTCATCTCCTGCTCAGTGTAGGCTGTGAAATTTCACTCAGTGACCCATACTCTGAATCAAAATACTTGCCTTAAACAAGAACATTTTCACATTCAGGCAAAAAGTGCCTTTTATGTGAGAGGCAAATGGTGGGACAGACTGAGATAAGTACAATGTGCATTACGGTGGATATAGCTGGATGAAGTACACACTCAACTTCTTCACAGTCTCTTCTGGTAAGGTGGGAACATTACTAGGACCTTGGGTAATTTTCAAATATGGACCAAGAAAGCTGTTATCTGGTGGCAAGGTAAGGAAAGTGAGCTGTGATATGAGGCTCTTTGGCCAAGAAAGGTGACTTAAGGAGCAAGTATTGATTCCTGGACTCCATCAAAAGTCTGTAGTGATGCTGTGCTGTGGAACTGAGAAGAAGGTGAGACACCAGGCACAAGTGAAATGCCTACAGCCAGGCTGCTTGTTTACACTGTTCCAAGCTATGTAGCCACAGGTCTGTGTACAGAGGGGTCAGTGGAGAAACAAGACATGAAGTATATGAATTGCCATGAGGGTGGTTGTCTCTCCTGACCTTTATTTTTTTTCATTAGGATCCACTCAGACCCTCCCTATTTTGCTAAAGAGCTTTAGGGACTACTGAGATGGTATTCAGAGAGTGCTGGCCAAACTTTTTGTATTTGGGCTCACAGTGGGCACCAGTCTGTGCTCATGTCTTCACAGCTGCCCTCTTCTGTGTGCCCAAGGAGCCTGTCTGTGGGAGGGGACTGCCATGGTGGTCTGGCTAGCCAGAAGGGTTAGCCCTGGCTTGAGTGTGCCAGCAGACAGCCTAGTGATGTGCAGGGTCAGAGATGTTGTCTCAACTCTTTCCTTTTGTAAAAGAAAGACATTTTACTTTATATTTCCCTGACATCTTATTGGTAATTTCTTCACTTCCTGACTTAAGTTGCCTAATGCTGTTGTGCCAGCCCAGTGGAACAGAAATCTTATTTTCCAGTCCTAAGGCTAGGTTTGCTGTGAAATGAAAATACATGGACCAGCTTTAGCTTTAGAATATTGTGCTAGTAACAATTCACTGAGCTCTGGCATTCTGCTTGGTCAAAGG
>NW_009969339.1:3310548-3311833 GCF_000747805.2 Chaetura pelagica | reverse complement strand
CTTTTCATGAAATTAATAAAAACAGAGTGTTTGTTGACTGGGTGGATAAATTGCATTCAGATCACATAATGTCTGAGGCCTGGCAAGTCTTTGTGAATCTGTTCTTGTCTTTGCTAAACAGAGCAAGGTGCCCTCTAGTCTAGCAGCAAATATCTTAGGGGGTGGGGAGGCAAAAAAAAAGCAAAAACCTTGCATTACTATTAATTAAAAAAACAGGACAGTATAATTTACAGCTCCTTGACCTTTCTTATTTATCTGTTTGTTTGTTTGTTTATTTACTTCGGATAAGAGAGTTGTGGTCCTGATCAGGGTGGAAAAATGTCTGTGGTTGGAACCACATTAAATAGTAGTCACCGAGAACTGGCACTTCTACAGGTCTTTTTTAATGGGATAAATATGTCTGGGCCAGGAACTTCTTAGGGTCTTGTGAGTATGTCATATCATGCAGCTCCCTTCTCAAAGAGAGATTAATGTATCTGTACTCAGATGAGCTTCTGGGCCAAAAGATAGGAGCTATAACAGCTCCAAATCTGCATCTATCTCAGCTGATATGAAAACTTGCCACCTTCTAGACTCCTATTAAGAGATCTCAAGCTGTTTGGCATGTCTGGGGTCTCTCTCAGGGCCTCATCCCTTACATTCTTGCAGAGGCAGTTCTGTGCTGCTGGACCAAATATGGTTTCTCTAAGACTTGTCTGTCAAAGCACCCTCCTTCTTAGGCCTGACAGGTTATGTCTAAGTGGATGCCTTGTTTACTTCTACTGAATCACACTGTTTCCCTTTGGCCACTATCAAAGACTATGGCAGTGCATGTCTTCCTGTTTTTTATTTGTATGTGTACGTGTGTGGCTCTTCTAAACACGGACAGGAATTTCCTTCCTGAGTCTAGACATCAGCCACTCACTATTTCTGTATCTTGCTCACAGACTGTCTGCTGCCCTGGGTCCTTTGATTTTTCCCACGAGAGCAGCAAATTTGCACTGGGTTGATAGAGGAGGCCTTGTGTGATACTCTGGGTGTGCAGTCAGTTCTGTGCTCCTGATGTTTTAACTGCGTTAACGATTCCCATTAATTTTGTCTGACTCCTGCTGCAGGGTCTGCCTTTGCTGCCCCTGGCGTTGCCAGAGCACCTCTTGCCTTGGGGAGGAAGAGAGGTGGCATGATCCCAGACCAGGCTGATGTGCCCAAGAGATGCTTGGCCAGATCCACACTCTGGAAAACCACGTAGGCCAGGCAGCCATCTGGGAGCAGGCAAGCCAAAGTGGCATGGCTGTCCCCTTCCTGC
>NW_009969339.1:3301465-3310298 GCF_000747805.2 Chaetura pelagica | reverse complement strand
CTGCTGAGTGGGGTCCCCTCAGTGACGCCGTGGGGCTTCCTGCACCAATTTTGGTATCAGCATGCCACAGTGACTCTGGGACTGTGCTTAGTGTAGCACAGACCTGAATAAAGCTCTTGGGATGTTTCCCAGCTTTGCAGACTGAAAAGGCATGGGCTACTTCAGAGGAATCTCACAGATTTCAATGGTCTTTCAGAGCAAATTAAGCCTGTCAGTACTTCCCCGAGACTTGCTGAGAGCAGCAGATGGAGCTTGGGTACACTCAGTAGTTACTTTTTGCAGCTTTTCTCAGGGACTACTGTAATGCGAATGTACCAGGAAGGGGAGTAGGAGAGAACACTTCCTAGGCGAATGACTGCCAGAAGGCTACAAAAGCTGGTACGATTTGTCTCTTGTGTGCATCAAGGCAGTGCAGCCAGCAACTGCACAGCAGGGATTGTAAAGCAGAGGAGAAAGATCAGCAAAGGTGGCTAAGACCAAACTCCCACAGCAGAAATTATTTTTCTCTACCTCTTTTTAACCTGTGACTGTCCATCTGCATAAGTGTCTGTCTGCGTGTCATTCCTTCTCCTCCCCAAGAAACTTTTGAAGTGGCTGACTAATTTCAGCCAAATTAGCTGATGGATAAAGACCTCAACATTGCTAAGATCCTGGGATTTTCTGGAAAGCTGATCTCAGGCAAAGGGCTCTGCCAGGTCCTCAGCTGGAGGTGAGGCTACAGAATTCAGAGAGCTGAATTCCTATGATGTTTCGTGAGATTAGCTGTGGGTCCCAAGGCAGGCAAGATGAGAGAAATCCAGATATTAGTGCTCCTACTTTTCACAGATGTGCTTAATTATGAGTTAACAGTAGCCTGCTACAAATTCATCTCATGCCACACTGCAGGACAAGAGAAAAGCAACTGTCTAGATGTGAATGCAGACCCTGCTGAGCTCTGAAAGCGCTAAGGTTTTGGCACAGCCCTTCCTGTACCTTCCCTGTAAGTGTCACATCCCAATGGCTTTGGCAGCCTGTAGCAGTTAATGTGGTGTTTTTTGAGAAGTCTCCCCTTGGACTCCATTTTGCAGCTGGAGCCTCTCAAGGACATAAGGAAGTTGACAGAAGTAAGGAATTCATTACCGTAAGCTTGATTTTGTAAGTGGGAAAATACAAAGTTTCCAGGTGATGTGGCATTTCCTGAGGAAACAAATAGCTGCAGGAGCACCCAGAGCCACATAACCAGTGTTGTTCAGGAAGCCCAGCGGGTCAAAAACATGCTTGTTACGAGAAGGAATAAGAGATTAGATAAAAAAGGAACAAACACAGCACACTGGGTGAGAAAGTAGCGTGTCCTGGGGCACTGTGACAAAACGCCATCAGGTGAGTGAGCAAGCGGCAGTGGCACCAGGTAGTGGGGCCGGGGCAGGCAGACAAGGTCGGGCTGCATCTGGGAAGAATGCTGCTCAGCAGCAGATGTGCCCCACCTTGCCCAGTTCTGCTGCCTCCCACACTGGTCTCTGCCCTCAGATGGAGCACTGAGAACCTGCAGAGACATCAGGGAGGAATTACCAGAGCGAGTTTGGTGTTAAATCCACTGCTGACAGCTGGAGACCTGAGAAGCTCCAGGTGGTGGGTTTATCTGAGTAGGAGATGGAAAGGCCCCCTTGGTCTCAGCCTGAGGTCTTTCCATGGAATGAAGTATAGAATACTAAAGAGCACTAGTTGTGCTTTGAGCACAGCAGGACATGAGGCTTAAAAGGTAAAAAATCAGAAAAATCCGTATTGAAAATGAAACTCAAATGTCTTAACCATGAAGGCAACATATGTCTGAAACGGCTAACCAAGGATGTGGTAAATTCTCCAGCACTTGGAGACAAAATCAAGATACCCTTGGATCTCCCACAAGGTACAAGCCTTGATTCAGAGATCAGAGGGTGAAATGCTGTGGTGTGTGTTATGCAAGAGGCCAGACCAGATGATCAGTCTGGTCTGCTCTGGCCTTCAGAAATGTGAATCAATGTTGTAGCAAGGAGAATTACCAGAAGACAAGAAACAGGATAATTAGATAACTGCATTATTTCCAAGGACTCACATCAAAGAGTGGACCTTTTTTTTTTTTTTTTTTTTTTTCAGCTGCAGCAGAGACTGGGGGAAGATATTGGGGAGGAAGGAGTTTGCTTTGTTTTCCTATTTGAAAACTTGCCCACTGGATGACTTTGGCCCCAGAGATAAAGTTGCTCTTCATCTTGGAGGTTCATGAGCTCATTCATGGACATTTATTGGAAAATTACTGGAGTTCCAAGGTGGGCTTATCCTAAGGCATTACTGGTTTCCAAAAGACATTCATCAGTCTTCAGGGGTGCAGTAAGGCATGGTCTTGTGTAGAACAGTTTTACACAAATGGCTTATTAACAAAATCAGGATTAGGGCCAAACAGATGTCAGTATGACTGATTAGCTCAAAATAAACACAGTTGTGAGATAAGAAATAGCTGTGGTTTTGCTTCATCTCCTTGTGGTTGCGTATTCAATAGATGATGGGAAATGACATGTTAGGTATGAGGTAAAATGACTCATCCACTCCTGAAACTATAAGAAGGCAAAGCAGAAGAATTCAGGAATTTTCAGTCTATGGGTGTAATATAAGCAATGGCCCTAATCCAGGAAACTTTGCCACAGAGATGGATCCCCCCAAGGTGTGCAGCCTTTCTGTCTTAGGATTGTGCAGGTGTAGGGCTTTATTTTGGCAGCTGAAACTCCCTAGGCACTGACATTACTATTATTTTCATTATGCCACGTGTGTTAAAATTCTGATATTCAAAAATATTAGAAAAGAAGTAACAGTTTTTCTCTCATGAGACCTTAAATATTAATTAGTCTGGCCAAATGAGGTATACAAATGTTTCCATAGAATCATAGAATCATAGTATGTCTTGAGTTGGAAGGGACCTCTAAAGGATCATAGTATGTCTTGGGTTGGAAGGGACCTCTAAAGGTCATCTAGTTCAACCCCCCTACAATATGCAGGGACATGTCACACGTGAACAGATTTCTCAGAGCCCCATCAAGCCTGACTTTGAGTGTCTCCAGGGACTGGGCCCCCACCACCTCTCTAGGCAACCTGTTCCAGTGATCCTCTACCCCCATATTAAAGAAGTTTTTCCTAATGCCCAACATAAATCTACCCTTTTCTAGCTTAAAACCATTACCCCTTGTCCTCATTACATGCCCTAGTGATCAGGTCTTCCCTAGCTTTCCTATAGGCTTCTTTCAGGTATTGGAAGGTCGCTATAACGTCTCCCCGAGTCTTCTCTCCATGCTGAGCAACCCCAACTCCTTCTGCCTGTCTTCATAAGAGAGGTGCTTCAGCCCTCTGATAATTTTCATTGCCCTCCTCTAGACATGCTCCAGTGGGTCCATATCCTTCTTGTGTTGAGGGCTCCAGAGCTGGACAGAGTACTCCAGGTGAGGTCTCCCCGGGGCAGAGTAGAGGGGCAGAATCATCTGCCTCAACTTATTGGCCGCACTTCTTTCGATGCAGCCCAAGATGTGGTTGGTACTCTGGGCTGGAATTGCACATTGGTAGACCAAGTCCTGCTTTTGATCCACTAGTAACCCCAGGTCTTTTTCCACATGACTGCTCTCTAGCATGTCTTCCCCAAGCCTGTATTCATATCTCTGGTTGCCCTGGTTTGTCCTGGCCCAGGTGCAGGACCCTGCACTTGGCCTTGTTGAGCCACATAAAGTTCACCTGGGCCCACTTCTCCAGCTTGTCCAATTCCCTCTGGATGGCATCCTGTCCTGCTGACATATCAATTGCACCACCCAGCTTGGTGTCATTGACAATTTGCTGAGGGTGTTCTCAATGCCACTGATAATATCGTTAATGAAGATATTAAACAATGGTTTCTCAATGACAGGAAAGGTCTGTGTTTCCTTGCTTGGTCTGTGTCATTAATATGGAAAATATTAGGAGATGTACAGACCAAATATATTGCTACAGGTCACAGAATTGCATTAAACATGATCCGGCCACATCCATCAATGTACATTGTATATTATAGATTGAGTTAATTTGCTAAACTGCTTTAAGGAGAACATGCAAATCAGATGAAAGACAAGGAGTTGAAAATAGCAGCAAGAGATATTATTTGATTCTTCCTTTTGTACAGAACATAAATGCTTTTTCAGACATGGTAGAAATTCCTCATTTTTAAAATGTTCTTCATTAAAAACTGGGTTTTGCACTACAAGGTGCTCTGTCTTGTTAAGTGCATAGCTCCATGAAATGAATTTCTAGTCAATCAAATAGTTGCATTCCTGTTACCATTGTCTAAGTAAAATATTCTGATTTTTCATTTTATTTTTCAGTGCTAATTTTTCACTTGATAATTGAAGAAATCAACTACCCAAACCATTGCTGAACCAACCATTATAGTCAAATGTAGTGATTCCTCTCCTCAACCATCTCATTGTGAAAGTGAAGTGTCTAGGGAGAAGTAAGACCTGTCTCGGATCAATTGGAAATGAAGCTATTCTTGATGAATATTTCCTCTTATTTTTCTTTCCAGCAGGCAAAGAGACCAACACAACAAAAGCTCTGCACATAGGCTTCCTTGAACACCTGATGCTGTTTGGTGGGGATTGCACTCTAAATGATTTAATTAGCCTTTCAAAACCATTCCAGGATCACTTTGGGTCTTACTAATTTTCAGACTGAAGAGAATGCTAATTGATTTGCACTACAGAGTCATAGAGTGATCAGGGTAGGAAGGGACTCCTGCAGATCACTTAGTCTAACCTCCCTGCTGCTGTAACCTCCCTGCTGGTCTCTGCCTTTTTGTCCCCATACTGCCTCTGCTTTCCCTCTGCTTCTATTCAATACAAAGTGCTAAGAAAAAAGCTCATTGATTAGCATACTCCTTTTTTTTTTTTTTTTTTTTTTCCTTCCTAAGAGTCTGATCTTTGAGTTGGAGAAGATCTGCTTTCTTAACAAGAATGTAAGCAGTCTTGAGGGGGTGGGAAGAGAGGATTTAGTATGATTAGGCTGAAATTCATTTCATCTCCTCTTTAGATACCAAACTGAAGTGCTTAATTTAAGAGGTTTGTTGTTCTAGAGTCCTACTTAATGAGAGATGAACACAGCACATTCAATAGATAGCTCAGTTCTTACCTGAACCCAGTGCTCTCTAAAAAGGACAAGTTACTTGCAATATTCCACAGTAGCCAGATTCCCAAGTGTCCCTGAACCTGACAGAAGTCTACAGTGACATCCGTGCCACAACCAGTTTTCTTGCACCTGCTAGAAAAGGCTGAACAGCAAGTTGTGGGCAGCAGAGCCTTATTTTGCCTGTGAAGGTGGAGGGTGCTTTGGGTGCAGTCAGGGCTGTGACTCAGCCTTCAAGTTCTTCTTCACAAGGTTCTGCTGGAGAGGAGAGAAAAGTCCCCATGTGAAGGGCAGAAAAAAATTAAATGCCTCTGAAAAGAATTTGTCACAACTTTGCAACCAAGAGTGGCAGTGGTTTTTGGTCAGGGATTGTCTTAATAGTTCTGAGTGAAGATCAATTTTCCTTTCAAGGCACTGTATATTTAGTTATCTAATCAAACTAAATAATTCCTTCTCTCCTCACCCCCAGTTAGATCATGGCACAGAATTAAGCACAGCCTTTCATTCTACCTCCTCTTGCCTCTCTGTTTGACCTAGACTTTGGGGAGCCATTAAGTTGTCTGAGATATTGATTTAATAAGAGTAGAAAAATTAAAAAAGACAAAGAGACACCTGACTAATTGGCATTTCCAAGAGATCTTTGTAATCAGCCAATGGGGATTTTATAAGGCATGAAGTATTTGCTTTCACATAAATATCTTCCACATTTTTTCTCTCATGTTTGCTCGGTAAACCTTCTGGAATAAAGATCACATCTGCCTCTCTGTAAGCTCTTTACTTGGGAGGTAATTGAGTTGAGTCTTTGTTATGAGAGCATGTACTCATTTAATTGTACATATGTGTCTGTGAACACACTACTCCAGCTTCTCTCCTAAATTTGATTTGGAATGAATCCCACAAAGGGCTGCTTTCCAGCATTAATGGATAAAAGGTCTTTACCAAGGGGAAAAGTATTCAAACACTAAATTTAATAAAGTTTAGTTTGAAAGTTTTTTCTTTCCAGAAACTCTCCTTGAAAATACACAATTCTGAGACTAGTTCCTTTCTTCCCACAGTGATTTAATAGCAAATATCTTAGGTTGGGTTTGTGATTTGTAACTAATCAATTTTTATTTTGGAAATAAGGCATAATAACATGACAATTTAATGCCATGACTGTAACTCATTTACGCTGCTGTAAGAAATACTTGTCACATCCTGCCTTGCCGTGCTGGGCAGTAAAGCAAAACTTGGGGAAGATAAGATCCTTACAGTGAGATCAAAATAAACACTCTGGTAATCTTCATTCCATTTCTGGGCTTAAGGTGATGACCTTATGATATTGATGCAAGCAAATAATAGTCTTCAACATGTTGCTTCCAGAAACAGGGGAGCAAATTGCTAGGAGGGAGGGAGGTGATATGAGGGCCTGGAGATCTGTCCCTTAGGCTGAGAAGTCACATTACTCAAGCCACTTTAGGCAACATAGATTAGGTAGATTATACATTGTAATGCTCTGTGTCAGTCTGATAGATGACCATCCTGTGTGCTTTTTATAATTTGCCATGAATTTGAATTTCATTGTATGCCAAGGCTCAGCAACTGATTGTTCTGAGCTGACAACCTGATATTTTTATTCTACTTCTACTTTGCATTTGTTTAACACTAGCTCTGATAAAACTGCCAAGAACTGAACTCTGCTTGAAAGAAGACACCAAGATTAGGGTCAGCTGAATGATGCCTATTTGTGCCAAAGGATGTCACTCAACTTACAGCTCACTCTCAGCTTAGCAAATAAGAGACAGGAGCAGAAGAGACTGTCTCTTAGTGTGACTGCTGAGTCTGCCCTGTGATGTGCTTTCATTCACCAGCAACTAGACCACGTTACTTCATGCCAAGTGGTGCTTCTATGGGCTACACAGGAAAAAAGTCCTCTTCACTGATTCCTTGGTCATCCTCTGGCAGTGAAAACTGCATTTTTCCCTTTTCTGTCTCTTCTGGAGAATTTGGAGATGTTTAGGTCTTGACATTTTGGTCTATCCTAGTATCAGGGCTAGAAATGTAACAACACATGATTTCAAATATCGGTATTTTAGAACCAAAGTGCTTGGTCTGGATTCATAGGGTGTTTGTGACAGGATACTTGATGCTCAGCTGGGTGATTAGGAACAAGTAGCAGATGTGAAAACAGGACCGCTCTAACAACAAGGACTCAGCATCTGGTTCCATGGACCAATGTGACATTTATAAGATACTCACAGCAACATTACGGTTCTGATTTCAAAATTTATTAAAGCTGTAGCTGCCTAAATTTTCTGCTATCGTTTGGGCACCAGTTTATTCCTAATACTGGTGCAAATGCTCAAATAACAGTAGACAGAGTGTGTACCACCAACCATTTGTGGTATCATTAAATCAAAGATCAGTCTCTTCAAGAGCAGCAGATTTTAGTGTCTTCTGTGTCTCAAGTCACCAATAAACTGAGTCAAATTGGAACTAATTGGTTAAAAAATTGGAAACTGGTATTTTCTGAACAGGATGAGGAACCTCTTTTCTTGTAATCTGCTCTAAGCAAAGCTGTGGTTATAACTAGGGACAAGGCCAGAAGGAGGAAAATGTGGGTTTATTTCAAAATTTGGTAGGCATTTGTCTCTCTCCAGGTGTTGGGATTTATGGAAAATTTCAGAGCCATACTAGATTCATGCCCTACTTGAACACTGGCTTGCATCCGAGTTCTATATCCATGCTCATAAACTGGCCACTGCTTAGGTATGTTTAAGAAAGCAATGGCACAGAATATTTAATTTTCAAGGTTTATCCAGGTGGAGCCTATCAACATTTTGCTTCATAATTTTCAATTTTGACAGAGAATTGGAGCTCCTGCAATATTTCTGTACCTCTGAAATGTCTACTATATATGGGAGTTATTTAATATTATTTTTGTTGAGAAATAAACTGAAAACTGCAATTTTTAGTCCAAGAGGATACCCTGAAGTCTTCAGGTGCTCTGAGTTTTATCACAAACCAGAACACTGTGGAAGTACTTTCTATGAGTACATTTCTGTTTACATTTGCTGATAGAATTTTTAAATGCATTAAAAGAAAAAAAAAAAAAGCAATATCAGCCAGCTGACCTATATGTCAGCCTGGCACAATGTTGGTCTTGCATGAGAAAAGAAATCCATTTGGGAACCCTTGCCTTGCCCAGACAGAGAAGAACATAGGACTGTGTTTTTTTACTCTGACTGGGCAGCCCTGGAATGGCATAGCCTCAGGAGAGCTGCAGATGTAATGGAGTCCTCCAGAACTTGCCCCAAGGCTATGAGGACTAGGTCTTCTCTTTCTCCTGGACTCATTTTCATAAGCTTGATAAATTTCCTAATACTCATCTTGTTTTAAGTAGCCATGATTCTGCTTCATCAAAGGAGGCACCCACAGAACAAGGTTCATTCTTCCCATCTGCAGAGACTGCAGAAGCATAGCAAGGGCTAAGATGAACGCAACTGATGCTGTCAGCTTAATTACAGAGAATATCAGGCTTGCAGGTTCCTGACACCCAACAGTTTTCATCCAGAGAGTTTTGAAACTGGGCTAGATGCTTAGAGAGTGCAAAACCACCGACCTTGGCAGGGCGATCCCAATTTACACCAGTAGAGAGTTTCAATCTTGTTCAGTGCTGTCAGTACAGAGATGGAAATAGAGCAGGAAT
>NW_009969339.1:3290945-3301365 GCF_000747805.2 Chaetura pelagica | reverse complement strand
GGAATGATGATTCAGAACAGCAAGGCACAAGGAAGGGTCTGCTTATCTGCTAGTCAGTGCACACCTTGTATTTTATCCCACGCAAAGCCCAGTAACAGTGCTGGGGAGCCAAGTACTTCCTGATAACCGCACCTCCTGGAATTGTGCAGCGCTGCGGCTCATAAATCTCAGTGATGGCACAGAGCTAAGCTGGGGAAAAATTAAATCAGCCACTCGGGCAGCAGAGCAGCTGTCTCAGCTGTGCTGATTCACCCAGAATGATGCACTCCAAGGGGTTTTCACCACCTAAACAGATGTTCCCCTAGCACAGGATGCTTTCCATTTTTATGTTGTTCATGCTGGATTTGTGTGTTGCAGATCAGATCTTCAGCTGCTGTAACCAGACCTGTCTAGTCAAAGGCTGTCAGGACAAGACTGATGCTCTCAGACCCCATCTCCCACTTCCGTCTGTGGTTCAGGCCCCCCTCCAGCCAGCTGCCTGGCCGCCCCGAGCTGGAGGGAAGCCACAGGCCATGTGCAGCATGTGGCACTGTGTCTCCAGACAGGCTTCTCTGGAAGGAGTGGTTCCCAGGCAGTGGGAACATTTCCCCAGCTGCTGGTCCCTGTCGGTGGGGAGGGTGGGATCGTATGGCTGCATCCAGGTGATTTGGGTGCTCTGCAAGTCAGCAAAGCACTGAGGCAGAACAAGGAGAAATCCCACCTTTGCATTACATCCATACAGAAATTGTTGTCTAAGCATGTCCTAGTTTTCTTGTCTTGGCTCTGCAACGCCAAAGTTGATCATGGCCAGACAGTTTTTCATCCTGCTTAGCTCTGCAAAGATATAGCTCATTTTCCTGGGGTTTTTTTTGTGTGTGTTGTTGTTTTCTTTTTTTTCTTGAGCAACTGGTGACTTGGTGGCATGCTGAAGCAGAAGAGAATGGTAAAGGAGGACAACAAAAATTCTGGCCAGGTAACATTCTGTGGCATGTTGAATTTTTTATGATCTGCAACTTTCACACTGTTGCATCTCATGAGAATTATTTTGTATTTCGGAGTTTCACAGAACAGTCTGAAATTTGCCATTCCGAGGTGCAAAGTTGGATCATTACTGAGAGGTGGAGGGAGTAGAGGACGATCACATAGTTTAATTATTAAGGCAAGCAGGTGACTGTACAATGCCAAATGTGCTGAAGTGCTAATCCCCGTGTGAGACTTTGGCAGTACAACACAATAAATAGCAATAATAAAGACACGGTAGCAATTCCAGTTTTCTGTCAGCTTAGGAGCAGTGGTTTTAAGTCAGTGGCATAGACTGTGGGGCTTCTTGGGCGGTGTGACGTGCTAGTCCATCAAGCTTAAGGTCTGCTTTACAGCCTGAGGTCCATCTCCTCTAACCTTGGGTTAGCAGAAACACCCAAAAGACAGGCACAAATTCTGAACAAAATGCAGAAATGCTGTTTTTAAACTTCTCCAAATATACTGGTAGGTATGTGTGTGAAACCAAAAGGAAATCTGTATGCATTAAAAAACCCCAACTAAACAGTGAGCTGAAAGGCAAGCTGAAGACTGTGTTTCAGTGTCATGAGAAGAAGAATATGTGATCTATAATATATAAAAGAAAGGCAGAGGTCTACATAGGAGTGAAGCTATTAATAGAATTTAAGAACGGCTGTCATACAGTGAGATATGAGATACTGTGATTTTCCCTAACCTGGATATGAGGGCTAGGAGGGCGTAAGCAAGGAATAAGTGGTACTCTTGGCTACTAGAGCACAGTGATCACTGGTAGATGCCTACTCAGCTGGTTAGACTGTAGCACTAAACACAAACTGTTGGAGTGTCCTGTCCAACTTCCAGTCCGGACTTGAGGACTGATGTGTCAACAGGGCATCAGTTAAAAGGTCAGGGCTTTGACTAATGAGATCAAGGGGCTGTGTTACTGTAAGACATGGATTAGACCACTTACACCTTTGCTTCTGCTTTAACTCCCGTAGGGTGGAGAATTGTGGGAAAACTTTTTGCACAAAGGACCAGTGGACCATCTCTTCTACTCCCTACTTCTGTACATACCTTTCAGGTGTTTTGATTTTAATGAATCCCAAAACTCAAAGGAAGACTTCAACACAAATGCAAAGTTTTCATCTGCTCTGTATTGGAAGCCAAAAAAAGCCAATAATCATATGAGATGATTAAGGGACTAGAACATCTGCCTTATGAGGAAAGGCTAAGAGACCTGGGGCTTTTCAGTCTAGAGAGGAGAAGACTAAGAGGAGATCTAATTAATGTCTATAAATACATGAGGGCTGGACATCAGGAAGGCAGGGACAAGCTCTTTACGCTTGTGCTCTGTGATGGATGAGGGGCAATAGATTCAAGCTTGAGCACAGGAAGTTCCACCTCAACATGAGGAAGAACTTCTTTACTGTGAGGGTTACAGAGCACTGGAACAGGCTGCCCAGAGAGCCTGTGGAGTCTCCTTCTCTGGGGAATTTCAAGACCTATCTGGATGCCTTTCTGAGAGATCTGCTCTAGTTGTGTGTGGGTTTTTGGTCCTGCTCCAGCAGGGGGGGTTGGACTCAACGATCTTCAGAGGTCCCTTCCAACCCCTAATATTCTGTGATTCTGTGATTTGCTGAAGCACTACTGAACCAGAACAGATTTCCTAGGGAAACCCAAACCCGGGAAAGTTTTCTCTTCCTCTTTTTATGGAAGTTGTTTTGCACCAATGTCCTTTTTAAGTAAGTTCTTGGTGCTCTGCCTTTAAGTAAGTAGCCCTGCAGAAAATGGGACCTTCTACAGTGCAGTGACAGCAGTCACAGAAGGGTAACACTTGATGGTGGCTGCATGACTTAAGAAATGTCAGTTTTACAAAATGTAGCTGTTATTTACTAAATAACAGTTTGAATTCCCTTGAATCTTTTTGGACTTACTAATGTGACTGTTGGCTTTACATAGTGTTCAAGAGGAATAATCATCTTCTAAAACACAGCTTTATCCTGTGCTAGTTCTTGTAGCCTCCTTTTGGTTCAAAGGAAAACATAACACCTCTTATTAGTTGGTTCACCCAAGAGAATATTCTGGAGCTCCAAAGTCTCCATGTTATTACAAAAAGATAAGCAATGTCTCTGCAGCCTGCAGCAGGGATTCTTTTTTCGGATTACAATAATAGAGATAAAGCTCCTTAAACATTATTTTTAGCAGTGGATGTTTAACAAAGTTCTCCTTACATAATTATGCACCAAAACTGTACAAATTATGTGGTAAAACCAGTGACCTTCTTCCATTAGAAAGAGAAAAAATGAAACAATTATAGCCACACATTCACAGATTTTTAAACCTAGGGTACGTTATGGTCATCCTCTAGTCTGACCTCCTGTATGACACATTTACAAGCTTAATTGCAGCACCTCATGATTTTTTCTGTCCACAATAATGGACAGCATTTTAGCCTTTCCTTAAAGACTGCATGGGATAGAGAATTCAGTGCATAATATTAAACTGCAATGTCCTTCACAGTTTAAAGAAAATGCATGCCTCAAACTTGAAGTTTGTCAAGCTTAGGCTTCTACCTAGGGGATTTCATAATGCTTTTAAAGCTAGATATGGGACCCACAATTAAAAATCTCTTTCTCATTATTTAATAGTTACTCTACCATCTGGGTATCTGTGAGCTGTGATCACACTACCTCTCTGGGACAAATCAGACTAAACTTCTTTAGTCTCAGTCTGATTTCCAGACCACAGGTCATTCTTGCAGCTCTTTTCTGAACCCTTTCCAAATTTTGAAGACACTTTGTAAAGTTCAGATGCCAGAACTGCATGTGGTATTTCAGCAGTATTCTCACTAGAGCTATACACTGACTCTTTCAAACTCCCTTGCTTATTTATCCAAGGATCAGAATTGCTCTGAAGGGTCACGTTCAGCTGGTTATCTAATGTGAGCATGAAGTTTTTTCAAAGTTCATTATATCTGAATTGCTGGTTTGTAATTTAAAGGGTGACGTAAAGCCTTTGTTGCAAGAAGTGTAACTCCCATTTGGTTCTGAACATGCAAGTAATGCAAATGACAAGGAATTAATTCTTACAACAAACTTGTTCCCCACATCACTTTTATCACCTTATATCCCTTTTGGGTTATCTCAAACTTCTACCATGGTGGTTTTGGTTTTGTCTTCACGGTTGGTATAGATGCCATTGACAGGAGTAGCTGGCACCAAGAATAGTGCCTTGCTAAGCTCCAGATGGAATGCTTCCCTGAATGGTACTGATTCTGCTAAAATTACTTTTAGAAATACATTAATTAGACAGGTTTTAAACCATTTAACACTAATGGATTGTTATGTGGGAGTGAGTTAAACACCTTAAAAGATCTAAATATTTTTCCTTTTTGCAGCTAATTCTGTCAGCCAAGCTGGTAATCCTCACCAGGACTATAATCAAGTCCTGCAGGTTCACAAATGTTGTTATTAATGACTGCTGTTTAACATCATCTCTAATTGCCAGTGGAAAAGTAAGTATCAAGTTAGGCTCCAAATATATCATTCTGCTTCCTTCTGAATCTGAAACAGAAACATTTGTGAAGTACTTCTCCATTTTCCACAGTATGATTGATAATTTTGCTACTCTTTGCTAGTATTGGATCCATCCCATACAACCAAGACCAACTTTTCCACCTGGAAATGATGCTTCTCTGAAACTTGGTGAGAGAAGTAATCTGTTTCAACTATAATATCAGCACAGAATCTTCCTAGGTTGATAAGGGAATTGTGGGAAAGGAGAAAATGAGTCCTGCTCTGGAGATGCCTGGTGTCAGCTTCTCAGCTTCCCCAAATCCTGGTGGGAGATTCTGTGTGGGGGCGTGCATGATGGGGCTGAGTGGAGCAGGCTTGGTTGTACATCAGTTCACATGATGATTCTAGCACACGGGCTGGATGTGTGCCCTCTGAAGGGTTTCCTTTCAGAGTGAAGCCCCCAGAAGAGGCAGCTCCCCCAGAACTGGCTGAGTGCTTCAGCCTTCCTCCTACTCCTTCTTCACATGTGAGAGCTGATCGATCTGCCAGTGGTTAGGAGGCTTCCCTGGGAAGTGCAGCTCCAGGTTTGAGTCCTTGCTTGGATTTGGAGTGGTTCCCTGACCACCAAGCTATACCGGCCGTGTTGCTTTCTTTCAATGAATACTTAATTGAAATCAGCTTCAAATCATATGGACCAAGAACTTGAATCTGCAGCTCCCTTTTATCTCCAGGGAACTTCCTAACCACTGGACTGCATACTTTCATTCTCTCTAGCTTGGTTCACATGCAATTATTTACATGGAGTGGAGAGGCTCCAAGGAGACAGGGCAGAGGCTGAGAGAGAGTTAACAAAAGGAGTGGTGGTGGGGGAGAAAACCTGGCTGTCCCTGGCCTTCTGCTGGGGGAGCCCAAATTGCTGTCCCTCTCCTGTCTGACAGCACCTGGGAGCTGGGAGCCAGGCTTTTCCCCTCCAGAGGGGAATTGGTGAGGCACTGGCCCATTTGCTGTTTGGCTTCCCTTTCTCTTTCCTCTCTGGGCCTTATATGTGGAGGTTTTGGAAACACAATGGGTTTGTTCTGACGCATAATGAAAAGAGATTTGAAAAACTTCTGAAAAACCCTTTTTTTCTTCCTTCTGAATTGTGAAACAGAATTCTTGTTTCGTGGCCAGCGCTGTGTGTTGCATCTGAGAGGCAGAACCTGCAGCAGAAAGACTGATGAAGTCAAACCTGACAAAACCTGATTGTGCATTCCTTTCCTGTTTGTCAGCAGGCTCTGCTTCTTAGTAGATTAAGATTTTTGGACTAGTTGCTCATTCTTAGGCTGAGGTATATCCTTTCATTTGTCACCTTCAGGCATACTGTGGAAGCACAGCTCCTGTTAGCTCAGCCCAGCCCACTTCCCCCACTTCCATCTTCCCTGTCTTGTCCCAGTTCACTTGCTGATCAGAATATGTTGTGTAGGGTTGATTCAGGTAAGACAAAGCAAATCTGTTCCTTCTGTGTCTCCATTTGTGCACCACACCAGGTTCAGACATGGGGAAACCGGCATTTTCTATTTCAAGGTACAAGTTCTAGGAATCTCTCTGTAGATTCATTGTGGGGGAAAGTTCTGCAGGAGGAGACACAAAATGTAAAAGAAAAACAGCTTGAGGGTACCATAGCCTTTCCATCAATGGCTGTGTGTTCAGAGAAGAAGCTTGTGGTGCATATTCACAGCTTTGATCCACTGATTTACACTAGGTCAAATGTGAGGGACTGGCCTTACAGCCCTGGCTGTGCTAGTGAGCGAACACCAACGTTACAGCATTTTTTACATCAGAGTTGCAAGTCTCAGTGCAGTAATGATGGATTTGCACAGTGGAAAAAGAGAGCCTGTTGCCAGAAACTTGAAACAACATCTTTTGTGGGTCTCTCAAAACAACCCAAACAGTCCCATGAGGTGCTGTCACTGACTTTTGGGACTTAGTCTTCATAGGTGACAATTTCAGGATTCACAGTGCAACAACTATTAAGGCTGCAAGCCTATTTTGAGAATTTTTCATGAGGGTATTCATAGGTATCCAAAGTGCTGAGAGCATGCTCTACCTTGCCTGTAGTGAAGAATGAAAGTGCTGTGCTGGAAAAATTGTCATCATACAGGGGATCTCATCAGCAAATGCCTGCAATAGGGAATGCATCTGTTCTTTCATTTTGATTTTGTCTTCTCCCCCCCTTAATTGGTTACCCAAGTCTCAGATGCATTTCCTTGCTTATCCCTGCTCTACTAAATTAATTATACCACTCTATTTATATTGAATTGCCAGTACCACATGTTCCTTTTGAACACTTCCTTTTAAATCTGTGTCCTGAAGATATTTTTCTTGCAGAAACATTTTTTCTTTTTTGGCTGATAAGGGATATAGTAATAAAATTGCTGAGTCAAACTTGGCAAGTTGAGTTAAACAGACTTTTGCCTTCAGTGAAGAGGTTGCATTCATAAAGAAAAGCTGTAAGATGGGATTTCCTATCTGCAGGGTGATTTTTCACTCATTGGAAGAACTAGGTGGAGTTTTCAGTTAAAGACTTCAGCCACCAAAGTGAGCTCACAATAACATAGGGACATGGAGTAGGGAGGTCACCACAGGTGACCTGGGCAGTTAATCTTGAGGGACTGTTTTCCCTTTGCAGTTATTGCAGGGGAAAGGGCAAATCTGGCAATGCTTTTGAGCAAATGCTGGGTTAATGCTCTGGGCATAGTAGGTGGTGTGCATGATCCTTTGTGACAGAGGTGATGTTACTTTGCAATCTGTCTTGTCTGGTTCTGTCTCATATCCCAAAACTTTCAGGACAGGTAGCAGCCATTGCTTGGAGTCACAGTTATGTTAACAGTGACCCAGAGAAGTTGCTTTGCAAAAACTGCCCTTATTCTGCATGTCTCTATGAACCTTCAGTGTTGTGCACAGAAAGACTGGAAATCAGCCCAAATTGAACAACTTGAACCTGGAGCTTGAAGATTTGGTTTCAGGGATTTAACTTCTTCTATTACAGAGGAAGAAATAAATGAGAAGCTCAGTTTTGTGCTGAAAGCATCCTGTAGCCTGCTTAGTAGAAAACTTCAGTGCATAAATCAAGGCTTAGCTCAAGCCTCAGGTTAGCTTTGCTATTGAGCTTTAATGCTTATAAATGCTTTTTGCAGTTTAAATTATGTCAGCCTTGATGTTTATGAAATTGTGGAAGCGTTGAGTCGAAAACATTCACATTAATAAGGAAGCACTGGGAACCACTGGGATGATGCCAGAGTCAACCAGTGTTATTAAGCTAAGAAGTTCTTTGGCACAGCTGAGTTAGGGAAGATCATACCCAATTTATCTCATATGGTTAGTCATTTGATTCATGGCTTCTGATTCATAGCTTTGTCTTGGACTGAAAACACCAACTTCCTTATCAACCAGCTAAGAAAAATTGAATTTTTAGAAAGATTTGGCCACATTTTCACCCTAATTGGAGTAGGGCCACCTATTTATCAGAAACATATCTTAGCAGCAGCCAGTGCCTTACTGATGTGTTACTAACCTGCACCTCCCTGGACACAGCACCTCTGACTCTGGTCTGAGTTTAAATAGTGAGTTTTATTTCTCTGAGGCCCCTTGCAGATTAGTGCAGCATTAAAGCTTCTGTCTTGTGCCAGTGGGTGCCTGGTTGAGACTGAGTGCTCACAACTCTGTCATTTTCCTTTTCTGCCTTACGGTGTTGCTGGGAGGATTTGGATCCTGGGCAAATGCAAGGGCTCCTTTGCTTTCCTGTTGTCCTCAGGTGCTGCACTATGGGAAAGCAAAGTCTCCCATGTGTCTTTGGAGTTTCCTCAGCAGAAAAGCCTAAGAATGTGATATAAAGGAGTAGCTTTGTCAGTGTAACTTCATGTAAAATGAAAAACTTGAAACAAATTCAAGCACTATTGCTCATGTAATTGTTCAAGGTGATTAGTATGATTATTATTTATTTATTTATTGCCTTGGGATAGGACAAGTCTATTTATTAGGGTTGCTAAAAAGCAGCTGCATTTTCTGGATGATAGGCAGGTCACTGTCCTTTGTCTCTGCTCCCTTATGGAAGCACCTCCATCATTTTCCACATGTGTTTTTCAGCAGTCACAAAGCCTTGTGGTAAGATACAGTAGGAAAGTATTATTATTGCTATTTCATAATGCAGCTATGGTCACACATGATTCTGGGGCAGATGGAAGCTCTCTGAGGTTTTTCTGTTCTGTGTTTTGAAGGTGGTGCACTCCCAAACAAAACATACCCTGCATGAAACACCCAAATGAGAAATACTGGTTTTATCCACCAAAGCTGACAGAAAAAACATATAAAGCAAGTCTCTTTGGTTGCCACTGGGCATGTCTGGAAAGCCAGTTTTACAAAGTTTCACTAAAACCTCAAGGGTTTGTGACTTTATTCCCCCAGCCGTTTGGCTGAAGAAGCTGGAAAACACTGTGGCTTTGGGCCTTTATGCTTAATTCGTCCTCAAGTCCCTCCACCCTATCTTCTAGAAAGTCCAGGTTAAAGAGCCCAACTCACAGTTGTGCTATTCCAAGTTTATGCTAATGCAGCTCCTCTGAAAGTAGCAGCAGGAACAAATATGGCCTTCAGCAAGACACAAATATAAGTAGGAGGCTCCTCGGGATAGCTGGACTTTGCATCTTTGCTGATCTTTTCCTCCAAGGAAGTACTCAGGCAAATAAGCTGTGGGGCAGACAAGAGAGAAAGGGGCAGAAACTTTGATTGTTGTGACTTTTAAGCAGAGATTAGTTTGGAAAGGCAGGGAGCCTGGTATTCTGGGGAGAACAAGAGAGAGGTTTTGTTGGAGTGGTATTTGCCACAATTACAGGGGGAGACTTTTGGGGTTGGATCTGGCTGTTGTGTAGATGGGTGCAAGCACAGGCTAACTCTGCTGGTTACAGTGGAGATGTGCATCAGCCTATGTGTGTGCGATTTCACATACAGCCTTTTTATTCCTGTTCATGGCAAGCTGCTTTTTCTCTTCTTTCAGCTTTGTCTCTCAACATTTGTCTCAACATTTATGATGAACAATTGTCTGCTCCTTGTAATTGGAAGGGCGTTACAAGCCATGAACGCCTTTGTTGCGGTAAACCACTTCCTCTTCATGTCTCTTATGTCCTTGCTTTGTAAGAACAGAATAAGCTCTGTTTGGCATCCAAAAATAGGATAACATCAGCTTTCAGCATCTGTCCAACAGAGCATCTGCAGGGCCTATTGTGCCAGATGCATTTAACCTGGACTGTTATTTCTGTTCCCAGGATGCCCTGGGATGTAACTGGACGTCAAATCCCCACACGGTGTGCAGACTCGGGCAGAGAACTGCACTTTGCCACAAGCTTGCATTGTCCCCTCTCTTGAAAAATAAAAGCTAGTATTTTGCTTTATGAAACTTATCACACCACTTACAACACAAATGGCAGATACCTTTTTCCTACCCGTTTTTAAGCCATCAATTTACACTGCCTTTTTCTTTAAGCAGCTGTGCAACTCGTACTGAGATAGTGCCTATTTCTGCAGCCAAACTCATTCAAACATCCTTCTACTCCTAGAGGGAATGACATTACGCAGCCGCTTAAAAAGTCATGAAGGCTTGGTACCTGAATGCAAGACATTGTCCTCTGTGGTGGGTTGGTAGTAAGGGACAGCTCAGTACCTGGTGGGAAAGACAATTTCAGGCTCTACGTTGGCTACCCAGATGGCATGGGGCAAAGTCCCTCTTCTTTTGAGTGGGGAACACTTGTGCATCCCTGCCAGAGAAGCTGCTGGAACTACATAAAAAATGTGAGGCTTGCTTGCCTTACCTGTCTTCTAAAGACTCTGTAGTAGCAGTTACATGCTGCTCATGGGCTCCACAGATCACAGCACAAAAGCTGTGCTGTTAAGCTAAT
>NW_009969339.1:3272190-3290920 GCF_000747805.2 Chaetura pelagica | reverse complement strand
GCTCAAGACTTGAAGACAGTTGAACTGAGATTAATCGACACTAAGGCTTTGTTTTGGTGCATGGCAGGACTTACTTCATTTCCCTGATTCTTGGGAGGATTGTGTGAATACAGAAATAAGCCTGACATTAGTGGAAAATCTGTCCCTGGGTCCCTGTCAGTGTTGATTGTGTTGCCCACACTTGATTTTCTCCCTTCTGGCTCAACCATCCTGAGTGCCACCTTAGGCTATGCAGGGAGGTGTCCCCTCTAGTTCATCACATGGCCCCTGACACTTCTGGGACTCACCCTCTCGGTCTAAATCTAGGAAGAGCTGAATCATGCTATTCATTCTTGCCCTGTAGAGCATGGGAGAGTGCATCTGTTAGTGCTGGGCACACAGAGACACGAAAGGACTGTTAGCATTGGAATGGCACTTGCCTGCATGCACCCTGTAACAAGGATATATTGTAAGTTGCTGAGTGGTCCTTAAATGAGGGGGACCCTGGACAAGTCAGCCAAACATAAAACACAACTGATTGCAACTCACAGGATTTAATGTAGAAGTAGCATTTAATTTAATGTCGCATGCTAATTGCTAGTCGTGTTGATTTTTCATTGAAGGCAAGATTTCAGGGATGCTCTAAAAGGAAGGGTAAATAAAAGCCAAGCGTAACGCCCAATACAGCAAGATTAACACTGCAGGATGGATGCCTGCTTTTTCCTTGCACCAGTTGAAGTCTCTAAAATAAACAGAGTAACCGATTTAAAGCAGATGCATGGAACAACAAGCAGGTTTCATCTCTGGTTTTAATCTTTTTTTAAACCACAGCTTTTGGTACTCAGAGCTCAAAGGAACTGCAAACCCAATCAGGAGTTTGCTGTAATTTAGCAGCTTGGAGGAAGCAGATTTGTGGCTGTATAACAGGGAGAGATGAAGCAGCCCTGGTGAGATAACTAAATTATAACAAAATATGCAAGGGTTGGAATCTGGGAACAA
The DNA here is from genome assembly GCF_000747805.2 of Chaetura pelagica. Lineage (NCBI taxonomy): Eukaryota > Metazoa > Chordata > Aves > Apodiformes > Apodidae > Chaetura > Chaetura pelagica. The sequence goes on along the minus strand of NW_009969339.1, from coordinate 3,289,942 downwards.
ATGAACATCCAGAACTCCTGCCTGTGAACTGTTTCTGACTACAGCTTAGGAACAATAGAGATAAGCAGTAAATGGTCAGCTCATGCACTGTTCCTTCAGTGATGAAACAGCAAAGTCCCAAGTTTTATTGGTAGTTGCTATCCTGTGTGTCACAAAAAAAATGAAATGTGGAGTGGATCATGTGAAAACAGGGCTTATGGATGAGATGTAGTATGATCCCATTTTTACTTTCCTTGCTGACTTTTGGGAGGGACTTCTTAACAAGGCAGCAAATAAATAAAAAAAAAAATTCCTCAGGAAAGCCACATGGGTCTGATTTCCCATTCCCCTGCTCGCTGTGTCATCATGTACCTCAGAGGTTTTGCATCACTGTGTGTGTGACTAGCCACAGCTTCTGATCTCGTGAGGCTGAAATCATTCCTCAAAGAACATTCAGCTTTTAAGGACTTGGTGGAGGGGGAGATGATGTTGGGCAGGACAGCTCAGTCAAGACAAAGAAACAGCTTTCAGACAGAGGAGCCCGTGCTGGAAATTTCCTGGAGACCAATCTTGTGACACTGTTATACAGTTGCAGACATTTTTTCAAAGCAGTGGATGCAGTGGGTGCCTCTTGCCCCCTTGGCTCAGCCAAGCCACACAAAGCAGGGGTGCTTACCTGTGTGTGTTTGCACAGGGTTTCCAAGACACTCACTGAGATCAGAGATACCCCAAAACCAAAAGTGTCACAAATTTATTGCAACCTCTGTTGTGTCGTCTTTTCTTTCACGTTGCTTCAAGGGATAATATAGACATTTCAACACTGTGGCCTGTGAGCCCGAAGATCTTGAAGACCAAATCACCCTTGGTGCCAGGGTACATCACAGAAGAGCTGTGGCACCTGCTGCTCAATGTGCAGGCAACCACCCCCCTGTGCTGGCAACAAGCAGAGGGAGAGCAGCGGTCAGGCTGTGCCCTCACCTGCCGCCCTCAGCCGCAGTGTCCGTAAGGATCTGGAAAGGAGGCTGGTTTGCCTCTCTCCCTTGCTTTGTGTGGCTGATGCCACGGCTCCTGGAGGCAGAGGGATATAGAGAAGTGAGAGGCAGTGCTGTGGCTGCAGCAGCCAGGGAGGGATGCAGCTTGGGGCAACATGTGGAATGCAATGGCAAGGAGTGGGGTGTTGTGTGTTAGGGCAGAGACCAATCCATTACTTAGCAAACATACTTTCTCTCATTTTGCTGCCTTCCTTCTGCTTCTGCTTCTTTCTTTGCCTTTTTTTTTTTTCTTTTTCTTTTTCTTTTCCTTTTCTTTTTTTTGGCCTTTGGGAGTGATTTATCTCTAAGTGATTTGTCTTTAAGCTCCCCTATAAGTAGACATTAAGTAGCAGTAAAAACCTGAAGGCATCTATGACGTGGTGCCTGATGAACCATCACTAGCCTGTAGTGAAGACATCTACCTTGTCATGTTCATTGAAGGCTCATACCCTGATCCAAACTGTGGTCTGCTGGTCGCTTTTTTTTTCTCCTTGGATTTACAGCTCTGGACTGTGAGATCACAAGACAGCCTGATACTTGTTATCATTCCCAAATGTTGAGAGTGACTCCCTCCTCCTTTTGCAACTCACATACATGTAATTCATTTGTGTTCACAGACTCCCATTCTGATCTCCAGCCCTTTTTAAAACAACTCTTCTCCTCCCTCTTCTCCACTGTTTACGTGTAATTTCAGCATGCTTTGGTCTATTTCTGTATAAAAAGACTCACAAAATAGTGCCAGAAATTATGAAACCACTTAAGCCTTCAGACAAAAAAAAGTCTGAAACTGTTTACATTCACAAATGGTACCTATTTAAACAGTTTTTGCAACTATTGCTTCCTCTGGTAGCAAGTTTAATAAAAAAAAAATTAGTTTAATTCCAAAAGGATAAATATGACAGCAGATATTTACAGAAGAATTGGATTGTTTTTATGAAAAGAGCATTTTCTCCACAGCCTTCCAAATGGGATCTAGACAATCGGTCATACAAAAGATTAAAACACAATCTATCAGTCCAGCACAGAAAAAAATATAACCCCAAGCTTTCCTGTAATAACAAAACATGAGTGACAACAGAGAAGAGATTACAGTGCCATTTCTCTACTCCATATTCCTACTCTATCTCATTAAACTTCCTCTGCAGCATCAAGAGATTCCGTGTTGTATGAAATAGGCAAAACAATTCTATATAATTTTTTTTTTTTAAATGCATGACTTGTGACAATACACGTGTTTTGCTTGTAGAAAAGGAACTTAGCATCTAGGAAGCATTGAGGAAAGTTGAAAGTGTGGGATAATGGGCAAGTTTTCCAACCCAGAGCTTGCATGCTGCAACCATGTCCCTGTACTCTCTTTTTGAAACAGGAGAAAATACTCCAGGGCACGGCAGGAGACAAACAGCTGTGGGAATGTTTGCATATTTTGATGGACATGATGACAGTCTTGGCAAGTGATAGGGGCTTTACCCTGAGTCCTACTGAGAAGTACCAGTAATAGAGGACTACGGTGTTAGGATGCTACATGAACTGATTTATCCTCTTCTTTAGTATTCTTCCCAGTATTTTGGAGTTAAACTGAGTTTGCTGCCTGATTTCCTTCTCTAGGAACTGAAGAGTCAGACGGGCACAGATAATGAAAAAAATATAGAAGAGGTATTTTGTTTAGGCAGCAATTCCATCAGGAGGGAAATAAATGGAAAAAAAAAAACCAACAGTACAAAATGTGACATTTTATCATCATGCAACTGTGAGCATTGTGATAAATGGAAGTTGTTTGACAGAAATTAAAGCACTCTTTTATCCCTGGTGATTTTGACCACTTGCAAAGTCTTCAAGCACCCATAAAGTGTGGGCTTGCCATTAACCTGATGTGCCTTTGACAGAGAGAGGAGTGTCTTCACTGTAAAGGCATTTGACCATCTTATACCCAGGGCTGATCCTCATTGTACCCTATGACATCATGCCAAATGTTTTAGTGGTTACCAACTGTTTTGCTGGACAGTAAAAGAAGCTGATCAAAGCTCAGCTCAAGAGATATGTTGATGATACATTTTTTTGAAGTGCTCTCCCCTAACCAAGCCCTGCATTCTCCTCCAGAATCAACACAGGCAGATGCTTCACGGGTCTGCAAAGGGAAACAGCTTCAGACTTTTTATCTTTTTTTTTCTTTATTTATTTTTTTTTTTTTGGTGATCCAGCTTACTCTGGGTTTATCTTTGTCCTAAGCACTGGAAGAACGAAGTGCTACATGTTGCATCATGATACACAGTTTCTGCTGGAGGAGGCTTCAGAGAGGGAGCGGAGGGCCTTGGCATTCTGCGCATTCCTTGTTTGCAGTCAGGTCAGCTTAAAAAGATAAAACACAATCTCTCTACCCGTCATGAGAAAGGAAGCCTGGTAATTTTGGGTCAATGTTTAGCTTGTCATTCTTAGCCCATTACGCTGACTTAGTAGTGCAAGGAGAAGGGATTTATTTCCTTCTCTTGCTCTTACTATAATAAGTCTCAGATTAGTAATGCTGCAGGCTTCAAAGTCTGTTTTGTTCATAACTGCTGGCTGGGGAACAGGCGAAAACAGAGATCAGACTTGCAGTGAACTGGGCATTAAATCCTTTCAAAAAGTGTCTTTTGGCACGTGGTGAAGAGCTATCCACACTCCTGGATGACTGTAGAAAAATAACAAGTTCTCATAAATAGCTATAACATTTTGGATTAGCTACCTGACAAATAGATGTTTTCAGTGTATTTAGGGCCCAGTTCTTTTTTCTGCTAAGGCCTTTTTCCAGTGCTGCTTTGTACAACTGTAAAAGGGAACCAGGCCCCAGTTCAAATGGCAGTCAGGCCTTTGGGATTGAGCCACCAAAACAAAACTGGAACACGGGGCAGTGTGTATCAACTACGCCCAGAAATGAATGGGAATCAGCAGCTGCAACACTTGATTGCATGGGCAACCACACTGGATAAGAAAAATCCCCAGAATGAAAAACTCCAAAAAATAAATAATAGGTAGTGCTGGGGACTCCAGCAACAAGCCTGACTTGGCTCAGAGTAATAAGTATCTCTTAGGTGTGGACAACCAAAATGTATGAGCTACTGCTGTGTTAAGCTTACCACTTGCTTATGGCTGATCTTCTTGGAAGAAGACTGCTGGCTGCTTTTCCCAAATAAGTCAAACAGAATTTAAAAAATCATCCTAGAGGTTTCGTTTTCAAACTTGCATGAGTTCTTTTAACTTTGGAGACATCATTCCTTGCTTCTAAATATAGGGAAGTGTTTCACAATGTCAAAAACTTTCTGCTGCCATTTTTTCTCTGACTCCCCCAGGGTGCTGTTTAGGTTTCTGCATTCATTGCAAGCGCCTTCTACACACAGAATTGGGAGTGAGAATTGCTTAAACCAATTCACAGTTTTAAACTCTGTAGAACAGCAGCTGGTGCATTTCTGGTGCTGGCTTTGGGAGGCATCACTCCCTACTAAAAGGGCAGTGAATATTTGTGGTAGCTACATGTGTAGGAGCTGCCTGACTGGACAGATACTGAGAGCAAGCAAAAGAAATGTGGAGGGAATGGGCTTTCTAAGAAATTGGAGCTTTTCTTTTAGATTGTGAAGCACCCAAAGGGTTCAAAACCCTCAGGGAGAAGCAAGAAAGAAAAAGGAACAATATCATGCTCCCTTTATTTTTTTTTATTATTATTACTTTTACATTTAAGGTCTGGAAGGGTGCTATCCAGGTAGAGTCACCACCACCCATTTTTTCATTAGAAGATGAGCTGAATTTTTGCATGCAATCTGCTTGCATGCAGTGAAACAATTTATTCCAATGAGGAAGCTCATGCACACGTGGTCCAAGGAGCTGCATTTTTTTTTTAGAAGAGGACACATAGCAGACCAGGGTAGTCATGAGAATTAGGACACAGTTCAGAGAGGAAGTTTCGGCATTGCCCATAGCTGAGTGACAGCACAGCAAGTGAGACAAGAGCACGAGAAGGTCACAAAGTGGCCAGTTTTCTAAGGAGGGACATGCCAGAAGCACAGACTCAGGCAGAACATACTGACTACACCCTTAAAAGGTCTCTGCTGCAAGAATTCTTAGTGTGGGGTATGAAATTTCTTGCCTGGTCTTACTGGAAGAGGTGGGAAGAAGGGATGTTTGTGGGAGTAAAATGCACTGCCTTGATCTGACCATACCCTAACGTCACTCGTGGGTCCCGTCTAATCCTTTTCTCTGGCAGTGCTGTTGTCCATCTGTGTTTATCTCTACTCTGAGTGTCCCATCGGCTTTTAAATTTGTGGATGTGCTCCAGACTCTGTGATGAATTTCTACTTTCAGATATTTATATCTCCACCCTTCCCTGATTGTTGCACAAGATTTCATGCTGGAATTTCTAACCCCTGGTTTTTAAAGAGGTCTTACTGATTTAGGGGGAAAAAAATGAACATTTTCTTCCTTACAAAAAAATAAAATAAAATAATAAAGTAGAGAAGAATAAAGCTAATGAGGAGGGAGTTAACTTTTAACTATGTCCTAGGGAGGTTGAAGCTCAGCAGATTATGAGATCTGTGAACTATGGTGGGATGGAAAAATGTCCCCTGGAAAATAAGTTGCTGAAATTGGCAGAAGTGGACAACAAAACCCAAAAGAACATGATCCTAAATGGGGGAAAGCAAAGCTTTGGCCTATGCCTAGTGAACAAAAATGCTCCAGGTAGCCTGATGACTGTTTAGCAAGTTGCAGAACAGAAGACAAAACAGATGGAGACTCTGTTTTCCAGATGAGTTATGTCACATGTGCAAGGACAGTCTCTCCTCTGACCTGAGCTGCCCTGGCAGAGGACAAGCTGTCCCAAACAATCTGACCTACTGCCAGCTGCAACTGCCTGGTGGCCCTCAGAGCTTCCTCAAAGACACAGGTTTAGAGGGGCTGCCCCAAAGGATGCTATCTCCCTTCTCAGTCCAACCTCCTGGTGAGTCTCACTGAGGATAAGCTAGTTTGGCCTTGTGGTGGCTGATGGCTGAAGTACAGTAAGTCCTCCAGAAGAGCATACATAGTTCAAAAGTAGGTTAAATCTAATGAATTGTGATTTTCATATGCCTGCAAAAATTCAATGACCATGTCAGGTATTTACTATAATGATTTTAATAGACCAGAAATACACACCTACTGAATCTGTCTGTAATATATCCTCACAGATCTCCAAAACTTTATTTTTGGGTTGGCTCTTATATTAATCATTTCTTGCACTGAAGACAAATCTAAAAGATGAAACTATGACTAACAGTTGCAAACTTCCAACTGGAAATTTGTATTCTCAGTCTGTTACAGACCTCTATTTTTAGTCAGCTGGAACACTGGCAGGGTTGTAAGCATCAGTAATTTCTGGTGTTTGTGATGCATTTTAAGAATCCTACCCAAGAGGAAATATTCCCAAATATTTTACTTAATCCATTCAAAACTTTTAGTGAGGTTAATCTTGTATTTTTAGCTTTTATTGCATGTTAGATTATCAAGGCCAAGAAGACGACAGGCAACTTTGATTTTTTGTATATTACAGGAACCAGACTGATAAACAGAAACAGGGTTGGGGTTTTTTAATAGGATTGAGGAAGTTGCACAATGATTGGTGTCCCTAAGGTGCCTGAGAATCTATTAATTAAATTCATAAGGTTTAGAGGTTGCTATCAGTACTTTTGAGGATCAGACCTTGTATGTCTCTGCTCTAGTTGTCTTGAAGTTAGTTGCACTTACATTAAACCTTGGGGCCCTAAGACTACATTTTAGGAGTGTTACAGGATTTAATCTAGGACTCAAAAGACCTGAGTGCTTTCCTGGAAACAGTGGGTGATCAGAAACAAAACAAGCAGCTGCACATGGTATCAGCTTTCCTACAAAAGAGTGTCCAGTGATTACTCACCTTTGTGCAGTACACGGTGCTTTACAGATGGGAAGCCCTCTGCAGGGAATGATTTTTTGGTTGTTTTTCATATAAAGGCAGAAAGACAAAACTGGCTACATAAGTGAGAATTAAAGTCATTGAATCAGTACATCCAGAATTACTGAGAATTTAGATTCCCATATTTAAATGTATGATTTAGTTGGATCTAATTCTTAGAGTCTTTCCTCTATAAAGCTCCACATGAATTTAAACTTTAGCATAATCATAGCATAAAGAAGTCAGTTGAAAACTCCCATTGAATCCTAAGAAATCTTGAACAGATGGTAAGATTTGCAGTGGGAAAAGGATGACTAATTGACGTACATGTCAGGTAATCTGCTGCTTACTAGAAAAATAACATAATTAAAAGAGGAAAAAGCGTGGGAGAGTACAAGTGCGAACATGTGGACATGAATCTGCACTTGATATCTAAGTGTTTGTAGCTTGCCTGTCATTTTTAATATGATTTCTTAAGCAGATTAATTATATTAGTGAACTAGGTACAATGAAAATGTTGCAAAACACAACAAGCAAATATTTTAGCTTAAGTTTAAAAGTGCTTTTGCTCGATCTCTTGTTTTGCTCTTAGCAGGAGTGCTAGAAGAGGCAGCTGTCAGTAGCAAAATCTTTTCTGATAAAATGGACTGTTTTTCCTTGGACTACTGTGTATTCCAATGCTACTAAAATTCCTTCTCAGTCAGTTTAGTTTATGTAAGAATTTAACAGCCATTTAGTGGTTTGTTGGTTTTGGTTTGGGGTTATTTTTTCCTTTTCCTTGTAGGTACTTCATAATGCTGGAATCTCTGAAATTCACTCGTTTTAGCTGTGAACACACAAACAGAGATCATGGAATCATGATCACTTTTCTATGGCCTCTTACAGGTGCACAGCATTTCTCCAGTAACTTGTAAGGGCACATTTATTACAAAGCAAGACTAATTTATTCAGGGAATTCCAGTAAAAAAAGTTAGTGGCTAGGTCAAAAGGCCTCGAAAGGATACGTGAATATAGGTAGGTAGGCAGCTTTTCTGCTACCACAGCTTCAACAAAAAATTGGCCATAGCTGGTGCTACGTGTGCAACATTTACTACAAGCAAGAGGTATTAGAGGCACCCTACTATTTAAAGAACAACATTCTTGAAGATAAATCCAACAGTCCTTTCTGAAGAGTCCCCTTCCCACCACACTGAGGTGGTGGGATAATTCTGGTCAAGAGCCTTGCACTGACTCCCCACCCTGCTGCTTCCATTGAAATCTGTGGCCAGCTCTTTGTATCAACTACATTTCTGCAAAGTGCTGTGCTGGGAATGGCAGAGGTAAAAATCCCAGCAAAACTTGAGAAGGAGCCAGGCTGTCGAAGGGTGGTGGTTTACATTAAAATGTTTTTCTATGCCTGCCATTCCTTCATGCTTTAAGGGAAATATGAAGTGCTAGCTGTAAAATGGGAGAAATCAGCAACAACACATAGTGCGTGCCAGCAACATGGGCAGTTGTCTATAGATCAGATGTTTAAAATACCATAAGCAACAATGCAGAAAACAATGCAGAGGGCTCACTGCTAATCTGGACTGTGGCTTCTTCACAGTTCACTGGCACTGAAAGAAGCCGCACAAATGTTGAGGGAAATGTCCACTAAAATCGCAGCCCAGGGTTTCTGGGTTGCAAAACAGGCACGGAAATCCTACCAGCAATTCAAAACATTCAGAGGTCGTTAAAACATCTGGACCAAAAATAATATGGGCTGGTCTGCTTGGAATTTAGTTAAGTGGAGTTTTAATTCCAAAAGCACAGATTTTTAATAGCTGTTTCACAACTTTTTCATCAGGCAGGTCCACCCAACAAAGGAGCACAGGGCCCGGGGCAACCTCTGAACAGGCTGCTGTATCTCCATAGTATGTTGTGGGGACACATGAAGGTACTGGTTCATGTCCCAGCTGCAATATAGATGACTCTATGTGGGGCTGCACCCTTTCCTGAAGCAAGGGCAGTTAGTAACTATATAGCATTCAGCTATGGATATAGGTGGCTCTGGGCTCTTTGCCTCAATACTCCCCTGCTGGGTGTAGACATGCCTTAAATCACAGCACAGTGCTGAAGAGGCGCTGACTCCTGTGGTGCTTTTTAAGTTACCTTTGAAATCATCATGGGTGTGTGCATGTATGAAACCTTCAGTTTATTTAGTTTTCGCTGAAATATATCGCTTGAGGTACTTCAGCTCATCACATGTTGTCCTTGCCCAACACATGAGTCATCTAGGCTTCCTGTCTAGGAAGCAGATGGAGCTCTTCTGATTTAAAGGCGTCCTGATGTAGCTGGTAGGCACACAGGTAGGTTAGTCATTGCAATAGTGACTCCAAAAAGGAACAAGAACCCCCAGGCAGGAGAGGAGGAACCAGGCATTTTAGAATCATTGAATTGTTTTGGTTGGAAAAGATCTTTAAGATCAAGTCCAACTGTTAACCCAGAACTGCCAAGGCCACCACTGAACCATGTCCCTGAGCACCACATTTACATATCATTTCAATACCTCCAGGGATGGTGACTACACCACTTCCCTGGGAAGTCTGTTCCAGCACCTGACAACCCTTGCAGTAAAGACATTTTTCCTAAGACCCAGTCTAAACCTCCCCTTGTGAAACCTGCGGCCATTTCCTCTTTTTCTATCACTGGTTAGGTGAAAGAAGAGACCGACCCCCACCTCACTACAACCTCCTTTCACGTATCTGTAGAGACCAATAACATCTCCCCTCAGCCTCTTTTTCTCCAGACTAAACAACCCCGGTTCCCTCAGCAGCTCCTTTAAGACTTGTGCTCCCACTTCCCTCTTTTAAGGTTAGGAAGGGAAGGAACCAGCTTACCACATTACAAACCACCCTCATATAAAACAAGACCCAGCCTTAACTCTTGCTCTGGGCCTCCACACTCTTCCCTTCCCTGTACTTGTTTCTCCATTTTTCATTTTCTTTCTTCCAGTTTCCCCTCAGCAGTTGCCCACCTACCCCACAAGGGGGACTGGCAGCTGGCTGAGAACAGCAGTGATCATCTCCAGCGCTGGGCTCAGCCTGCCCCAGGGGCTTGAGGGGGTCCTCTCTCAGCCCCCAGTTGCTGGGCTGCCGGCTCAGCTGTAGACATCTGGTCCTTTCCCAAAGTAATGGCTCTGGCAGTGGACTTGGTTTGTCAAGTACCCTGTTGCTGTTTGCAGTTTTGCACAGTATTCCCACATATATAGACTGAGGAATCGGATTATTTTAAGCGCAGTCACACATGGAGTTCCTACATTGTCTTTTCTACTGTGAATTTTTGTTACAGGGGAATAATCTGTGTAAAATTTTATTCTGTTTTTTACCAGTGGAGCTGAAACACTCATTGCATAATTTACTTAAATACTGCTGGATTTCCTCCACTGTATTTTGCTTTCCTTGGTAAAATGGTAAAATTATCTTGATTCTAATGTCACAATGCTAAATTTGCTCCACTGCTTTTAATGATCTACTCCCATGTCAATTTTGGGATTCTCTGCAGTCAACAGATTTTTTGACACTGAATTTCTGGATAGTTTATTACTGAGGGTTCTTCTGCTTTTTCAACTGCTTTTGAAATTCCTATTTCTATTGTTGAATCTGCTTGGGTGGGAGTTTTCTCCTTCTGAGCCAGGCTTCTCCCTTAGCTCATCGATGCCAGGAACTCCTAATCCCATGTCTCTGACATCACGGTTCGTTGCCGTGACAACATCTGAGAGCTGTGCAGTCAGCCTGGTTTTACTGCAGAGACTGTATAGGAGAAAGGATGAAATCAGAGGGAACACTAACATTCATGTGATGTGCACACATGAAAATGTTTGCAAAAAAAGAACCAGGGAAGAATGAAAAAGTTGAAAACCAAAAAGTTATTTTGGTTTTGTGTTTAGGAGGTAGACTTGAAACAGAGGGGAATTCTTGTGTTTTTCCCAAATTCCTAGCTCTTGGTCTTGTGCTGGACCTCGCTAGCATGACTTCATCCAGCCAGCACACTGCCAGTGCCTTCTCCTTGTGGATAATAAGTTGGTGGTTTGGTTTGGTTTGAGGTTCTTGTTGTTCATGACATTTCCATGCTTTTTCCAAATTTGGATAATTGAAAGAGACAAAAGAACCCAGGTCTCAGATCTATCCATTCCCTTTCTTTAACCCCTAGAGGTTCTCCAGCTTTAATTTTCTAGCAAATGAAGGAAATCCCTAGTCCCTGGAATTATTAATTCAAGTTATATTGCACCTTACCTTTCTTTCAGCAACACTTAGGTTCCCACTGACTTGAAAACATACAATAATGTACTCTGAAGATAATTTTTAGGTAGTTGCTTTCTTCCTGTACTTAATTGTTCACCTCTGAAGCTCTCTACCTGTCATCTGAGGAAAATTGCTTGTATTGAAACCTGCACTATTAGAATGGAATTTCTTTGGTTAAACTACAGTCACTTCGTTGACTATGCATAAATGAAAGTTACTGCACTTCACTCACATCTTATCTATAGTTAATTTATAGAAAGGTCTTAAGTTATCTGTCATTTGGACATACATTATCATGGCAGAGCTGATCATGTGCAGTTTCCTGTTTCACAATATGAGCACGAATGTGCAATCTTTGAAAAAAATTTGCTTTATTGTCACACTTGTAGAGAACTGATAGGATGAGGGCTAATGGTTTAAGCTGAAAGGGGGTAGTTTTACATTTGATATTAGGAAGAAATTCTTCACTGTAAGGCTGGTGAGACACCAGAACAGGTTGCCCAGGTTTCCCTGTGGGTGTTCCCTTCCTGGAAGTGTTCAAGGCCGGGTTGGATGGGGCTTGGACCAACCTGGTCTAGTGGAAGGTGTCCCTGCCCATGCAGGGGGGTTGGAACTAGATGATCTGTAAGGTCCCTTGCAACCCAAACCATTCTATGATTCTATGATTCTAAGTCTTTGCCTGTGGGAAGCTATGGAAAAGGGCAGTAATACACACTCTTAAGTCTCTTACCATGACCAATGAGTACTTATTTAGCATTAGAATTTGGGCTGAAACTCCTGAAAAGGAAGGGTTGGGGTACACAGGCTGATGTAAGCCAGTTCCATAAAATATGTCTGAACCTGGCAAACTCATTTCTCCTTTAATGAGAACCTAACCTGCAAAATCTGCTTTCATTTGGTAGGGCTGCCTACTCTGTTGCACAGATTAAATGTGCAACTTCCTTGATGACAACATTTTGCTTAAGCTGGTGAATGACTCCCTGCCTTGCCAATTTATGACACTATTTCCCTCTGGGCATCCCTTTTGTCTTATCTGTTACTGCCAAGATATGTGAATTGAATTATCTGGTAGTACTTGAGCTGCACATCTCACCCCAATAAATGGCTGATGGTCAAGCTGACTCAGCTGCTGTTGTATGTTATACCCCTAAGCTTGTTACATTTACTTAATTAATTCATTCCAGCTTTCAGACATTGAAAACTGATAAGGGAAGGTTGCCCTTAGCTCAGTTCCTATTTCTTAACTTAAACATTTGATTAGATGTAATAATAAAATTACATTAGTCCTTTGAACTCATATCTATCCACGATTCAAAGGATTAGAAAAAGTTAATCCAATCTTTTAAGGAGGTTTTTGAAGTTTTGAGAGTATCTTTCTTCTTAGGGGCACACTTTGTTGTGTCAACCCCTTTCCTTTGTAATTTTCTGAAAGTCGCCTACAGCTTTGCAAGGCTTGAGGGAACTGCTGCAGCCACCTCATCTGCCTGCTGCCTGCCCGGGCCCTCCAGCTGAGCCTGCCCATGGGTTCCCACACTGGAGGGGCTCATTCTGCCTTTCTTCTTAAGGAGCCCTCCAACAAAGACCCTGCAAAACAGATGTGTTATGGAAGACAAATATAACTTATGCTTCTTCCTCATGTTGACTTTTCATTTCAGCAGACTGACAACCATCAGTAAGCCCTGTACCTCCATCCAGTTCACAAAAGCCATGGAGGTTGTATTTTGTTGGCTAAGCATAAAAGGTTGAATATCCCTAAATTCCTCACATGCCTGATGAATTACAAGAGACAATCAACAAAAGAGAGACCTTTCCCTCCTCCCACCAAAAGTCACTTCAAAACCTGCACCTGGTCGTGATCTTTTCTACTTGAACTAATTGCTATTTGCAGTGGCAAATGGAACAAGGCTCCTTTGCCTAAGAGTGGTGTTTCAGACTACAAGTTGTTTCATACCATTGTTTGTTCATTTTGGAGGCTTTCTATACTGGTAATTTTTTTTTCCTCTGAGGAACTGAGGTTCTCAAAAATGCTGAAACAAAAACAAAACAAAAGAAAAGACAACACAAAGCAAGAGACTCTGAGAAAGCAAGAGATTTTCATATTTAAAGCTTCCTGAGAGAAGCAGAGAACATCAGATTTTGCTCATCTTCTTGAATAATTCATATATACTTAGTCTAAATTTTGAAGGAGTTTCTAGTCTATGTGGGCACAGTGTAAAAGTGGAAGCTTTATGTATTTTTAAGAAGACTTGTCAAATTGAATGTCATTTTGATACACAAGGTACACAATGTGGTGAATATTTTATCAATAAGCTTTTAGAAGATAGATAGTAGCTATTAAGGCCACAAGGCATCAGTGTAATCATCTGCTCAGAAGCCTGGTGTAGCATAAACTATGAGTGCAGAAAATTCTGCAAAAAGGAAAATATTACTTCCAAATATGTTAGTACAGTGGCTTCAGGGGTTTATTCTTTAGAAAATAATTCAATCTGACTGTGAAGGTGCCAGGTAACAATGAATTAGTTGTTATAATACCCTACAAAGTGCCATATGTGGTTGTTGTAAAGTAAAAACTGCTGTGCTTTCCTTGCCCTAAGATCCACTTACTTTCTTAGAGGAGCAGATTTCTCCTCTTTTTTAACAGCCTGGTGATACTAGGGCTTAGTCAGGCAGATCCAAGTCCTTCCAGGGAGTGTTTGGCACTGCACCTCTCACCTCCTGGATAGAGCTCTAATCTGCCTTTCAGCTGCAGCAATATGAACATCTTTTGTGGATACATGACAATGTGGAACATTAAAGTTCCACCTTGTATAGAGTAATTCAGGCTTGAATGGAGTAGGGGGTAATGTCTCCTCTCTCACGTGGTTCTTGGGTGCTTCTTCAAGCATTGGCTTGGATGTGTGAGTGGGAATACCACCTGTCGTGATCCATTTGAGCTATAAAATCATGAGGATATGGAGCTGTTCTCTCCTCTTGTGCCGAGCCAGTGCTGACACAGTTAAGTAAAATAAGATGGGTCCAAGAAGAGGGGTTGGCAGAGCCTCACATAAAATGATTGCATGATGGGAGTGTTCAGTCAGGAGGGTAGGTAACATGCACACAAATGTCCCCAGGCAGATGCTGGAACTGTACCTGTTTCCTGGATGAAAAGAGATTATTTAACTGCCGGGATCTTGGCTACTAAGCAAGCAGGTCTTTGACCTATCTTTTGAAATACATAAAACCAACTTTGGTTTGTGAAATCAAAGAATTAGGATGCTGGCTTCAGTGGAAGAGTCAAGGTTATGAGTTGCTAGCAAGGATGGGCACTTCCCTATGATTCATTTAGGGTTTGGGCAAATACAAGTGATGTATTTGCTTGTCAGGTTTTCTTTCCTCACAGTCAATGAGGCTAGCATCATATTTTCTATAAATCCCACTTTGAGGTCATAACCAGGTAGATAGATGATGATAGTGCTGTGGATGTAGTTTATCTTAATTTCAGTAAAGCATTTGACACCATCTCCCACAGCATCCTTGTAGCTAAACTGGAGTGTGGTCTGGATTATCAGGTAATGAGGTGGATTGTGAAGTGGTTGACTAAAAGAAGTCAGAGAGTTGTGCTCAATGGGACAGAGTCTAGTGGAGTCCCTCAGGGGTCAGTACTGGGACCAGTACTATCCAATATGTTCATCAACAACCTGGATGAGGGAACAGAGTGTAACCTCAGCAAGTTTTCTGATGACACAAAGCTGGGAGGAGTGGCTGACACATCAGAAGGCTGTGCTGCCATTCAGTGAGACCTGGACAGGCTGGAGAGCTGGGCAGGGAGAAACCTGATGAAATTCAACAAGGGAAAGTGTAGTCTTGCCTCTGGGGAAGAACAACCCCATGTACCAGTACAGGTTGGGGGCTGACCTGCTGGAGAGCAGTGTAGGTGAAAGGGACCTGGGAGTCCTGGTGGACAGGAGGATGACCATGAGCCAGCAATGTGCCCTTGTGGCCAAGAAGGCCAATGGCATCCTGGGGTGCATTAGAAAGGGTGTGGTTAGTCAGTCAAGAGAGGTTCTCCTCCCCCTCTATTCTGCATTGGTGAGGCCGCATCTGGAGTATTGTGTCCAGTTCTGGGCCCCTCAGTTCAAGAAGGACAGGGAACTGCTTGAAAGAGTCCAATGCAGAGCTACAAAGATGTTGAAGGGAGTGGAACATCTCCCTTATGAGGAAAAGCTGAGGGAGCTGGGTCTCTTTAGCTTGGAGAAGAGGAGACTGAGGGGTGACCTCATCAATGTTTACAAATATGTAAAGGGTGAGTGTCAGGAGGACAGATGCAGGCTTACTTCAGTGATGTCCAATGATAGGACAAGGGGCATCAGGTGCAATTTGGAGCATAAGAGGTTCCACATAAACATAAGGAAAAAATTATTTACTGTGAGAGTGACCAAGCACTGGAACAGGCTGCCCAGAGAGGCTGTGGAGTCTCCTTCACTGGAGATATTCAAAACTCACCTGGATGAATTCCTGTGTGAGCTACTCAAGGGGATCCTGCTCCAACAGGGGGCTTGGACTAGATGATCTTCCGAGGTCCCTTAAAACCCCTAACATTCTGTGATTCTGTGATTCTGTGGTTTTGGTGCCTTGCTCTTCTTTTTGCCATAGACATGAAACCCATATAGTACCCTGACTGTACACTCTTAGTTGTGCTAAGTCACCCTGCTGAGTGACCCACTCTGCCACTGGCTCCACTGGCTCACCCAAGAGTGTCAGTGAGATGAAGGAACACAATAGAGCCTGCTATACTCTTTTTTGGAAGGTTATGTGGTCTAAAAAGCCTCTTTCATCTCAAATTTATCTGAACAAACATGCACGCAATTAAATCTTGCTCTTCATCCTGAGTGCACACCTCTCCCCTAAGGAGCACTGGACACCCATTTCATGACACCCCACCAGGCTGTTTTTTCTCTTTACTGAGGCCTATGTCCCTTATCTCGCCCAACTAATTTTAAACTGGCCATCTCTCTAAGGTCTTTTCATACTGAGATAGGAAGGGAGAAAAGGGCAGAAAGTTAATGCCTCCAGATTTGCCTTTGATTCCCCCCTTGGCAGGATGTCTATCCCTCCTCCACATTGGAACAATCTGAGTTTAAAAGGCTGAGGGTATCCCTTGCTGGGCAGCTAGTGTCAAGGATGACATTACATACAGTATAGAGATTATCTCGAAGCTTCCTATCAACTAACATGCCTTTTTGATGTAAAACAGGTTAGTCTGATTTCATTTCCCACCTTCATTACAAAGGCTGTCCAACTAGGGTATCAGTACTTCTGTATGGCTTCTGAAATCCTTGCTGTAGTAACTACAAGCAGCAGTGACTGGATTGAACTTGCTGTTCTGTGGATCACCTGTAACAATGATCTTTGTCAGAGTTTTAATTTTTAGCAGACAGATCACTTGAAGCATTATCTAGTCTAGTACAGTTGATCTACAGAAAGAGAATACTTGTCACCATTAAGTAACTATCAAAAGGAGAGGGTTGTTGGTATAAAGGTTATAGATATATCTTTGTGTATTAGGGCTTAATTTAAAAAAAAAATAAAAAGCTCACCAAACTCCTCATTTGTTCCCCAGTCGTGCAAGGCACTAAGCAAAAATGGATCTTACCAAAATTGCTCCACACATGCAAAGAGCAAAGATAGTTTAGAAAGCCTCGACACACAGCTCAGTTCAGCATCATTGACTGAGAGAGAACGGAGTAGATTTTGTGAGGCTAAAGAATAAGCAGCAGAAGAGCTCTGGCAAGATCACAGTTCACAAAGAGATGGGGAATTAAGTTTTAGGGGTGGAGGTTTCTTAAGAGACTTTTTATATCCTATTTGAGTATTCCTTCACATATCCTGTTTTAGTTCAATGCCCAACGGATCAAAAGAAAGGGTTATTACTGACTTCACTGGGCCTTTAATGAGGCATATAACCATTGGGTATCTTTGATGGCTTCCTTCCCTGTCTACAAACTATAGTCATTAATGCCAGCTTCTTTTGCTTTCATTAGGGTCCCTGGTTTGTAAATATAAATACTGTGACTGAAAAACATTTGTATACCAAGTTGTGCCCCAAGGCCCAAAAGCTGAACCCCAAAAAAGAAAAAAAAGAAAAAAAAAGAAAAAAAAAAAAGAAAAAAAAAAAGTAGTCCCTGTGAATTTCACTACAAACCTCTTTTCTCTGTGATTTATGCATCATGTGGCAGCTGTGGAAAGCTGAAACCATGTTAAAAACTCTGGTTTGATGAACTGTTTGTATGAAGAACAGCTCTTACAGTGTTTGTAGAAGACTGTCATGGCTTAAAAATGCTGTGGCAGCCCAAGAAGTGCCTTTGCAAATATGAGAATCTCCATGGTTATGACACCAATGGTTGTGCATGGGGAACAAGGCCAAAATAGCATACAAAATAGCCATTTGCATAGGAGCAGGTTAAAAATAAGATCAGATTAGAGTTAAGAAGGAAATAAGCATAAAACAAAGAGAGAAAGTAGGGGGATTTAGAGGACGCATCCAGCAAAGGAAACTTTATTTCAGCAGG
>NW_009969339.1:3251548-3272179 GCF_000747805.2 Chaetura pelagica | reverse complement strand
GGGTTTGGGGATTATCTGACATGACTGTAACTGTTACACACTGTGGCTGCAGCCATATAACTTTCTGCAAACTATGAAAATAGTTGTTTTTCTGTTTATTTCTTAACCTTTTTTACTGCAAAGGTATTGTTTTCTGTTTAAAAAAAAAAAAAAAATGGACAGCACTTCCATGTTGGAGGTTTAGTCTTGTGTCATCCAGTAGTTACACTCATCCTGGCTTTGCCAGACTGAAGGAAGTGACAAAACAAAAGTACACAGCAGACAGTGTACAGGCAGACACCCAAAGCTCCTTGGTCTCTGTAACATCCACAGATGTGCTGCTCTTGTCTTTCCTTCCAGCTCAGCAACATTTCAAAATCACATGTTTCTGTCTGGTCCGATCCCTTTGAGGTACCAGTTTGGAATTCCTTTCAAAGATCTCATTTAACATTAAGTTCCATAAAAAGACAAAAGATGTTGCTTCTTGAAGGAAACAGCTTTTCCCCAGGGGGTTGTATGACTGCTGATATTACCTTTCCTCCTACACCTCTTTCCCAACATCATATTTCTTGTAGTGTTTCAAGGGGCTTGAAATGCTTGTTTTTACTTTTACATATATTGGGGGAAATACTGATGCAAGAAATCTTTGTTTATGAATAATGAGATCATGAAACCTGGAGAGGCATTCATATGAAAATGTCAAATAAGATCAAGGAGGTCCAGGGGAACTGATTTTGGTACATTTTTCTTCCTCTTTTTTTTTCTTTTTCTCTTTTTTCTTTCTTTTTTTTTTTTTTTTAAGAATAAAACCAACTAACATTTGAAGCTAACATTTGACAAAACCTATGAGGGCTTATTGTAAGGCATCAACTGGTAGTAAAAAAAGAAACCATTGCTCTCGTTGGCGAAGATCTGATATATAGAAATTCAGTGAGATCAACAGACAATCGAAACAACACATGTTGCACGTAGTTTCCAACGGGTTTTTATGACTGAATTAGCATCATAGCTTAGCTCAGAAGAGAAAAAGCTTGGGAAACTGTTAGTATCTGCCCTCAAAGATACATTTTAAGACATATTATGTCAGCCTTGCAGTCTACTATAGCATCTTTATGAAAGAATCATCACTGGCAAAATATTACTGCAAAATGATACTGTGTTTCTCTTAAGAAGAACCTAACGTTCCACTAGAAAGGTCATGGTCTCTACTGCACATGCTTAGCAGGATCCTTTTTATTTTTGTTGTCCTCATGGTTCCTAAACAGCACCAGACCTTGCCTCAGAGGTACTCAAAGTCCTCCTGAAGCCAGTTTCAGTGTTACCTGAACACAAAAATCTGTACTTTAACATGTTTTTCAGCACGATGCTTTGCTTATGCCAGGTAAGTGTTGTAAACCTGCTGGTGTACGGCTGGTGAGAGAGGGGATGGTCTCTGCCAGCAGCACAGGGCTACAACTATGAAAGGAAATGTTCTATTAAGCGGTTGGCTTTTCAGTGTCCTTTTAAAGGATTTAATGTGAATTGAACATCACACTCTTTTTGGTAGGAAGGCGAATGTGCCTACAGCTCTTGGCTACTGTCATAGCTACAGTTCATGTGGGAATGAATTTACATGAGTAAGGAAGACAGGCAATAATATTTACTACCTGGGAAAAAGTTTTTTCTTCTTAGTCCTGAACGGTTCTGTCACTTCCTCTTCTTCCTACTTCTTCTCTACGAGGGGTTTTGTGGTACTTCAAGCACAGATGATGCCCAACTGTCCATTTCATTTCAGCAGTCACATATCATTTTATGGAAGCTAGCAAGGCTTTGAGTCAGGTTGTATAAAGTTGAGGTTTTTTACTCTAAAATAGTTATTCCTGAAAGAGCTGTTTATTAACAAATAAATGGTCTTTTCTTTTTTTCAAATGATAGAAGCTGAGAATTGCCATAAATCAAATGCACCAGTTTTTATCTGAAAATGTCTCTACTCTGAAAAGCCTTGATATTTTATTCTAAATGTAGGCTTGTCACCATAGAGATAAGATGAATTCAAGGATTTAAGGCTTGCCAGAGAATATTATGTACAATGTTTAAGATAAAGCTTTGCTTGCTTAAAGTAGCAGTGGAAGCTGAAACAGTAAACCAGCATCTAACAAAGACAGACTAGCAAAAGCAAAGAAAGGATTCACATTCTTTAAATAAAAGCTGTCTGGTTTTGACTAAGAAGAGTGTAAGTACTGAAGCTATGTTTATCCTCAGACCTCTTTAACAGTTACAGTTACTGTGTATTTTAGTGACTGAGTCACATAAGTATTCTATTTTCTGGGCATTTCATTCTTCCTCTCTTTGTCTACCTTCAAAAATAAACACATTAATTTATTCCTTAACATTTTAAAATTTATCTGGCCTTTTCTTCAGACAAAAGGAAACTTTATCGGTTCTTTGGGGTGATACATAAGGTCTTCTTTGATATGATTTTTAGGGTGTAACTGTCCCTCTTTTCCTAGAAATTATTTTATTGCACCCCAATTTGGGTTAAGTATCCCAAAACACAGATATACTGCACGTCCTCTAAAGAGGCACTTGAACAATTTGCTCTTTCCTGTTACCCATGAAAGGTACTGTGAGGGTGGTGAGACACTGGAACAAGATCCCCAGAAAAGTTATGGCTTCCCCCTCCCTGGAATTGTTCAAGGCCAGGTTGGATGGATTTTTGAGCAACCTGGTCTAGTGGGAGGTGTCCCTGCCCATGCAGAGGGTTGGGTCTAGATCATCTTTACGGTCCCTTGCAACCCAAACCATTCTATGATTCTATAAAGAACCGTTAGAGCTTTCAGTGTGCCTTGGGAACTGAGATGCTGCTGTAACTCTGAGTCAGGTTGTTGAAGCCTATTTATGGCTAACACATTTTGAAGATGAGTTTATTTTTGAAAATGATCCTTGCGAGGCATTTAAGTGCTCTGGAATATGTTATGCCATATTGTCAAAAGGCACACTGTCCTTTAATGTTGAGAAGAAATTTAATCTAAAGTTCTTAAGGAGGATCTGGGAGAAGTGGAGACAGCAGCATCTGTCCACCACAAAGAACATCTGGTATCCCAAAAAAGCCATAGCTTTCAGTGTCTCTCCACCCTCTTTGTGGCAGTGGAGATTGCTTCAGATTAGGGGCCACGACACAAGCCAAACTGCTGCCCTTGCAGGCGCCAACGGTGGGCAGGCCAGTTGCTGCTGAGGAATGTGGTCGCCTTGGAGTTGCCTACATACAAGAAACTGCTGGGGCATCCTAGGGCCAGATAGGTGGGGATTGTCCATCACGCCCAGCACCCAGTGCTTGGCTAGGGCTGTGGAGGCAGGCCACAAAGCTAGTGAGCACCCAAGGAAGCAAGTGTGATGAGAGCTTTGGGGCTTCTGTGCTGACTGATCTTGCTTGCTTGGTGTTACAAGTTAATACTATTAAAATCGATAGCCACAATAACAACAGAATTTAAATCTTAGGTTTAGTACTTATTCTTGAAGTGCCATTGATACTGTAATACACAAAAGAAGATACGTTTAAGTCCCCACATCAAAACTAGGGGCTACCTTTTAATCACAGTAAAGACATTTTAACAACCTTTGGCAAGCTCAGCAGTAACACAGATATTCCAAGTGGTGCAATATGTGTTTAGGAGAGGGGAGAAAGGGCTTAAAATTCATTTAAATTGAAAAACAGCAGTCATGCATTTCTCTAAACTATTGTTTTCAGTACCGTAAGCCACATCCTTTCAAATTTCCTCTGCTTGGCCACATCATTGGAATGAAGTGTCATAGCTGGTTAAGTCACTTTGACATCATACTGATGATGTGTCAAGCACAGGAAATTTGAAAGGACAGGGCTCAGTAAGGTCTTACCCTAACTTGCCTTCTTTTGACAATTCCTCCCTCCTGCCCCACACCCTCCCTGCTCCTTTTTTTTAAACTCAATGTTTCTGAGCCAGGTTAACTCTTAAAATCCCTATAGCAAGGTTATTCCTGCCAGAAGGGTGGAGATAATACTCTGCAGGCCTCCCACCCTCCTTTCAAAGCCAGCATTTGCAAAGCATCCAAATATTTAGGATGATGGGTCATAAGTGGAATCGGTTATATTGAAATTGTCAGACAAAATCTGCGGAACTGAAGCTCAGCTGGCTCTTAAGATCCATGTGGCTGCAGCTCCAGAGCGTGGGATTGGAAGAGGTACTGCAGGCTGTGAGCCTTCTGCCCAGCCACATCAGGCAACTGGTAGATGTAGAGTCCATTGCATAAACTGGTTAATAGTGACCTAATGAGGTTTTTTCCTTCAAATGCTGCTACTAGGAAGCTGTTCCAAAATCTTATAGCTCTGAATAGGAAGCAGTGTACACAGCTCTTGTGCCAGAGCTGTCCTTCAGCTTAAATAGCTTTTCCTCTGATCTATTTTCCCCACCTTCAATATACTTAGAGAAAACAATCCTACCTCTTCTCAGACTTCACCTTGCTGACATAAAAAAGCCTTGCTATATTCTCTTACTGTTTCTCCATCATTTCAAGAAGCCCTTCACAGCATTTCTTTCAGTTTCAGTACTTCCTTTTTTGATAATAGATGAGCAGCAAAGAAAATGTTATTCCCTCTTTGGACTTCCCATGGCTTCTCATGCTTCTCTATTTTCCTTTTCCTGATGGAAGTATCTCCCTTCTATATTCACCATAGTAGCTTCTGGGTTTGTCCATGAGTGCATGCTATTGATGGCCCAGACCCATGCCGGGGTCCATTCATTGCAGCTATTTCTTTCCATTAGATACTAATGGTTTGGAGGCAGATGGCCTACATTCCACCTGTACCCATGTGCTCAGCTATCTCTGAAGGCTCAAACTAGCCAGCAGCAGCCAGATGGAGGCAGACCTGTGTCTTTGCTCCCTCCAAGCAAGGGCATTGCTCTTGGTTCTGTCACATGTGCTCTCACTTCTTGTGCACCAGCCCCTCAGGGTTATCCGTTTCTTTCTTGTCAGTTCTTTTCATGCTTTCCAGCTTTATGTCATCAGTAAATATCTCTCATTTGCTAAAATTTTCCTTGCCAAGGTCATTAATGAAACTATTAAATAAATAGGTCCTAAGGTCAATCTGTCAAACAATAGATTTCCTCCCACCTGATAATTTCCTTTTCAGCAGAACCTGTTGTGAGCTGCCCTTTAGGCAGTTCCCTGTTGACCTTATGATTATTATACTCATTCTTAGCTTCTGTACATAATGTGAACTTTTCCCCTATGGCTTCATATCAAATGTTTACCTGAAATCCAGATAAAATGCTGCATTTTCTTTGTCTAGGAAAGCATTTTTATCACCAGACATATATACCTGCTTATTCTTGCATGATTCCTTTTGTTAAAGCCATACTACATTTGATATCATGATTTATTTTTCTCTACATATACTTTCTTTCAAAATTCATTCTTATATTTTGTATGTTATTAAAGTGAGGTTGATCCCTAGTTGTCAGTGGGCTATTTCCATCTTTTCACAAGCAGCAGCATTACATTAGCTATGTTCAGCCATAATGTACCATGCCAATTTAACATAATCAGTACAAAAAATTATTACCCAATCCCTTGTTTCTCGTGCCAGCTCTTTCACAGCTCCAGGAGGGAGATTGTCTGGTCCAGGGATTTCTGCTTCAACTTCAGCTGTGTGTATTTTCAATTTGAGGTTCTCAGTTTCATTACTCACCCTTCTCTGTTTCATTCTTTTTATTAAAAACCAGGAAACTGAAACTGTAGCTGAATTACCATTGATTTCTACGCCATTTTCACTTCAGTGAAGCTTTACATTTTCTTCGATCTTATACTTTGGTTAAACACCTTTTTGCTTACTGTGGCAATTTTTTTCAACATATTTAGTTTTAATTTCACTTGTTCTCACTTTACTTGTATGTTTCCTGACATCTAATGTAGCTCATTTTGCTGATCATTCAATCTTTCCCTCCTGAGAGGTTTCTTCAATATCTTGATATATTCTTTAATGTGGTAGTTGCCTCTTTCTGCCCAGAGTGCTTCCCCACAAGTTCAAAAAGATTTTTCCTTTGCTTATGATACAGATTCCAGATAGGCTCCATCCATTTGACTATGAGTAATTCTAAGTTTCCTCTGCACTCAGGTCCTTGATTTCTGTTGGATGGCTCACTGATTAGATACCTTCATTTTCCAGCCTTTATCCATTTGAAATCTAAAACCTTAATTACCAAACTGCCTTTGTTTATCCTGAAATTACATGTAAACTGAATCAACCCATGGTCCACTTGAAACAAGTTTTCATTTCTTATCACTTATAAAAACAAGGTGTAATTAAGGATACTCTCTTGTTAAATGAACTTTATCTTAGTTGATAAAGAAAATTGTCTGCTATCATACTCAGGAAAACCTGGACCATATCCTTAATATTAATATTTATTTTTCTTCCCATATTTTTGCATAATATAATATACTGTACTTAAATACTTCAAATAGGTTTAGCCATGCTACATGGTTGGTTAGTCCTTTGTGGTCTCTTACAACATAGCATATAATGTTACTCCACCTCAGTTTTCTCTGAAAATACGTCTTTTCATAGCAAACCCTGTTCTGCCACCTTTGACAAAGCATCTGTATTTTTGGTGAAACATTATTTAAGATCCTCAGCTACACACCCTAATTTGCTTTTTTGGGGGGACAATCTGGACATTTCAGTTGTCCCAGAGATGGGCTCTTGAGGTGATAGAAGCCAACAGAGAAGCAATGCTGAAGTACCTCAAAGAAACTCTAGATATTCCAGCCAGTAATTCAGTTTCACTAGGGGCCCAACTTAGATGTTTCTTACACAAACCCTGGGGAATGAACAAGAGGAGTAAGAGATGTGCAGTGCGTGTGCCTGCAGGGCTATGATCTTATTGGCATGGCAGAGACATGATAGGATGACTCCTATGACAGTAGTGTTGGAATGGAAGGTTACAGACTCTTTAGGAAGGACAGGCTGGGGAGACAAGGAGAGGGTGTTGCCCTCCACATCATTTACCAGCTGGAGTGTATGGAGCTCTGCCTGGGAATGGACGAGAAGCCAAATGAGAGTTTATGGGTCAGGATTAAAGGGAGGGCATTACAGTGGAAGTCTGCTACAGGCCACCCAACCAGGAAGACCAAGCAGATGAGACCCTTTACAGACAGATGGGAGCAACCTCACATTCGTAAGCCCTGGTCCTCATGGGGGACTTCAACCACCTCAGTATCTGCTGGATATAGGTAACTCAGGAGGTTCCTGGGAGGCAGTGATGATAACCTCCTTATCCAAGTGGTAGAGGAGACAGCAATAAGAAGTGCTGTGCTGGACCTTGTTCTCACCAACAAGGAGGGGCTTGTGGGGAATGTGAAGCTCAAGGGTAGCCTTGTCTGCAGTGACCATGAAATGGTGGAGTTCAAGATCTTCAGGGCAGCAAGGAAGCTGCACAGCAAGCTCACTACCCTGGATTTCAGGAAAGCAGGCTTTGACCTCTCCAAGGACCTGTTTGGTGGAGTACCATGAGATAAAGGCTTGGAGGCGAGAGAGACACAAGAAAGCTAGTTAATGTTCAAGGATCACCTCCTCCAAGCTCAGGAGCAAGGCATCCCAACAAAGAGGAAGACAGGCAAAAATACCAGAAGGCCTGCATGGATGAACAATTAACTCCTGGACAAACTCGGACAGAAAGGGAAGTCTACAGAGGGTGAAAGCAAGGACAGGTATCTTGGAAGGAATACAGAGAAATTGTCTGAGCAGCCAGGGGTCAGGTTAGGAAAGCTAGAACCCAGATCGAGTTAAATCTCACTAGGGACATGAAGGGCAACAGGAAATGCTTCTACAGGTAAGTCATTGATAAAAGGAAGACTATGGAAAATGTGGGCCCTCTCTGGAAGGAAACAGGAAATCTGATACAAGGTATCTAGCTGCAGACTCTGTTTGTAAGTTAAAGATACTGTTAATGTATCTTCTTTCTCTTTTTTTAATTATTACTCATTAAATGACTAAATCATTTTGATAAGTAGGCTACATCCAGCTCCTATATTCAAAGTGCCCTCTGCCTGAACTCTTCAAACCTGGCAGAGAAATTTCGGGTAAGGTTTACAATACAAATGGTTTATGGAAATAAAGTGGCACTAGGAATGTTTTGACTAACTGTGCCAGTTCAAACCCACATAAGTCATGCAAAGAATTGTTATGGTTTGAAAAGTGTTGTTTGGATTTTATATTTTTTTAAACATTAATTAAATGACATATAAAGCTACTAACATCTTGGGTCAGGGAGAGTGCCAAAATGGACATTATAAAAATGTTCACTTTCATATTAAACCTGTGTTTATGGGGCGTCTCATGTCTCTAAAACCTCCCCAGACCACTATTAATCATAACCTATCAAGTACATTCATCACATATTTTTCCTGTCATATGCCAAAGAACGTCTTATTAATTAAAGGGGTGAAAAATCAGAAAGGTTCCTTTTCTCTCCCATTGTTTTGTAGAAAAGGAAATGATAATGTTGAAACAGCAAATCTGCTCTTTTCCAGAAACTGTTCTTATTGGGAAAGCGAATTTTACTCACATTAAAAGCAATACTATTTTGCAAAATTTGCCCCAAATCTGGCTTGGGCTTCTTGCTCATCTAGTTCTTCTGAACTCAATTCCCTGCAAAAGCAGGATTTGGCCTTTTTGCACTTGTGCTGCAAAATCTGTGACTGTTATTAAAGGCATTTTAATTAAACCCAGCATTAAAACTACATTTTTCTCTGAAACCATCTACAACCAATAATTAGCAGCAAGAGGTTTTTCAAACCTCAAAAGAAATTGTTTGGGTGATACGCTATATGTGGTTTATAGATTTAAAATCCCTGGGGTTTTGTTTTCTGGGAAAAAGAAGACAAAGCTCCATCTTAAAGTTAAATGGGCTGAGTTTTCTGTTCATTCCCTACTGGACAGTCATCCACATCTCAAAAGCTAAATGTAGCCTTAATTCATTACAGCTGTTTTCTTTACAATAGAATTAGATTTTATATAGCTCTATTCATATCTGAGGTGTCCCAAAGCATTTAACAATAAGCAGTCAGTGCCAGATTTCATGGACCACTGTAGCACGTGAGAGTTTTGCCTGATGAAGGTCCCTGGGATCTGGGTCCTTGGCTGTTGACGATGCTCTGGGGGTGGGGACCACCCGAGTAGATGCTCTGCACCCAGCAGCCCCTCTCCCAGCCACAGAAGGCAATACTGATGGGACTCTGGGGTTAAGCTCATGCCCATTCAGAAAGTACAGCAAAATGCCCTTTCCTTACATATCTCTGAGTGACAGCACCTTCAGCCAGTTCTGCGAGCATCGCTCTGCTAAATTTCTGCATTTTCTATGCTTTCTCTTCAAAATATGAACCATCAACATTCTGCCTTGGATCAACTACAAAGGCTGACTTGCATTAGTCTGATTGCATTAGCTCTTGACCATGTAGCAAGCTCAGCAGAGCAGGTCAGGTAGGATCCTTCCACCCTCAATGATAATGGTGATGTCATATCACAGAGAAATCCTGGATTAGTCACTGCCTGCTTATTAGACTCAGTCCATGCATATCTGCTGAGTTTATCTGGGTGTCTAAGATAAAGCATCCATTTTAATCCCTGTCAATAGATAACAACTTGGAAGTTGCTATTCTACATCTTGCATACTTTGTTTTAACCACCACCTTAAAACAGCAACAGCAAAAATAGGTGTGTAAGTCTTCAGATTTGAAGACATAATAATTCAGACCAATAGGTATGAGAAAGAAAATACTCTTAGGTGTATATTTACTTTGAACTGGGAGTTCAGTGCAATACAGTAGTTTCCTGGTCACAAAAAAATAGTATTCTACAACAGAAATATATGAGAACTCAGGGAATGTGCTCCTTCCAAGCTCACCACCAGGCCCTTGCTATTGCAGGCAGCCACTTGGTAAATCAGATGTGCATGGAAAGGGAGAGAGCTTGACAGTGAGAGAATATTCATAGAAAGAATAGACAGACATTTCAGTAACGTACATCCATGCAATTTACTAACACAGAAGATTGCCCAGAAAAAAAATTTATTACCTTCAGCTGGAAAATTTATTCAAATCAGAACTACTCTAGAAAGACTTTCCCATGAAAATGGTACTAAGTAGTAGTTTAGTCTTTGAAACAAAGAGCATTTCTAGACAGTAAAAGGTGAAGTTTTTCAGGATAAATACATAAAGTACAGATTCACGAGTTACATCAGAGGTTTGAAACCAATAAACAACTTACACCAAGCTGTGCTTGGGCGTAGTGTAAACGGAATAGATCTAAATTCCTCCCTGCTGTGTTTCTGTGAAATCAGTGAAGTTACACTAGGGCTTTGAAATACCAGTTTTATTGCATAGGAATAGTGTCATCATCTTTAGAGGCTACAGATGGATTCCAGCTATCATGAAACAAACAGCCTTCAAGCATGGTTATCCAGAAAGAATTTTCTACAAAAGAAGCTTGCATCACCATTATGTGTTTAAAATAAATCAAGACTATAAGGAGTATGATTAGGGATAGGTGGGGACCTCATGATGTTGAACAAGCTTTGGAGACTGAAGTCACATGTCAGCATGAAATCATGAGGAGGAAGGAAGAAGAAGAGAAAGGTACAATGTACAGACATCAAACAGTTTCATGTTTGGAAGAATCATGATCTTCTCACCTGACCTCCGACACAACACACCTCAAGAAGGCAGCAGGGAACTGCAGAAGTGAGAAGGAACTGGGATAAGAAGAATAAAGTATCAAGCTGCTCCGGGTAGATAGGATAAGAAGAAACCAAGGTCTCAGCAAATGCACATATGTTACAGAGCCTTCCAAATGCACATATTGCCCAAGGCTGATGCTGTTTTCCAGAAACCTTTTTCCCATTTCCCGTGTTAAGCTGAGGGGTGCAGAATGCACCATTAATCTTCAAAGAAGCCACTTTTACTTCCAGGAACAGAGTTATCCAAGCTTGGCTCAAAGACTGTGAATTCTTTTTACTTATCCTGTTGTAGGTAGGTTTTAGTGGGTGATGACATTCATCTGTTGTAGTAGAGGATAAGTAAAATTGTTCATTCCTATTTTTCTCATAGGAAGAAATCCAGATGTGCATTCTTAGTATTATCTCTACCCTTATTCCGAAAAATTCCCATTCAACTCAAAGGCTTGCTTGGCTAACAGAGTAAGGATCCAGACTGTGTCTTAGTACATAGCAGCTAAATGCTGCAAGGAAATGGGAAGATAAATGTAAACAAGCTATAACTCTTAGAGCAGGGCTTTGTTCTCCCTCTCAGTTTCCTACTCGCTCTAATCAGTGCCTGTTCTTTAAAAAAAATCCTCACATTTTTTGGTCTCTTTGAGTGGAGTTTGTCCAGCTAACTAAAATCTGGTCATCCCACTCTGAGCTGACTATTATAAAATCTCAGTATAGAAAGAAATAGCCTTCTTTGGAGGGTAAGTTGCCCCACTCAAGCACAGACACTGAAGATAGCTGGGATATATTGCCCTCTGGGGGTGCTTATTTTTCTCTTCTGCTTATAACAGAACTGCAGACAATTCTTAGATATATGAATTTGGACAAGATGAACCCCAGCTTTGTAACCAGATATATTAATACAATTCAGTGAAATAGCATACCTTTTTTTTCAGATGTGTTACACCTACTTTCTGTCCTTTTCTGCCCTTTTTCTTGGCTTCAAATCTCCTCAGTGTTTAAGCTGTCGATCTCAACAGCTTCTGTGGGAGAAAGAAAAAAATGTTGATTTTCTCTGAAAAATAATCAAGTGCAGCCACACAACCACCCTTACCATTCATAGCCAAGCAATCGTTTTGTTAAACATCCATTAAAAGTGATAGTTTACTACAACTTCTGTTTTGTATGTGGAAACAAGTGACTATCTTTTCATGTTGTTTGGGATCCATAAAATTTTCTGTTCTCCTCAAAACTGCTCTCAGGTTTTATGGTGTTGAAGGACTTTGTGGTAATGACCTCCATGGGCCACTGAATGTGGAAATATGCAGTAGTGCAACTTCATGGCCTTTTAAGCTAAGACCATGATTTTATTAATTAAAATTAATCTTAATTTCCTGGAGGAAAAGGCAATGAGCAAAGCAGCAGAAGTCTCAATGTTTGTATTTGTCTCTGCCCAT
Source organism: Chaetura pelagica (assembly GCF_000747805.2). Lineage (NCBI taxonomy): Eukaryota > Metazoa > Chordata > Aves > Apodiformes > Apodidae > Chaetura > Chaetura pelagica. The sequence goes on along the minus strand of NW_009969339.1, from coordinate 3,260,022 downwards.
GCATGCTGGCCCTTCAATTAATTGGAATCTACAAATTGAATCCTTAATTTTAACTATGTGGTTTAAGTCCCACTGACCCCAGCTGCTAGGGGTGTCCCCCTGCATCTGCTACTGAGGGCTCTCAGAGGCCCCACAGAGGATGACATGGACTTCTGATATGACTCAACACCAATACTGTTACTTTCTGCTGTGCATCCATTTTGCTGATTCAGTGCTTGAGGGGGCCTATCATGATAAATACACCTACAACCAGTGAGAGACAGGTTGTCCTTTCTCAGTGCATAATTAAAGTAATTCTTCCAGCATAAAGCTGTGGTTCTGGTTTAAGCCCAAGCAGGAGCTAGCATCATGTGATATGGCTTAATTATCTTACTGTCAGTTGTGCTTTGCTGAGCATCTGGCCTTTGGTCTTTCAGGTTGAAACTCCAAGTTAATTACAAATACTAAAATGTAGCCTAGTTGCACTTACCTCCTAAGCACTGTTTAATCGATTTTGAAATCCTAATCTACACATCATAAAGTTTATTGGTTGTCTTAATTGGCTAAATCTGTCACTGGAAAGACGGAGGGAATTGGCTAATTTACTTAGACAATAGAATTTAAAAATCCAGTGTCCAGATAATCCTGTTCTTCCTGTCACAAACTTCTACTCTATCCTTATTCTTTTAAAAACATTTTTACAATTAAGATTGGTTATATAAAGCTGATTATTCTCAGTCTGATTCCTTTCAGTGCTTCAGAGCAAGCTTTTCCTGTCTTCTTCCACTGAAGTGTGGCAGAGACAGCATTAAATGCAACTGTGGATTCAGAAATGTTTGTGGTAGGCAGAGCCTTCAGATTAGCATGACACATGGAATTTGTGAGCTGTTAGATTTGATTTCAAAGTATTAGGCTAGGATTTCACATTTTGTTTTTATAAAATGCAAATACACTTCAGTCACTTGGTTATTAAGATGGATCTGAAATGCTAGTCAGGGAGCAGATATGGAACCTATGCTCGTTACACAAGTCTTGCTTCCTGGAATGGATTTTTTTTCTTTTTTTCTTCAGAATTTCTCCCAGATGCTAAGTAAACTGCTACTGTGAGACAAGCCAACTGAAAAGCCATTTCCCTCACTAATAAGGGAAAAAAAGGAACGAGTAAAGTTAAAGCAGAACAAGGACACACTAAGTCTTTTCTGAAAACATACAGTGAAGGAATAAAAATCCAGTAAACACTGGCTGCAGAACAAGTCACTGGCACATGCAGAGCTCTGCAATAGAGCTCAAGGCAAATGAGCTGCCTTGTCTGGCAGCAGATATCTTTATCACTGTTGATGATCACACCATGGCTCCTAGAGCTACGTACCGGAGTCATGCTGGTGTAGGCAAAGATGTAGGATCCTACTGCCCATGGTGCATGTGAGACATGGGGCTCCAAAACACGGTGTCGACATTATTGAGTATCCTGGACACCTTTGACTATTAGAAAACCTTCCGGTAAGTGTACATGACACCTGAAGGTCTCCCCAAGGCCAGGTTAGCTCTGTGTCTCAACAGCTGGCCTCCCTGTGGGGCCTATGGGTTCCAAGAAGGCATTCTCCAGAGAGGTTCAATTACACGAGAGAATAAACCCAGCAGCTTGCTACCCTGCCAGGTACGTCCAAAAAGATTGCCAGAAATCTGCCTGCAAGCAGCCAACTGTCCAGCATCTGCAAGGACAAGAGGTGGGGAGGGCCCTGGTACTCCTAGGTTGTGCCAGAAGAAGAGAGTGGAACAGCCTTTAGAGTCGTTTGGGCTGTCATCCGATTTCCAGCCACCAAACTGCAAGCAAGACCTCACATGTAATTCAAAATTCCAAGTTGGCTTCTAAATGGAGTCTCTGAGGAAAAATCTAAATCTGAGGGAAAATGCAATGAGCTAGTTTCCTATCAAAAACAAAACAAAACAAAACAAAAACAAGACAAAAAAACCCAAACAAACAAAAAAAACACACAAGAAGACCAACACCTGTTATGAAGAGCACATTCATGGATATAACTTTTCATCATAGTTTTAGTTAAATATTATGGGAATGCATGCAAAGGTCTGTGGATTTCCAGGAATTTGAAGACAGCTCTCAACATCCCAGGTTTCCCATTGTAATGCGTGATAAACAGGAAAGGTAGGATGATTACTTGAATTTCTTGTTAATTGTGCCTATAAATAAGAGAACAAACACTTTTTTAAAAAAAATCTCTTCACATATCAGACAAACATTGTGCTGGCTAAAAAAGCTGGAGCATCCAGTAAGACTTGCTGGTCCATGCTGACATGTTTGCAGTGCCCAGGTTAGGAAGGAAGCAAGACAGAGATTAGAAAAGAACAGGTCTTGTTTCCTAGGCATAGCCCTAATTAGCAAATGCTTAAAGTTAGGAAGATCTGTTGTTTTCATGAGGACGTTTTGTTCCACAACAGTGGTTGTGTTTCCCTCTCCCTTGCTCAAGCTTCGAGAGGCTGAGGCCAAAGGACTCCAGGGTGGACAGGAGCTTTCTGTCTTTCGCACCCACACCTGCCTGAGAGGCACCATGCTGCAAAGACCCCTGGAGTTTCAGGCTGCTGCTTCCACGCAGAGGACTGGGGACAATCAGGATAGATTTCCATAGCAAAAAAAAAAAAAGGCATGCTCTTTTACTCAGAAGGGTGACTTGTTAGAATAGAAATTAAGATTTCAGGATATATTTCTTCGACCCTCCCCAGAGATTACCAAAAAAGAGAAGAGTGGGCTAAGTGAATGAAGTCTGATGCATCTATACATAGATCTATATGCAGGTATGTCCTCTAGGCTATATCCTCTAGACACAGAGTCCTGTAACTTATTCCACGTGCAGCACCAACCAACATTTTGTTACCTGCATGTTACTGTTAGTTTCATCAGCAGGAGCTGCTCTGGGCTGCAACAGGTGATTGAGGGATGAGGTTTCCCTTGAAGCCCTGGACGCAAATGCCTGATGAAGTCTTGTGGAGTGGAGACAGTGTGTCCTTAAACCTGAGCAGTTCTGCTTCCTTCTTCAGCCGTGGTTCATTAAACCACTTTCTGGTGCTGGGTCAGGATGGAACTGGTTATGTTGGAACAAGACTCATTTTTCAGACCAAACTTTTATTTTCTCCGTTTTTCCTTTTACTGCAGATTTTCAAGGATCCCAGTCTTCAGTTTGATGAAATAGCTTAGGCTCCTTTACTTTTATTTATGAGGCACTTTCTCAAAACCTGAGTCTAGCCTACTTTTTTTAGCTCCAAAATGCAATGCAGATCCTGCTCCTGAGGACTGAATTAATATTTTAGCAGAGTGGAGATCAGCTCCAGTGCATAAGTGAATTAGAGAGATGTATGTGTAGATCCAAGGTGTTTGCTTGCTCTCTTTAAAATGTGCTGAGACCAAGCCAGTCTCTTCTAGCTGTCCTGTCATTTCTTTTACACTTTATACCCAAGCTGAGGTATTAAAAATATTGGTATTAAAAGCCCATAATGGCTCTTATTGTTATTTCAAAAGTCTTTCCTCTCCAAATTCTTCATGTTCAGCCAAACTTGACAGATACAGATGTCTTAAAGAAAAAATTATCCTCTTCCTTTTCTTTCTGCTTCTTGGCTGCATTTTCCAACCTCCTTTCAGAGAAATATAGTATTTCAAATACCTCACAGGAAAAATATGACTCCTCCCAGACTCCTGAGGCTGCTCTCACAGGTTGCCTGTGGATGCTACTGCTTCCTGAAAGGAGCTCTACATTAGGACCACACTGGCTGACACAGCGTGAAGAAGTATCTTGTACCCAAATGTCACAGATCCATGCATCTATCAGGGGTGGTTTTGGGTTTCATGACAGACCACCCAAAAAATGGAGCAAGTAATCTTATCTAGTCATGTCCTTTGGCATTTATAGTAACCAAGTGTCAAGAATATTTTTTGTTTCAGTGATTCAGTGTGGCTTGTCTCCCTAAAGTGCTTTTGCTGTCCTCTAATAGATAAAATCTGTGAAGACCTGTACAGGCAGAATTCAAATCTCTGCTAATGTACCATTCCTGATATCCTTCAGCCAGGACATCAGTGCTCTGTTGTACTTTAACAGTTGCTGGCCCTGGAATGTAAGTAACTTCCCGACCTCTTTTATGGGACTTTGTGGAGAAAACCTGCTGCAGGATGATAACACTTAGTGGGATTCCCCAGGGGCATTGCAGTCACAGGTGCCAAGCAAATGACCCAACTCACTCCTACTTGTATGATAGGAAACTTCAGCCTTGCACTTTGTAACCTGCTTTAATATTACCCCTTTCATCTTCTCCTGCTTTTTCTGAAGCTTCACAGGATGGTCTATACGTGTGTGGTGGGTTGACCCTGGCTGGAAGCCGCTCTGTCTCTCCTGCTCCTCAGCTGGACAGGGGAGAGAAAATATAACAAAAGGCTCATGGGTTGAGAGAATGACAGGGAGATCACTTGCCAGTTACCACCATGGGCAAAACAGATTGACTTGGGGAAATCAATTTAATTTATTGCTGCTTCTTCCTCTTCAGGTAGAGGACTCCTCACACTCTTCCCCTGCTCCATCATGGGATCCCTCCCACAGGACACAGTCCTCCACTAACTTCTCCACTGTAAGTCCTTCCCACAGGCTGCAGTTCTTCATAAACTGCTCCAGTATGGGTCCCTCCCATGGGGTGCAGCCCTTCAGGAACAGATTGCTCCAGCATGGGTCCCCATGGGGTCACAAGTCCTGCCAGCAAACCTACTCCAGCATGGGCTCCTCTCTCCATGGGTCCACAGGTTCTGGCAGGACACTACTCCAGGGCAAGCTTCCCAGAGTTGCAGCCTTCTTTGGGCACCCACCTGCTCCAGTAGGAGGTCCTCCACAGACTATAGGTGAATATCTGCTCCACCATGGATCTCCACAAACTGCTGGGGGATAGCCTGCCTCACCATGGTTCACTGGCTGCAGAGGAATCTGTTCTCCTGCAGCTGGACCACATCCTTACCCTCCTTTTTCACCAACCTTGGTGCCTGCACAGTTGTTTCTCTTATGTATTCTCACTCCTTTCTCCTGGCTGTTGCTGCTCAGCAGTTTGGGTTTTTTCTTCCCTCTTCTTAAGTATGTTATCACAAAAGCACTACCACCATAACTGATGGGCTCAGCCTTGGCTAGAGGCAGGTCAGTCTTGGAGCTGGCTGTTGGACATGGGAGAAGCTTCTAGCAGCTTCTCACAGAAGCCATCCCTGTAGCCCTCACTACCAAAACTTTGCCGTGTAAGCCCAATGCAACATGGTAGGAGTAAACATGTAAGAGTAACAGGGCTCAATTCCACTGCCACTGTGGATCTCACCATCTGCAGAGCCAGAACAACCAGTGCTCAAGCCATAAAACCTGACTCTTACCTGTCTGGGCACAGGTGGGAACTGCTGTAACTTCATGTGATTCACACTTACCTTTCAGAGGCACACAGGACAACTGCCTCATGGTCTTGTGCCCAACAGATATAAAACCCTACAAAAGAAGAGAGAGTGGAGGTTTATACTAACTTTCAGTGCTGAGGAGCTGAGGATTTTATCCTGGCTGTATGCTGGGCCATTTGGTGAGCTGGGAGGAGGTGGTGAATAAAAAGTCATTTGTCGTGTGACAGAGGGTGTGTGCACACCAAGTCACAGACATTTCACGTTGGGTCTTTCTCATGTAATGCTTCTGCTTTTTCCTTGATTTATTGCAGTTTCAGGACCTTGTCAGTATTCCTGCAAATATAACTGTTGCCTGTGTTGGATGTCACATCCAAAGAAACAAGACAGCAGACTTTAGTAGACTTCATTAGTAACAGTACTGCAATAAGGACACTTAGCTCTAGCATTGAGTTAATTATTTGGCAGCTGATGTTTAATGAGAGGGCTCAGGGCAAAGGTCTGAATGTACGATTTGAATGTAAGCTGGACTATGTCTTGGAGAAAACTGTCCTTCATTTAAGATGCTGCAACAGACTGCTAAGCACATGTTTCCACCCAAAACAAAGGCAGCTCAGGAATTTGAATATTGTGGGAAGCTGGGCTTTGTCTGGGTATTATTTTGGGAAAGGCGTGTGGGTGGGTGGATGAGAGACTGTTCAGGTGGAGAAGGAGGGAGACAACATGTGGGAAACAGGCAGCGAAGGGGAGCGGCAGCACAGCCGGAACTGCACGGATGTCTGTCCTGGGAGAAGCCCGGAGAGCTGGCTAGGAAAGATCTGCTGCTGTGAGAAGAGAAGCTGCCTCTGGTTGTTTGCATCCTACTGTGCTTATGAGGGCAGACTCTCTATATTGTTCTACATAAAAAGAATTGCATCAAAGATACTGGTCTCTGCTATTAATATCTTCACTTGGAAAAAAACTTAAGGGCTTGAATTTTGTACAGCTGGAATGGTGTGGGATTGCCTTTATTTTAATGTGGCATGGTTTCTAATATAGCTTTTGTTTTCTCTTTTTCCCTCTCAGTTCTTGCGTCTTCTTTCTGCTGTCTCTACATCTCTGTCACCTGGGGGAAGCCTCTTCTCTGTACCCCAAAAGCTGTTTGAGAACAGCATTTGTTCCCACCACAGGTCTCAACTCCTTTGGCTTACAAGCTGATTTTAACACATATGGGAGAGGTTCAGTTTCAGGTACTTAACACTCATCCATCCAAATAAGTGCAAGAAGTCTACCTGTCCATCTGGCCATTAATAGAATCATGGAATGGTTCGGGTTAGAAGGGACCTTAGAGATCACCTAGTTCCAACCCCCCTGCATGGGCAGGGACACCTCCCACTAGGCCAGGTTGCTCAGAGCCCCATCCAACCTGGCCTTGAACACTTCCAGGGAGGGGGCATCCACAGCTTCTCTAGGCAACCTATTCCAGTGTCTCTCCACCCTCATAGAGAAGAATTTTTTCTGATGTTTAGCCTAAATCTACCCTCTTCCATTTTAATGCAATTGCCCCTCATCTTGTTGCTAACTACCCTAGTAAAAAAGTCCCTTCTCAGCTTTCTTGTAGGCCCCTTCAGGTGCTGGAAGGAGCATCTCCCCAGAGCCTTCTCTTACACAGGCAGAAGAACCCCAGCCTCTTTCAGCCTATCCTCAGGAGAGGTGCTCCAGCCTTCCCACCATCTTTGTGGCCCTCCTCTAGACTCACTTCAATAGGTCCATGTAATTCTTGTGTTTGGGCTCCAGGACTGGACACTGTATTCCAGATGGGGTCTCATGAGATCAGAGTAGGGGGGCAGAATTACCTCCCTTGACCTGCTGGCCACGCTTCTTTTGATGCAGCCCAGGACATGGTTGGTTTTCTGGGCTGCGAGCGCACATTGTTGGCTCACATTGAGGTTCTCATCAGCCAATACCCCCAAGTCCTTCCCCTCAGGGCTGATCTGAATCAGTTCTCCACCCAGAACATATCTGTGCTTGGGATTGCCCCAGTGCAGGTGCAGAACCTTGCACTTGGCCTTATTGATCTTCATGAGGTTGGCATGGGTGCTCCTCTCAAGTCTGTCTAGGCCCTTCTGGAGGGCCTCCTTTCCCTCCAGCATGTTGACCACATTGCACAGTGTAGTGTCAGACTTGCTGAGGATGCACTCAGTGCCACCATCCATGTCACTGACCAATATATTAAATAGCACCAGTCCCAGTACCAAACCTAAGGAACACAACTTGTCACTGGTCTTCATTTGGACACTGAACCATTGACCACTACTTTTTGAGTGTGACCATCCAGTCAATTTCTTATCCCTTTTTGAAAATAAGAGTTGTTTCCCCTTTTCCAGTAAATGGGAACTTCATCAGACTGCGACCACTTCACCTGTGCTTCTGATGGATTCCTTTGTCTAGAAGAGTGATATCAAAGCACATTTTATTCACAGAGTTTATGAGAAAGCAATATTACTTCCCAGTTCAAAAAAATCCACAAAGTCCTGCTGCTTTGATCAAGATGAGGCACTATTTGTTTGTTGCTGCCAGGTATTGATCCGAACAAAGTCCTCCATTTATTGAGCTCCTCTTACTTCTCCTCCCATCTGTAGGCTTCTGTCATTGTTGGTAATATCGTATTATGTCTGAGGAGATTTTCTGAACAGAACTGACTGTTCTGGACCCCAGCAGGAGAGTGGTTGTCCACAGTCAACAGGTAGCCAGGGGTTCAGAGGCATCTCCTTGTGCAGTGATTACATGGTCCAGCAAAGGAGAGATCTACAGATGCTATATAAAATAAACAAACCTCTTACCAGTGAAATGACACCTGCTCAAGAACATAGAAACAGTTTTCAAATTCAGCCACAAAAAACCTGCCAAAAGTTGGCCAGAAATCTCTTGAGGTGATTGTAGACTAGCCTATAGTAGGCAAAGGAGTAATATGACAAATTCTGAGAGAAAGGATCACACTTCAGCCCATAACCACAAAGTCTTAGATGGAACACACTTAGACTTGAAAAATAACTTGCATAGAAAAATCCCTCTTGTCTTGTTGTTAGTTGCCTGG
>NW_009969339.1:3238347-3251535 GCF_000747805.2 Chaetura pelagica | reverse complement strand
AATGTTCTTGGAGGTGTCATACTTTCTACTGAGATGTTTAAAGCAAACCTAGTAGTAGCTAGAGTGCTCACCTAATGGAGATGCCATCTTACCGGGCTTCTCTAATTACAACCAGCAGTCAATTCATTGCCATCTTTCTGAGTCTCTGGCTGCAACCAGCAGGGAAAATAAAACAGCAGCCACGGAGATTCAAAGAGCTGTGTGCCATCTGGATTGTGCATTCAGACAGTGTTTATTTAAAAAAGCTATTATCTACCAGCTGCTCATAAACTCTGTTATGCCCTGCAAGAATCTTTGTACTATGTAATTATCTTGCCTGTCTCTAAACGTGGATTCTGCTGGTTTGAATTAGCTGCTAGCTTGTAGTGATTATGGTCATCATTCATCTAGAACAATCTAAATCAGATTTGGAAGTGGTGACATCACCTATAAATGAGTAGCATCTGTACACTAGAGGCACACTGTCCTCAATGCAGGCCAAACCTGTCTTCTGTTTTCCTCTCTCTTCAAGTGTTCAAGGCCAGGTTGGATGGGGCTCTGAGCAGCCTGATCTAGTGGGAGGTGTCCCTGCCCTTGCAGGGGGTTGGAAATAGATGATCTTTAAGGTCCCTTCCAACCCAAACCATTCTATGATTCTATGATGGTTAATCATGTAAAAAACTTTATTTTAGCAGGTGAGAAGCTCAGTGTCAGCTGAGTCCAATCATAAGCAGGGTAGCCAGGAAGAGAACAGGGAAAGAGGATACTAATATGGCAGCACAGGTGATGGATTTGAAGAGATAAAAATTATCTGTAAAGGCTTAAGAAGTATGTTTTTTAACACTAATCAGCACTCATAGCCACTAGAATCTCTTTTCTAAAAGCCTTCTTATTCTATAAATACATCTGAAAGATTTTTAACACCTTTTCAGGAGTGAACTGAATATAGGATATTTCTCTAAGTACTTGGAGAATAAAGCCTTTCCACATGTGTGTAATAGTCATGTTGAACATACTACTGAGCAAAACTGTTAACCAGTGCCTGTAAAGTGAAAGTCAAAGTAAAGATCAAGTTTAGCCTTTAATTAATACAATTGAGTCAAGTTCAGCTTGAGTATGTTTGGAGAAAAGTTTCCCAGTGTCAAAGAAATAAAAAGCTGGATGCCCAGTTTCTGCTCTTGTTTGTCTCATTGCAACATACTCCTGCAATTAGAGAGGCTGATTTTTATTTGTTCAGTGAATTTGTACAGAGCAAAATGACAACAGCAGAGGTTTAAATTTCCAACTCTGAATTTCCTCTTTTCTGTTGGCTTATATCAGAGCCAGGAATATATATCCTGCAGCTTTTTGAGATTTACAAGAGTGATATTCACCTTCTGTGGAAGACCTCACATAAGTCTGTTTACAAGGCTGGGTTTATTCAGGTAATTCAAACAAGGCAAGTCTGGTTTTCCGTCCAATCCCATTCTCCCAGGAAACAGAAGCAAAACCACCAGACTGAGCTAAGTCAGCACTCACAAGTGCTCTTATCAGCAAAATGTTGTCATACAACATCAATCAGAGAATAGGCAGGCATACAGCACTGTAATAAAAAATGTATTTGGCACTTACTGGACTATTTACCATTTATTGAATACCGAGCTCTGTTGAACGATGACTGCAAATTCCAGGGGACAATCCGGCCCACTCTTCCTGCAAGACTGGAATTTTAATGGCTCTGATAAGAGATGGACATCTTTCATCAGATATCACGGTGTTTGTTTTAGCTTTTTCTCTCTTTTGTCCCAACCGTGTCTGCACACAAGCCTGAGGTATCAACTGATGACAGTCAGCCCTTTCAGAAGCCTCACCAAGACACTTGAACCAAAGATTACATGAGGCAGCATGAGATAAATTTATCAGAAACATTTGCATGAGCCTTCAGCAAAGGAAGTAGTGCCTTCTGTGTATTTTCTCCAGGCTTGGTTGGCAGCACAAACAAGACCAAATGATGGAAAGATTGAGTTTCCAGGAAGAGGCCTTTCTCTCATCCAGGTTGGCTTCAAATTCCACTAGTGCCAAGTGAGCCCACTGTGATCCTGGTGCCTCTATGTGGACATAGATGTGTGGATGGAAAGTGTGAAAGACTCAGTTATGCTTAACTTTATTTTCACATTTCTTGTCTTTTGACTTCCTAGAGTAAAAAACCCAAAAAGCAGCTGACACTCCACTTGTAGTTCACAACATTGAGACAGAAAGAACAACATGCATGATCCTTATTTTTACAAACATCGATTATTTGATCAGAGGTCATACTATTTGTAACTGTTAACATTTCTAGGCCAAGAGCTGAACTGTCACATACCAATGTGTGCTTTCTTCTTTCATAAACAACTTTAATTGCAGTCTACTTCGCAAATCAGTTTCCCTTTACTCTTTAAAAAGACAAAGAAATACTGTAACGGGTAACTCCAGGATATGCTGATGGATTTGTCATTAATTTCCTTCAACACATCTATCACTGCTACAAAGACAAAAGTCAGACCTCAACAGTCAGACTACATTCTCAGTTAAGCACCCAATGCTTTGAAGCAAGCTCCAGTCTCTGATCAAAAATATGTAAATGCTCATGATTTTTGCAGTACAATTTGTGTGCCTGAAGCTAGAAGAAAGCTGCAGCAAAAGCCCATGGCAGGTAATGTGTTTGTTGGGAAAAGCCTTCTCCCAGGCTGCTGGAGGGAATTGATCTTGTGTTGCCTGGAATATGGTATCTTATTGCACTGGAGTTGTTCTTTCTCTGCACATAAATCCAAATGTCCTCAAAACAGCAAATGCCACTGTGCTGAAACAAATGCAAAGCTTGCCACAAGGCCCGTGGGATTTTCTTGAAGTCCATAAGCAGCCTCATGGCCAAGATACTGGATGTGAGGATGGGGCTCAGCTGCAGTCTGGCTAGATATTCTCAAAGGTCAGGTGCTTTGCTTCAGGAAGCCTCCACATGGCCTGTCTTTAGACCTTTTAAATGTTATGATGGTATATCCCTGTGCTGGTTTCCTTTGGAGTTTTTTTTTGTAGTGGGGAAAGGGCCCAGGAGTAGCTCTGGTAAGAAGCTGAGAAGCTCCTCCAGCTCCAAACCCAGCCAAGGAGCCATTAGAGGGACAATAGATGCGTCTCAGTGATTAACAAATGAAAGAACTTATGTCAGACCTGAGCAGAGCAAGCAGATAGAAGGAGCTGTGCTGGAGAGGCAGAGACCTGTGCCAGTGGTTGGAGAGGAAGAAAGGGAAGAAGGTGCCGGAGCAGAAGTTTCCCCTCAGCCCATGGCGAGATGGCAGCTGTGCCCCTGCACTCCTGGAGGAACTTGCTGGAACATTCCCTGAAGGTGCCTGAGGGGGTGAACTTGGATTTGCTGCCAGTGGACTTAGATTATACAGCTTTGGAAGACCCTGGCACCAGGGGAGGTGGCTGTTCCCAAAGGATCCCGTGACTCTGTGGGAAGCCCAGGCTGGAGCAGCTCCGGACCTCGTGGGAAGGACTCAGGAAGGAGAGGTTCATGGAGGACTCTCTGCCATGGGAGGGACCCTGTGGGGAATCAGGGAAGGACTGTAAGGAATCCTTCTTCCTGAGGAGGCAGGAGCAGCAGGAACCCCCAGCCTGTGAACTGACTCTAAACCCCATCCCCTGTCCCCCTGTGCCGCTGGGGGGAAGGAGGGAGAGAAACTGGGAACAAAGGGATTTGGGCCCGGGAAGAAGGTAAGGGTGGGCTAACGTATGCAAGCCCTGCTCTTTGTGTGTCTATGTCCTGTATGTGTTTGATGAGTGTGAAATTAAACTTATTTTTTCCCCAAGTTGAGTCTGTTTTGCCCGGGACCTTAATCGGTGAAGAGCCCTCCTTGTGCTTTGTCTCAACCCATGAGCTTCTAGCTGGCTTTTGTGCCCCTCATTCCACAGTGTGTGTGGGGAGGAGATGAGTTAGCAGCCATGTCTCTGGTTCTTTGCTGTCATGTTAGGCACAAACCATGATAATCCCTCTGGGACACACAGAGTTACATCGTAGCGGCTCTGACAGGGTGAAGGGACCTGGCTTGGCTGAAAGTGGCTTCCTCCCAGCACCACTGAGAACCCTCCGTGGCAACCACAGGTTAAAGCAACCCACTGACCCTGACTGGGGCAGCTGAACCCTGAGAACGGTGCACTCAAGGCCCTGACAGCCAGAGATTTGGGTCTCCTCAAAATTAATAACGAAAGTGTTATTAAAGCCTCAGGAAAATTCTTGAGAGCAGAACTAGAGGTCTGACACCTTGTTTCCATTGGCCTTCAATTGCAATTAATGTCCTAGCCTGCTCTTTACATCTTTGGAAATTCAGCCCATAGAGGCTAGAATTTCTCAATGACCCTAAGCAAACACAGAACTTGTGCAAACACCCACATTTCTGTGGTCCCTTGGAAATCCTCTGTTTGTTTTGCTAACAATTTTTGTGATAATTTATGTTTTCCAACAACTAGCATAGGATTCTTAAGAAAAACATAATCTGGTTGATTTTCCAGGTGGACTTAAGCATTCGGTACGTGAGCCATGAACTCTGGAGAACACTCCCCTAAGGTCAGCAGCACCGGGTCAGGCTCTGCAGAGCACACTGTGGGATGTGGGATGCACCTCAGGTTAATGACTTGAAATTGCATGCAGCCTTTCCTAAAGCTGCATGTGTAGTTAATGTGTATCAGAACTCAGTGAGACTATTCAAATTACCTCAATTTCCCACTGATTTACGATGCATGTTTCTGACACCCTTGGTTATTTATCTGTCCTCTTAGTGTGGCTAGCCAAAGCAAACAGGGAAGAAAGAGATGCAGCAGCACTATGGTTTAGCAAAAGGTCAGATGTTTTTAGGGACAGTACAAGCTGGGTAGAAGGGTACTAAAGATTTTTAAGATTAGAAACCTAGCAGGGATATCAGTCCAGTTCAGAGCCAAAGCAACTGAAGGAGTCTTTCTTCATTCTCTTTCTATGGTGAACCATGTCCTGACTCTGGAAGATGGCTTCTGTTCACTTAAGTAGTTTTCCAGGGTGCATTTTATATTGTGGACTGGAAGTATTTTACAACATGCCACTTATGACTTTTCATAACCCAAAAAAGTTAGGTTTCTTTAGTAGGAGAAAACCCACTTCAGACTCGGTACTTGCAATAAACGGGCCAAATTCTGTTCTCAGTTACAGCTATGCAACCCTCCTCCTTAATGCATGTAATAAGTGAGTTTAGCAGAGGTCGTGGATTAAAGACTTGGGGTTCCAAAATCCACCCTCAGATGCATGTGTGTGGCTAGGAACGAAATCAACAGGAGTCCCAAGTGTACGTCCAGGGTAGACTTTGGCTTGTGATTTTTATTGTTTGCACTATTGGATAAAATTGATTCCAGCGACACGTTTCTCAGTCAGAGTTATTTCTACATCATGCATCAAAATGTTGGCTTCGATCTCTTCTTCTTGATGGTAGCTTTGAGGAGTATTTGTTTTCTGGTTAGTTTGGGCCCAACATTAATCATTCTCAGGCTTCCTTCAACCTTTTTTTTATTATTTTACTGATGGCAGATTTAACTGTTGGCTCACCTTTATTTCCAAAACAGATGAATTTTATTAGCCTCTAATATTAACCAGATCCAACTAGTTGATAGAGTTAAACCAACACGGGCTGGTGAACTGTTGATTTGGGTACCCTGTCTGGGAGGGTCTGACAGGGTGCCCAGGAAGGTGGTGAGCCCCAGCTCACAAGTGCAGTCACGTAGAGCTGAGGGTCAACATGCCAGGCTCCTTCAGGTGTTCTGAATTAAAACAAAGACTCCTATTAAATCTGTTGCTTTATAACCAGAAGGGAGGTGATCTTCAGGGTGTATGTTTTTCTTTTAATAGTTGGAGCTCAGGGCTTTGGGAGAAATGTATTTCTTTATATTGGTCGTAGAATGAATCTCAGTGAGACAGTAAAAGCTCTGGTGAGGAGCAGGGGCTGTTCTTCAATCAGTAGTTTACATCTCATGATGTTTTCTAGCCTTGAACTTTGGCTAGGTCTCTACTCTAAAACCTGGGCATTAGATTCAGAAACACAGGCAAACTCATAAAAATTTTGGGGTTTTTTTTTCTGTCTTGTTTTGGTTTTTTCCTCTTCTGCTTTTCTTTCTCCTAGGGAATGAGAACTGCAGCTTGCACGTGGTTCTAGGTCTGCAGGAAGCTGTGATTTGCAAGGTGTACATAAAGGCTCAGGAATAATAGGACAAAGTGGTGGGGAAAGGAATTTTGTATTGCCACCAGGAAGGCATGTGGAACTCCTATAGGAGAGGTGGAAAAATCTTAATTTTCAGGGTCATCTTCTCTGGTAGCTTCAAAGGCACAAAAAAAACCTTAGTGAGACTTTTCTCATTGCCTCTTTATTTCACAGTAGCTGTTATTGGTGCAAGCTACTTCTAAGCATTCACTTGTGGTCTCTGAAGCAAGACAGACAGACCTGCAAATCCATTTAAAGTAGATAAAAAGTTTAGTCAAACTCATTAAGCTGGATTTAAGAATTTATCTAAGTTCTAAACTAGTTATTAATTAGAGGATCACAGGAGAGTTCAAGCTGGAAGGGACTTCAGGAGGTCTCTGAGCAGGAGCCTCCTGCTTAGAGCAGGATCAGCTATTATCTCAATATTTGGGAAAAATAAGCAACATAACTGGAAAATATTACCTATTAAATTTTAGCTTTAAACATAAGAAAGACTTCTCTTAGAGCTCATATAGCCTTTGAAAGAAAGTCTAGCACTCAATCTCATGGATTTATTTTATTCTTTATCTTTAGCAGTTGCTTTTGGAACAATTTGCAGTAGAAATGTACCCCCCTCAGCAGATGGGAATTAGGCATCAGGCCCTCTGTGCAGTTCACCAGCATTTCATGGCTGAGAGCTATTCTGCAGACAGGACAGACAGCAGGCTCCAAACTGAACAATAAACTGGCACTAGTACTCACACCTTTTGTCTGCTCATTACCTGCGCTCAGAAACCCTGAAGAAAGGCAGAAGGTCTCTTTTGTTCTGGAATGCTGGGGCTGCAAGTTGCTGAGGCAATGACAGGTTCTGCAGCCATGCACCGCAGTTATTTTGCTGTCAGTAACTGGCTTTCCATTTTCCTTAGCGTTTACTGGTAGCGAAAATATTTGTGGTGTGGAGCTTAATTCCCACAGACTAAATCACAAGCCCATCTGTGGAGAATGGTTTCTTTCAGAGTGGCCTTGGCTGTGCTGCACGTGACAATTGCCATATTTCTTGAGAAAGACAATATGTTCTTTTCATTTTCCCAGTTTATTATGGGTCCTTTGCTCTGTGCCTTAGTTGGTTCATGTAAACTCTTATGGACCTTTGTCCACAGCTTGTGAACTGAGCTATGAGGTCACATCATGAACTTCTGGGGAGAACAAAAGGTGCTTTGCATGGAAGAGCCGTACATTGGGTTGTTTCTGCCTTGTGAACGTGGTGGTGATGTGCTTCACTACCAAGCTTGGCACCTGTGTGCCAAAATGCTGACAGCCACAGAGGGGTGGATCTATTATAATATGAAGGAAAGACTTAGAGGAAAAAGATGAAGTTTTTGGAAAGATTAGGGCTGTTGACTCAGGTACATGAAATTTGCCATCAAATTACCAATTATCCTCTCAACCAGTTTTACTAAGTTCTGTTTCAAACAGTCCTGCTTGCCTGCCATGTCACCTAACTATTAATGAAGGATTGTGTCAAGAACCTGGTCTGAGACGTGTCAGGTTCAGCTGCTATCTCCATATCTACATAGTGCTGGCCAAAGGCTCAGGGTGACACCACATTCCCTTCAGAGCAAACCAGAGCCCTCCTTGCACTAGATCTCCCATAATGCCTAATCATTTATTTAGAATACCTGCTCACTGCATACAGAATGCTTACTATACTTCTAAGGGCTTTATCCATAAATACAAAACCCAGAGTGTGTTGTTTTTTCCCAAATTTTATCATGGAAATGTTATGAGACCGAGCTGTTTCTGACCTCGGGTGTTTTCTTGATCCCACTGTTCCAGGTATTGTAGCTCCACAGTACTTGAAAGGCCATCTTGGACATTTTAAGGTATCCTGCACTTCCTTTTTCAGAGCAGGTCAATAGAGAACAGTTTTACACATCCTTATACCTTCATTTACCTAAGATATTTCATCTAAAAACATTTACAACTGAGTGATATGTTAATGTTAATTTGTTTTCAAATTTACCTAAAAATCTACAGATAAAAAAAGGTAAGCAATAAACATGCAAGAACCATGCATGAAGTTATCCTCTTAAAAATATATATATAATTAGTTGAGCAAAGATGGCACTGTTATTCAACTAAGGCATAGCTTGATGTCAGCATTACTCAAGGCAAAGACAGATCATATGGGCCTTGATTGTATCTTAGAGCATTAGGTTTCTCAAAGCTTTCTCCTTATCCTCCATCAACAGGGAATGAGAGCTCAGGGCACATAAATAATGCTGAAGGAAGTGCAGCATTGGACAGTGTAGCTAGATTTTTTTCTTTTAGCCTAAGAAATCCATAGTCTGTACACGGATAATCAGACCTCTCGGATGGGCATTGCTGTTCTCTCACCAGATACACTGAACTGTAACCAGTAGGCTGTCAAGAGAGGAATAAATAACCCGTAGCACATGCCATCAGTATGAGTAGATTTCCCTGCTGTGGTGTAATTCTGTCACTGTCGGGCTCCTTTCAGTTCTCTTCAGAAGAATTCCAGGAAATCAGATGGATTTTAAGCCTGTAGACTGATTACACAGCTGCCAAGTCATAAGGGTAAAGCGCTCCATAACTATCCTCAAGAATCCATTAAAGCCCTGCTGAAACATGATCTACCACTGATTAAAGGGGATTAAAAGAGGTGGAGGGGGGGACGACGACACAGTTGGGGAACTGCTTTTTGAGTTGTGATGCACTGAATGAAAGAGATCGATAAATGAAGCAGGATTTCTGAGGATCGGCTTGTCCTTGCAGCTTCACTGGGAGAAACTGCACCTGGACTCTTCACATCAGCTCCATGGGAACCCAATCAGTTTTGCAAGTTTGCAGGGAGGATGGGGAGGTGAGCACTGTTAATGGAAAAATACTGACAACTGTATCAAATGCTGCTGTTAATTCGAAACACTAGCAATGTCTTTCCAAGTAATGTTTCACCTTAATTGCCTTAGGGAATAATTTAGCTGTAATTGGAGAGTCGCTCAAAGTTATGAGCATTTCTGAAACTCAAGAAGGAGAAGGAACATGGCGAGGAAGAAATGCCCATCTATCGAGTCTATAAGGAAACCATTAACTTGGAAAAAACATAAGGGAAAGTTCAGTGACTGAGCAAGCTGTCGGCACGGAGTTGGAGAGCAACAGAACAGAGAAGAGGGCAGTGAACCAGCCTGATCTTCAGAGACAGGATTTCTACTGAAATCAACGTTGTACACAAAGGAGGCTGGTGAAGTACAGCAGAAGCGTTTGTCAGGGAAGACAAAAAAGGGAGATGAATGGGAGTAACAAAGAGGCCCATAGGAAAATGCAGTGAATTGTGAGAGCTCACAAAAGACACTCAGGGTTGAATGAGGATACTGAAGGAAAGTGATCCTAAGTCATGTGTGCTGCTCTTGCAAGGTATAATCAGCCCACCAGGACGTGGGCTTTTGCTGCCCACAAGCTGGTTTCCTTGCTGGAGTTTTCGTTTTGTTTTGTGTCCAAGCTGGGAATCCTGCAGGGAGCCTGCTTCCCAGAGAGCTTGGTGCTTCCTGACAGTGGACAGTATCTGTGAGTTTTCTGGCTTAAAGTGCCCCAAAACATTAGACCCTTCTGAAAAAAGGGTTAAATCCTTTTCCGTAAGAGCTGAGAAGGAAACAAAAGGATCATTGTAAACAATATTGCACAAATGCCTTAAGTCATGGGTTGGGTTTGACTGGTTGATAGTAACAGTGATACCATATTCAAGGAGGAGTAACTACTGCAAGGACATGTTTGTTTATTTAGAAAAAGGGAAGGGAGGTGAGAATGATGAAATTTAAGTTATAAAGGTGCATTCAGCTATCTGAGTGCTTCTCTTACCATTCTTTTTTCTTAACTACTGATACTGGTCACTCTTAATGAGCAAGACATTAATAAACTTAGGAAAAAAAAAACACAAAACACTAGGCTTGCAAACACACATACAGCCTTCAACCTAAAAATGTCTTAAAGGAGCAAAGTTCACCTTGCAAAGCTGGATGTGGTTTATTATTTACACAATGTCTTTTAAAAGGGGTGTTTTTCACAAGCTCAGAGAGAGATTCAACAGCAAGTTCACATGGAATAGATGTAGCAGTAATTACTTAAAACTTATTCTTGAGATTATTCCAGATGAGAAAGTGGTAGGATGGCACAGGTTTCTTCATCTCTTGGAAAGAGAATATTAGCCTACAGCAGTGTCCTGCTAGGATTATTCTTCATTCAGCCATTTCTACAAGAAATAAAGTTTTTTTGTGGGAACCTCTCATTCAAGAAATGCATTGAAAAAATATTTGCTATGTCATTTCTACACCTTTGGGGTCTTTTTCAGTGATATGTGCAAGTACTGTGAAAATATCTAAGCTTAAATAAACAAGACTTTACCTAACTAATTTTTTTAATCAAAGATAAGGGAGAACATTGCAGAAATATACTGCATTGTTTTAGACTCTTTAGATCTAAAAGCCACTTCCACAGAGGAAATTGTGTTGCACTTCCTTGGTTGCAGGATCAGGAGGTGGGGGTTGGACCCACCACCCAGTACTGGGGGCACAAATCAAACATCACAAGGTGAAATCTGTTTGGGCAGCTCTCTCAGGGCTGTAAATGACTCCTCAAAATGCTAAGATGGAGAAGTCAGCACGTCTTTCTGATTCAAAGTTCAAATTGCGTGAATTAACCAGCACATTAACTAAGATGTTCTTTCTTCTCCATTTTCAAATGGCAAGTAGAGGATTAGGGTGAACCTGTACTGAAAATACTGGAGTTCATACACACACACAAAAAAAAGGATTAAGTGTCAGGCAGGATTCCTGTTGTCTGTTACCCTGCCAGCTTGCACAAACCACCTGGTTTTCTCCTCTAGCCCAAAACCCTCAGAAAGCAAAAGAAGCCTGAATTAAACAAATTTATTTCAAGAATACAACATGAGCTGGGTGAGTATGCAGTAAGATAGGCTTAATTTCAGGGTTAGCTCTAGGTTTCTACATCTCCTGACAACGTTGCACAGTCCGAAGTAATTTCCCAGTTGGAAAAAGATGTCCTTAGTCAGGAACCCCGCAGATTTGGCATCTGCACAGGGGACAGCTGAGATTGCGTCAAAAAGTAGTAGGTTTTGATATTGTTAAATTCTTCCAACAGTCCCATAGACTAGTTTGACTTTAAATCAGTGGCAATTTATTTCACATATAGAGGCTATTAAGGAGGCCATTTTTGGCCATTTTTGTCTGATCATGTACTACTTTTTGGTCTCCTTTGGCAGTCTAGGAGCAACCTCTTTGCAATGAGAGATTAAAATGGAATTTAAAGACTAAATGACTGGGAAATTCTATTAATAGGGCCAACTCAGGAATTACTCACCAGTTTCATTGCAAAAAGGAAGAGCAGAGCTTCTTTTCCTCTCAGACTTTTCAACAGTTCTCAAATTTATTAAAATATTATAAACCTTGTAATTTTGGAGTACTACTTACTAGGAACCATTCCTGAGTCACCCAGGAATGGGAAGTGATTTATGATTCCCATGTTGTGGTTCCCTGCAGCGTGCACTCTTCCAGTGGCACAGGCCTCTCATAACATGGATGTCTTCCAAGGAGTTGGAATGGATGAATTGATCAAATAGAGGCAGGGACTGTAATTGGTTTTGATTTTTTTCCTTGAAGGATTTTTCTTAGAAGCAAAAAATCCTGATCCAGACGTGGCTTTGGTGGTCCTGACAGCGGTCAGAGTTGCTGTGGTGCTTCCTCGCTTTCAGCGCGTGGACCAACATGCTCGCTGACAGCACATTTGTTCATCTAAAAGACTGGTAGATGACACAACTCCAAATAACCATGGGATACATTTTCAGTCAGTCAGCAGCACAAGAAAAACTAAGGCATGGTACGTACCATTCTACCACAGCCAGTAAATAAATGAACAAAAATGTAAAGAAGCCATAGAAAGATGAGTACCATGGTGAGAAAAGTGGAAAGCAGAGCAGCTGAGAGCCCATGTGGCTCCAGGAATACTTCACAGAGCAAGCATTGTCTCATGGTGTGGCATCCTCTTTCAGACTGGAAGAGGTTAGGTTTAGGAAGAAATTAGGAAGGTAGATTAGGAGGAAATTCCTAAAAGCTAATGAGGGTGGTGAGACACTGGAACAGGTTGCCCAGAGAAGTTGTGGATGCCCCTTCCCTGGAAGTGCTCGAGGCCAGGTCAGATGGGGCTTTGAGCAACCTGATCCAATGGGAAGTGTCCCTGCCTATGGAAGAGGAGTTGGAACTAGATGATCTTTAAGGTGCCTTCCAACCCAAACCATTCTGTGATTCTACAATCCTCCGCAGCACAATGTGGTTCAACCCCATTTACTCCGATGGAGTTACACTGCTTTGCACCAGCTGAGGACCGGGCCATGCAGACTGCCCAGCAGCTTTTTTGGCAGAAGTAAAAAAGAGAATTGTCCACGTTTCCAGAAGCCAACATAAAAAACCTCCTGTTGAAAACACAGAGACCCATAAGACATAATTCAGGCAAGAACCATTTCATTTTCTGAGAGAACTGCTAATAATGATTCTTTCTAAGTAGGAGGAATTGCCTAAGAGAGAGCTTCCTGAACCTTCACTGGGTTGGAAACCAGTGGCAATGGCAGCAGGCAGCAGTAGCAAGAGTTTCAGGGTTCTGGTCTTTGCTGCTTGAGAGCACTAGAGGACACGTCCCTCTTTGTGCTGGCCATTTATATCCCAGTTGGAGGTAGCTTGTGTATCTCATCTTGAAACCTTTGGATATAGTGCTAGTTGTATTATTTCCCAGACATCACTGCAAGATGAACTCTTCAAATACAGATCCCAAAGAGAAAAAATTGTAGATATACAGAGAAAACCTTATTTCAGAGTTATTTAGTGACTCTTAGTAGCAGATAGGTACTTCTGGGTTTCTTATTTTCACTGCCAGTCAGTTTGATACCAAAATGAACCACTTGTTTGAG
>NW_009969339.1:3206748-3238307 GCF_000747805.2 Chaetura pelagica | reverse complement strand
AACCATGTTAGAAAAATGTGTGGATGTAGGAACTCTAACTGGGTAGCTGCTGTCCTTCCTGTGTAGATTTGAAGCTGCAATGAATAATTACAATGAGAAAAATGTATGCCAAATAATGCTGTGAAGGAGCATCTGTGGGATTTTCAGGATGGTCTGGCATTGCCTGGACACTGTTCCAACAAACTGAGGAGCAGATGAACCCGTGTCAGAGGGCACTATATCATAAAGGAAGTGTAAATTCTGCACACTGAAATGGTTAAGCACAACCGAGAAATAGCAGTCTGCAGTCAACATAGATTAGAAAGGAAATTGTGACTCCTTGGTATTCCAGCCATTTAAATAGATGAGAATAACATTTCTAAGCAGTAGGCGAGATAAAAGAATGAAAAGCATGAGGAAATGGCATACTGTGATTTAAAAATAGCCTAGCACAAGCCAAGGCAGCCATGCTGAGCGTGGAGAGAGCTGTGCAGCTGGATCTTCACTACTGCCTGACATGACCTGGAGCATGCACTGAAGCCCCTGATTCCTTCTTCTGTCCCAAATCCTCTGTCCCCAGCTAAGGATTCCTGTCAACTTTAATGTAGCATTGCAGATGAGGATCGAGGGCCAAGCTATGCAGTTAGTGAAGTCTCAAGACGCTTCAGGCTCTCTGGGCTGGAAGGGGAAGAGGGTGCAATTTCAAAGGAATCACTAGTGTGGAAAGAATATGTGGAAATTCCTAGTTCACAACTGGAGCTATGTAAAACTTGGCCCTTGTGCTTTTCAGAGATTTGCTGTTTTCTCTTTTATGTCAGTTCATGCAGGCTTGCACCCTCTGGCTTTTCTATTGTGTTCTGGGAATTGAATAAACCCTGGAAGTAGTGAGAATCATCTGGTCTCACAACCTAACCATGCAAGGTCCCCTGCTTGGCACAGTTTTGATGTGAAATCACAAATCAGTCCAAGTTCACACAAAGGGTTTCTGAGCTGCAGCAAACTTCAGACAAAAGCGAACTTGTGTTTCAATTATTTTTATTTAAGTTTTCCTCTTAATTTTATCCCTTCTACGTTTTTTTCATTAACAAACACCTGGAAATTGCATAAGCTGTATTAATAAGGATTATTATCTTCTCTCCCCCTCTGTTGGTGTATCATTGGTGTTTCCTTTTGCTTCCACCTTTTCCGTTCCACACACAAATGTGTTTGAAAAGAATGTATTCACAGGTAACACCAAGTAAGGAGCTTGAGTACCCCTTGCTGTGAGGTCTAATTTTTCTATGTTTGAACTATCGGCTGATCTTATAATGAAAAAATAAATGCTTATATTACAGCTTAGCATGAAGGTTGTAAGGAATAAATATATTCCTTTAGGTAGACAATTGTCCTGTCATTAATTTTACTTGTGTTTTTCTTAATGCCATAATTCCATCTAACTCAAAGCTCAAATGCTTATATTGTACAGCTAGAGAGCCAACAGGAATAAAGCAGTAGATCTAATCTAGGCATACTTTCAAAAAGCTTTTAACACAGACCTTCACAGAACACTAGAGATGCTTAGAGAGTTTGAGGTCTATGAGCAAACATAGCATCAGCAATTCCGTTCCAACAGATTTAGAAGTGACGTGGTAATGAAGTGTGCAGAGAGAGAGTGCAGGGGAGTGAAAATGGGTGGGAAAAAGGCAGCCACTGAGTTGCCAGGGGCTCAGAACTGGGCCCAGTTTTTTGCTTGACTTTCCAAATGTTGAGTCATATAAGCAAAGTGTTTTTATTGACTGCTAGTGTATTTTTAAGCACCTGTTACATGTTTTATTAAAGGGAAGTAACACGCAAAAAATGTACAGCTATAAAATAATTGTTTTGATGCAAAGTTTCAGTAAACCAAGGTCTCTTCAGACAGCCCACTACATTTCATAGCCTTTTAGTATATGTAATTTCTATTAGTCTGATATAAAAGGCTGGTGCTGAGGTCTAAAGAGGAAGATTAGTCGATTCCACTGTAGAACAACCCAGAGCCAGAAGCCAGAAGGATAGTGAGGAGACCTGGACAGAGCCCAGCAGGTTTTTTTATTGTATTTTCATTGCACTTTGTATAATACACAGGGTATTTACTTTTCAGAGAGAAACCCACTCAAATAAACACATTGAAGTTGAAGGAACTGGAAAAGATGCAGCAGGGATGTGAAAAGGCAATTGACTAACCTAACCATGCCTGACCCAGCAATGCAGCTTGCAGCCTAAGGACCCTGAAGATCTGGCTGTTAGGAGAAGGAGAGGAGGCTGTCTGGGAAATATCTTTGTGTGAGAAAGAGTCTTCCTGGTGTCCCCTTGCAGCAGTCATCTACTGAGCAGCTTACACCCAGTAAAGAAGGAGGAGGTGAGTGGGGTGCTTGGAGGAGCAGTGGTTGAAAGAGCAGTTTGGCTCTTCCAAGACAACCAGCAGTTTCAGCTTCTGCCTGACTTCCTATGCAGGCATGAGTAAAATGGCCTCAGCACTTGTGCCCCCTGTGGTCCATAAACATAGGAGCTGAGGGGCTTGAGGGGATGGCATTGAGGAGCTGCCTTTCCCAGGAAAGATAATCTCCAATTCTCATCCCAGTGTTCACAGTAGAGGAAATGTTGGTAGTGTTTGCCTCCAGCCTATTTATTTTGGTTGTTCCTGTCTTCAACCAATGAAGCAATGTTTAATCAGCCAATTTATTTTTTTGTTTGAGACTTGTTGCTTGAGAGCAGAATTCAAGCTCCCAGATAGGACATTTAAAATAGGGCTTTTGTGAGCCCTCTCAGCTGTTGAACCCAACCCTTTGGCAGAGAGTTAAGACCTGGCAGAAGGGTATTTACACCTGATACCTAGCAGGAAGGCAAGTTGTTACAGGAGAGAAAGATGAATGAACAATTTTGTCAGAAGCAGTTCAGAAGGATTTGTCAGAAGGATTCACCAGTGACACCTTTGTGGCCACCTGAGGGCCTTCAAAGAAGCTCAGTGCACCATCATTGTGGGTCCCAGCTAACTTCTCTGTTGATCTCTGCTGGAATTACTTGCCTTGACACCACTGACTGGCAGTTTAACTTTGTGGTCACCCAGTATAAGGATGAAGTTCTGATCACAGCCCCCACACTGGTTTCCACTGCATACTAGAGTTATGAGGATATGGTCATCACAGTATTTCTGGGCTCCTCCTTGCAGGTCATGTGAGGGCAAATAAGCACCTAAATTTAGCAGTCTAGTGGCATACCTAAGCCAGTTCCCACCTCCAGGCCACTTGAGATTTAATCTTTCCATCACCAAAGCAGATATGGTGGTCCCAGGAGGCCAACTGCAAGGGTTAAAACCCTTTCTGTGAAACTTTGCTTTCTATGTGTTGTAAGTAGCAAGCCCATGGACTCCCTGATCTCTCAAATCAAGAGACAGTGGCAAACTGCCCTCTTCCCTCTCCCAGGGCATCACTTGGGAAAACAGGTC
Source organism: Chaetura pelagica (assembly GCF_000747805.2). Taxonomy (NCBI): domain Eukaryota; kingdom Metazoa; phylum Chordata; class Aves; order Apodiformes; family Apodidae; genus Chaetura; species Chaetura pelagica. The sequence goes on along the minus strand of NW_009969339.1, from coordinate 3,234,865 downwards.
CCTTGCTGCCACATACCCACATAATGTTCTCTTTCTAATTTACGCTATAAAATAATTCTACCTTGAGTGCTTGAAGATTACATCTTTCAGAGATTATAATTTTCAGGACACTGAGGGGTGTGAGACATTTGGAAAAAGCACCACAAATCTCCCCCATAAGAACCTCTTTCCACATCTTTATCTGTAACTGCTATAGATTCTGTAATTTTTATAACTAGTTTATTTCATCATGTTTGAATAATTTTCTCCCTCTCTTTTTCTATTTGGAAGGACAGTAGCAGGAATGTGCCTGGAAGAGAAGGATGATACTGTAACAGAGGAACCAGACGATACTTCGAAACTTTGTGGTTTAGCGCAGATTTCTCATTTTATAAGAAGATGCTATTTTTGTGTTACTGGTCAGGCTTATATTCCTGGTTGTTGGGCAGAGCAGTTCAAATTCCCTCTGAGTCTGTATTTCTTGATCTTTAACTACTAGTTTTGAAAGATTATTTGGTCCTGTAATTTTTTCTGTCTTTTTTTATATTCACTATTATTTCTTAGCCAACTTATTTTAAACCATGAAGAACAATCTTCCTCCATGTGTCCTCCTCCATAGTTCAAAAAATAACTATATAAAGGATCACATCCTGCCAACATCTTTCTTCTTGCAGAAGACTATGTCAAAGCCCCAGTGTTTCCCTACCTTTTCAAATCTGGCTAAGTGAAGGAGCAAAGCAGGGAGCTGCTTGGGATCTGACAAGACATACAACCAATCTAATATCTGCGTGCAGCAAGGGGACCAAACCAGGAATAAATGGTTTGGAAATGCTAGTACAGAGAAACCCTTCCTTGTTTAATTAATCCTTCTTCCCCAATAGCTTTCAGCTCATGTGTGATGCAAAATGCTAGTACAGAGAAACCCTTCCTTGTTTAATTAATCCTTCTTCCCCAATAGCTTTCAGCTCATGTGTGATGCAGTTTTTCCTAGCTCCATTCTTCTTCTTGCTTGTTTGAAAAAAGTAAGCCACTGCCTGCCAGAGAGCCCTGCTACACTGAGAAGTTTAACTACACCAGAAGCGTTTTGGATGTTGTTAAAGCATTTTGAACCTTTTGGTTTTCTCATTGCATGAAGGAAGACCCAAGACTGTGCCTAGAACAAAGGAATTTATAACACTTCAGGCTGCCCAGGGAGAGTCCTTCAATTCTCCTCTTTGTAATTTAAAACAGCATTTGCATCCTTGCTAGAAGTGAGTCCTCCTTAACTTTTTCTCTTTTGAGGGAAAGGAAGTGCTGAAGGATGGAGTAGTTAAGCATTTATGAACCCGAGCATCCTCCATGTGTGGGAATTTCACAGGAGAAAGGCATCTGTTGTGCTGAAATAGTTTCCCTCCAGAGCTGATATTTAAAGCTGCAGGCTGTCACTTATTTGCAGATGAGATCTTGTTTTTGCTCTGAAAGAGCTGATACCATCCTGTAACTCAGAAAGGAAAGATCTGTATGGGGTTTACCACACATTAAATGCTCTGCAAAATGGTTTTTTAAATGCTTCAAATGCACATTCATTTTATTACACGTGCAAAAGCTTTTTACAACAGATCAGATCTGTTCCAGTTGCTTGCTTGTGCGTTGGTCTTCCCTAATGCTTTAGTACATGAGGGAAACTAAAAATTTATATTTACCTTTATTTATCTTGAACTCAGACCTGGATGAGGCCTCAAGCAGCAACAGTAGCATTGCTTCATTAACCCTAATACAGCCAGGTCAGGGGCACATGGCATCAAAGAAAAATATCACCTGCAAATTGGTGTGAAAATGAGGAGCTCTCTGAGCATGTCCTAGATGTCCTTAAATGTTGACAGCCCAGTCCACCACCGACTGGTTCTTTGACCAAGCACTTTCCACTAACCAGGGCTAATCAAGGTGATTCTCACTTACTCAAGGGCCATCAAATCACCCACACTTCCCCTACCAATACTGATTAAATTTAGGATAAGTTGAGTGCAGCTCCTCATGGAAAATATATGCCCTTGGCCCAATCAAACTGACCAAGAGGGTATGAAGGGGTTGCCACACCTAATTAGTGCTGAGAGTTATCAACTTGTATCCTCCTATACTCTGCATCATTGAATTTGATGGGCCCTAGTTACCATCTCAGCAGCAAAAGTTGTTGTAGTTTAAATGAAATTATGCATTTCTTCTTTAAATTCAGATGCAACATTTGATTCAGTGACTGATTCAATTTGCCACTCAGTTTCTCAGGATAGCTTAGTATTAAATTGGATGAAGAAGCAATCAATTTCTGTTGGGACTCATTTGTTCTGGTCTTATTAAATCAAATGTTGTCCTTTCCAGTCTTAGGGGAGAAAGTTATGCAAAGGAATTTGTGCTTCTTGTTTCCAACCTTTTATACTTCTGAATGTGCCAGTCAACCTTTCCTTTTCTTTCTGGAGCAAATAACTTATATTTTACACTCTACTCTGGTGGTTTGGACCTTGCACTTTTGTAAGAGAATTAGGGATTTTCATTGCCATTTCACCATCATATCTAGTCTCTTTTCTGTTTGATTTTTAAAGTGTACAGAACCAAGATTTAATTCACATATCTTTTAAAACTGAAGCCTAGGCAAATAAAAGGTAATATTGTCAGTGAAGAGAATAAGGTCTTATGGAAAAGCAGTTGGAAGAGAGTAGGCTTGGTTTATCATCTGCTAGTGACTACTCAGGGAGCTCAAGGCACAGCTGTGATCTTTTTCATTTTCTCTACATTGCTAAGTGTCAGGGAACCCAAATCTTTTATGTGGCTTTGTAATGCAAGTGGGCAAAGCATGATAGTCCAGTGTCAAAACAGTCACTTTGTTCTACTGGGAAAAACACTGGAGAAACTGTTACATTGCACATACCTGTGTAAGTCTGTGATAAGACCAGTGCAAGCATTTCCACATTAGTAATTCAGAAACTTTAAATCAGGCAAACAGTCACAAAATTCCTTGGAATTAATGACATCTGGTCTTGCTTCACCCAAGTCTCTCTGTGAATCTCAGAAAAACGACAGCATGAGCAATGAGCCTGAGAAACAGCCAGAAGGGGCAGGCAAGTCCAGAGGAGCTTGGATCCCAGGAATGTCTATCTAGCAGCTTCCAGAATAAGGATGCTCCTCACCACTAGCACTGCAGGGAAGCTCACCTGGGTCCAGCACTATCAGCTGCCGATAAATATGGGGGTTTGGGTTACCTACCCATCCTTCCTTCACAGGGCTAAGCATTGGCCTTCTGTTTTGGCTCAGTTTATTTCACTGAACAGAAAAAGTTTTATTACTGTAGTTTAACCAGCTAATAGCAGCCACAAGAAGTCCTTGGAAACCACGTTGATCACCCGTCATGGTAGGCCCTTCTCAGGGGGATATATGGGTTTGGATGAAGTTAAGTGGGACCTTCTGAGCTTCACACAGGCTTGTGCCCTGTGGGTCTAACCTTGAAATGCAGTGTTCTGCCAAAAACAGGATGAGGCTGAGGGCCCCCCACCCCCACAACCAGTTCTGCAGCCACAGGCGGGGGTCTGACCTGTAGGTCACTGCTCTTTCAAGCTTCAGGAGGCCTTGCTACGCTGAGCAAGCCCCTCTTACCCAAGTGCCAGCTGGTGACCTGCAAGTGAGAGGTGCCACAGGGTGGGAGCTGGAAAGCTGTCTGCTGTCACTGTGGAAATGGGATCTCCTCTGACCAGATTAATCTCCACAATCTGGGAAAACATGGTTTCAGTTTTCTCTTTTGTAACAGTAATCCATACTGTCAATTTAGATTATAGAGCTGAATGACTGGATTATGCAAATACTTGCTTCTGCTAGACTATGTAGAACAGGTCAGGTGTCACACCTCCTCTGGTTCTTTCCATAACCCTTATGGTTGAGTTCTTACATCCTGCTAAGAGTGAAGATATCTTGAACCAAAATGAACAGAACAGAGAGGGACGAGCGTGCCTCCCGGAGTGAAGGATTGCTGCTGAGGGGATCTGAGATTTTCACAGCAAAAGCAAAGTTACACAGATAATATTTCTGAACCAGATGCTGAGCTCCAGAGCAAGCAACAGGTACCGCATGGCTGAGCTTTTTGTCTGCTTGGCCATTGAATTTAGATACCTTGAACTTCAAGGAAATTTGTGTTTGTATTTTAAGTACCTCAGGATCCAAATCACCCTGCACTAGTGGGAGGTGTTGTGGTGAGCCCGGGAGAGCAGCGTGCAGTCCCAACAGGATGCAGAACCCAGACCCCTGATTTCTGACAGGCCCACCTCCACTATTCCTATTCATGTGTAATGAATTCAGGTGTAGACAATACCTGTTCAATTTCATTGAGTATTAAACTGTTTCAAGGCTCATTTGAGCCCACAGTAAATTAATATTTTACCTGATGAAATGTTGGTTGGTTTGGATTTTTTTTGCTTCAGCTAGTCTAAAGGCAAGTTGTGGCAAGGAGTGGGTGGGGTGAATTTTATTTAGCTGTGGTGAAAATATTACTGTTCTTGATCTGAGCAGCTGAAGAAATAGAAACCATAGGGAGAGAAAACCATCAAATGGGTGGGGTAGGGGGAAGGAGATGAGGGATAAGGAGTGCTTTCTTGTTGGAGTTGTGAGGAATTTACAATTCTGAGAGTGAAGCACTTGTGAAAATATAATACATGGATGAAAGTGCATGGACCCCCTAAGCAGGATGACTCTATACAGCTGCCACATAGCTTGGTAAGTAATCATCCCAGACTGCTAGTTACCAGGAAGATTACCTAGAGGACTGGGCAGTGGCTGCCCAAAGTTCTCTCTTTGCTGGGTCCCAAGGCTTGGTGAGTTAAAAAGTTCTGGTATCCTCTGATCAAAAGTGGACTTTACCCACTGCCAGGGAACACAGCCAGAAGATTTCAGATTTTTACCTGATGAAATGTTGGTTGGTTTGGATTTTTTTTGCTTCAGCTAGTCTAAAGGCAAGTTGTGGCAAGGAGTGGGTGGGGTGAATTTTATTTAGCTGTGGTGAAAATATTACTGTTCTTGATCTGAGCAGCTGAAGAAATAGAAACCATAGGGAGAGAAAACCATCAAATGGGTGGGGTAGGGGGAAGGAGATGAGGGATAAGGAGGAGTGCTTTCTTGTTGGAGTTGTGAGGAATTTACAATTCTGAGAGTGAAGCACTTGTGAAAATATAATACATGGATGAAAGTGCATGGACCCCCTAAGCAGGATGACTCTATACAGCTGCCACATAGCTTGGTAAGTAATCATCCCAGACTGCTAGTTACCAGGAAGATTACCTAGAGGACTGGGCAGTGGCTGCCCAAAGTTCTCTCTTTGCTGGGTCCCAAGGCTTGGTGAGTTAAAAAGTTCTGGTATCCTCTGATCAAAAGTGGACTTTACCCACTGCCAGGGAACACAGCCAGAAGATTTTAGATGACCAGGTGGCCAATTTTTATGTTGGTTTAAAAAAAAAAAAAAAAAAAAGTTGTCAGGCTGCTGCTTTCAAAGGTTTTCTTATGGCCTGTGGTATTTAGAAGGGAGTATGCCAGGTTCACTGTGAATAAAACGTCTCAGAGATCTACTGTCCACTATATAATTTTAAATCTTTTCCCTTTCATCTCGCAGCTGGAAAATGTTTCCAGTGGACACCAAGAGCCAAGGGCTTAATGAAAGGAGGGCACAGCTGGTTCCACTACAAAACATGTGAAGCAGAGTGATGCACCGAAAAAGGAAAAAGCAAAACCAGGAGGTTAAACATGAACCAGCTCATGCTCATATGGGATGCTCCAATGCCTTGATGAAGAATAACTGCCTTAACTGAAAGAGACAGGCAGGAGACGTGTTGGCACCTGAGAAAACTCTCTCATCAAATGCTAATCATGACAAGTCCGACTTCAAGCTATCAGTGTGTAATCAGCCACCTGTAAGTGCTGTGGCTCTGTGCAACAGCAAGGATGGGGCACGCGGGCAAGGCACGTGGTTGTGCGTTTGCTGTGCAAGGAGGACTGTGTGCCTGGGACTTCAGCAGCTTGGCACTGCTGCATCTCTTGTGTAACAGATGCTCCACTCTGAGTAAGCAGAGAGTCCTCCCACTGCTCCATATGTTTGGTTGCTAATTGCAGACATGAAGGACTAACATTTTTATGTCTGCTCTTTCAACTTCCTCAAGTTCCTAGTTTCAAGTAGTTTGTTTCCAAGCTGAATTGTCTTCTTTTTATAGTTATTTTGGTGTGACTAGTTTGGACTATGCCACTAATAGCTTTGCTACTTGCAGGTGCTAGGAACATCCGTGGTGTGCTTTTTCAGTTTTTTAGTACAGTAATTAATAAGCATGCTCATTTTGGAGTCAGCATGAAGCAAATAACCTGTGATGTGTTAGACACTTCACTGTCTTTGCCTGGGAACATACTATTATACTTCATATCTGTTGAGGGCTAAGAGCATGCACATTTACAGTAGATTAATGAAAGTGCTATCAAGTCATAGAGCAGCTTTTCCTCCAGTTTGTTCTTGTGCCCTACTCATCTAGCACTGTCACTCAGCCCAAGGACATCAGTTCTCTTTGCTGATTTCTGTATGAGACTTGATTCTTTAGCTTTAAAAGGATGCAGTTCTCTTTCCACCTTTTCCCCTCTCCATATTACTAAAAAGCACAGACTAAGCCCTCTCTGGCAAAACTTCGCTTTTGCAGCCCACAACCTAGCAAGAAAAATGTGTTTCTTTTTGTAAGAGAGTCCCAGACAAGAAGTTTTTGTTCCTGATTCTTCCAACCTTCCTGCCCTTCTAAGGCTAGGTCACATCTACTCTTGACCTGTTTGTCACTTCCTCCACCCCACCAAGCTGTAGTGAACATCTCCCATCCTAGTCATTTAGGGTTCTCTAATTAGTGACATAATAGTTAGGCAACTAATGAAGCAAACTTGCATTGTAATGAAGGATAAACATTGTTAGTGAGTCACTCTGAAGCAGGGATCCAGAGCTGCTGGAGTGGTTTTTTTTCCTCAGCAAGCTGCAGCTGGTTGTAACAGGGGTGTATCTTTTATATGTTCTGCCTCAGGGGCAAATTACTTCAAACAGGACTTTGCTGTGTGGCTGGAGAAAACAACCATTTGTTTGCAGCTTTCCTTTCAAAGGGATGAGTCTAAATCATGTTTGCTTGCTTGAAGCTAAGTAGTACTTTCTAGGCCAAGCCCTTTCTCTCAGTGGCTATTTTCGAAGGAAAATCTCTGCTGGTTTTGTCCACGCAGGGCAGTCTTTGAAGAGCTTGTGGCTGGACCTCTGCCTGCAGAGTGACCAGGGAGCAGTGGCAGGAGCTCCTGTCTCGCCAACCAGAGCCCATTTTGCTGCTACTAGTGGAAAGGACAGTGCACACTAACACCTCACTGATTGCTGGATGAAACTTTTCTAGGGAGAGGCTCCAACCAGTAACACTGTACACAGTCGTCTTGGGTTAGTGGTTTACCTCAAAAAATTGAGGAAATCACTGAGCTCTTTCAGAAGACTACCACAGCCAGAGTGGTTTTGCAGCAGCATGGGTTGGTGGATATTACTTAAAGGTGTAGAAAAGAGAAAGTGCTGTGGCAGAGCTTGGGGATTTTTCAGCATGGTCTCAAGTTGGCAGCAATGCTTGTGGGGATCCCAACATCTGCATCCAGGGTATCCCAGCAGCAACTGCAGGAGAAACCAGCATCTTACCCAGCTACATGCTTTTTCAGGAGATGTATTTATTGCCTGAAGCAGTCCAACATCCAGACTAGAAACCATCTCCTTCTTACCTTCAAAGATGTGCTTTGAATGAATTGTCAGATTTTCTGCTCATGGGGTTGCACCAGAAACCCCAACAGAGCGTTGAGGGGTTGCATTTCATTGAGACCCAGCTTGGAGAAAGTGAAGCACTGCACTATTTCCCACCAAGGGAGCATCACTTAAGCAATAAGCAGGTGTCTACCACCCCTGGGAAACCAATGCCAGACTGTGGATTTTAAGGGTGTGAGAGGCTTCAGGTCAGGAAGAAACGGGATTCAGAACAGAAGTCTTAATCTCAGTGAATCTATTCACCTCAGGCTTTCCTCCAGTCAGCAGAGAGACAACTTCTTCTATGGAGAGATGCAAATCAGCTAAGTTAGGTGCTCACTTGGAACTATCCTGTAAAGGTTGCCTTCTTTCTTCTTTGAACTTGGCTTCCATTAATGTCCTAAGTATCACCTGAGTTCAAGATTGTACATGTTTTGTACATTCTCTTGCATGTCACCTGGAGCAGGCTAGAATGTATTTGGGTTTGAAAGATCTTCCTGTGGTTTCACTTAGTCATAGAAGTTGCTTGTGGCCTAATTCAAAGGGCCTGCAGACATGAAGGGGAAAAAAAATCCAGATGAAGTCGAGTGGAAACATGGAGCAGGCCTCACATCAACAAGGGAACCCACCATTTACAGTTTACAAGCAATAAGGAAGTGGATTATAGCACTTTTTGTGCCTGATTATTGTGCTTTAGAGGGGTTGTGACAGAGTGGCCTATTCCCTTGGGTACCCACACAACTGTCATAGCCATGGCCGTTCCTGTAAACAGGATCTCTACACAAACGGTGGACAGAAAGGACTCATGCAAGTGAGAACACAGAGGAAGAGACACTAGTTGGCTATACACTCCTTAGGTGTCTCTTCATTGTCAAGTCATGCATTTAAGCCTGGTTATAGGCTGCTAGGAAGTAGCTGAATTATGCCTAGAGCTAACCTGTAAGGAAGAAGCAAACCATTGCAGTAGTCCTGACATATGCCAGAAAAGGGAAGGTGTGGCTAGATGTAAAAGCAAGGTCCACCTTGTATCTTAGATAGTAGCACTCCTGAAAGAGACTCTTGGGTCTGGCAGAGTAAGGAAAGGCAACAGACACCACATGGGGAGAACAGCAACTGCTCATGAACTTGAGGCATTCTTAGTGATTGAGGCAGGAGGAGACTTTAAGCTCACCTAGTGTGACATTCTGCAGACATTGGTTTCAGATTTCCAGGTATCTCTGCAATGAATCACCAAACTGGTGTCTGACTGCAGCTCTCCTTCAAGAACAGTTCCTGTTTGGCTGTAAAGACTGAAACAAATGGAATTTTTTCCTGGTTAGGCCACATTCACAGGTTTCTGCAAAGTCCACACTCTGCTTGACACCATGGTGACTAGGATACACTGTGCTGAAGCCACAGCAGCTCTCACAGGGTATGTCAGAGGAAAAGTGGGACCTCTTGCCCCATGACCTGTGCCACAGTTCCCACCTGCAGATCTCTACATGGGAAAGGCAGCCTCTGATGGGAAAGGCTTACTGTCCAGTTCAGCTGAGACACAGAAAGCAGATCCCATGACTGTACATGGCTTAAACATTGCTGAGATTTTTCCTCTAGCTCTCATAGAAAATCTCCACAGAAGGAAGAACTGAGACATGTAGTCAAAAAAAATGGGGGAGCATTTCCAGCTGTCCAGAAGGTAGCCAGGATGCATAAGGTGCATTTCCAGCAGTCCCAGCTCCTGTCACAGTCTGGTTTTCATCCAAACTAAGGGATCTAGGACTTTACAGGAGGAGAAAACAGAATTTCCAGGGAAGTGAGAAGATCCTTTATGAGTCCCTCTGGAACATGCATTAGCTAGCTCAGCCACATGCAGTGAAAAGGATCCCACCTAGTCCAACTCCACTGTATCATCTACCCTGCTCTAAAGATAGCCTCCTGCCACTGAAAGGACTCCCCTTCTGCTCTCAGTCCAGGTGTTTTTCCTGTCCTCACTTTGTGCAGTGCTGTTGTCTGTTCCGGCTGTGCAGAGTGTAAGGGCCATCCATACTGACCAGCAGAGGGAATAAACTCTTAAACAAAAAATGCTGCCCTGCAGTGAGCAACACACCTTGGTCTTCTCAGATTTCCATTTTAGTCTTCAGTTAAGCTGGGTAACTTTTCTGCTTAACAAACTTAATTGGAGCTTTGCAGGTACAAAAATATTTGCTCTGTCAGGGCATGGAGCAGCCATTGTTTGCCACAGCCTAAATTCCTTGCAAATGTTTTCTTGTATCTTCTTATTCTCACCTCCTTTGGCTAAACCACAGCACAATAACCCTTTGTAACGCAAACACCTTGGTATGACATGTTAGGATCTGTTCCACTAAGCCAATTTAGCAGGAAAGCATGCTTGTAACTGTGTAATTGAACTGTGCTGATATGCATGTGCCAGGGAACATTAACTTCTCCTAAATTCTCAATGGTTTCACATTCATGGTATTTTTCCAGATGGATTATAGCTGAAACTGTATCTTTAATGTCCCTAAGATACAGCACAGCAACCCATAAACCTCTTGAGCTCCACAGAGCATTGGGTGGAAAACCATTTGCTGTGCCAGGTTTCTCCACTAAGTATTTCTCCTGACAGTGGCATGTTGAAAAACCATGTAACTGTGAGATCTGAGGGTTACAGTGTTTTCGGAAAGGAAAAATAGTGTTGCGAGCATAGGTTAACCTGAAGTGATTGATTTACTTAAGCTTTAAGCAGTCATGCTGAAACTTTGGATAAATGTTTATTTAACATTGAAAACGTGTTGTTCATTTACATGACACAACAAACAGAGTGTCTGTGCTTGCTTGGACATGGCAAAGTTAGCTAAGTTTTCTGCCTTCAAAAAAAATAGCCCTAATATTAGGGAAGAATAGGAAAAATTACTTTGCCAACGAATGGGGTAACATTTCAGGTTAGTCTCCCATTTCTGGCTTTGTTTGAGAGGCTGAGAAAGGGATTCTCCCAAACAAAATGAAAGATACTAAGAAGTATTCATGGGTAAAGCCCAGTTACTCTCTATAGGCCCGGCCTAATATGCATTAATCCACTTCTGATTTGAATATCAATGTGGTTAAACAAAGCATTTATTCTGGAAGGGGGATGTTTGAGCCTTATCCATCTCCCTCTTGCCTGTTCTTGCCCAGGCTCCAGGTTTGGAGCAGGATAGCTGGGGCATCCCGCTTCCTGCCATCAATCTGGGAGTGTGCAGCAGTATCAGCCTGACAGGAGGATCAGAAGTTTTCCTGCACTTTGAAGGCACCAGCAAGCATTCAGCAGCAGCTCCACATTGACTTGCTGTGGAATAGTAAGGTCTATGACACTAGAGAATAGAGGCAGTGAATTTAATAGGGAGAAATGCAGCCATGTCTTTTTGGTGCTTTCCATAAGGCAAAGAGATGTCAGGTCAAGGTGGAACGACATACTGCTGTCAGGCGACAGGCAGGGGTCAGTGGTGCTGGTACCTGTTAGGATGAACATAAAAGCATCTACCAGCTCGGAGGGATTTTAGGGAGCTGATCTAGGGAACTAGAAGATCATTTTCCAGGATCAGCAGGGCCAGAGTCCCCCATGAAATCAAGCCCTCTAGACATGATGAAATGTGGACATATGCCAAGGTCCAGAGTAAAAAGTACTCCTTGGGTTTTACACTTTCACTGTTCCTTTCAGGATGGATAGAAACTGTCTCTGAAAAATGCTGCCATGCCTGGGGAAATTAGAAATCTTACCTTCCTCTGACTGCTAGAAAATTACGAGATTGTTCATAGCAGGGCAATTCCTACACCATTTTGGAGTAAGAAGGTTGCACAGCAGGTGCTTAAGGCCACAGAGTTGGTCAGTGATTGCACTGGATCCAAATGTTCCGACCTCAAATCTTTATTTTTTTGCTCATAGGGACCAACCCAAATAGCAGCAGTTGTTTCCTCTTTGGCAAAAGCCAACCTCTTTTATCACTGATTTTAAAACCAGGGTTCATGAGTGGGTTGCTTTCAAAGGATGGATGAAAAAGAGCAAAGATGACTCTCAACTGGCAGCCTAAGTTCCTCAGAAGGACGTCTGCACTTCCTTTGGTAGTGTTTTAGGGATTTCCACATCAAAAAAAGGTTGAAAACCAAAGTCCTTGAGACATTTTCAGTTATATTGGCTATCAAATCCAGATGACAGATGTCTTTGTTCCTGAAGGAAAGAAAAAAAACCAAAAGGTAGCCTAAATTAAGGTGTCTGCAATAAATCCAGTAAATCCTTTTTCACTTTATTTAAGACCCATCTTTCCATTTATGCCATTTTACATTTATCAGAAGCTGCATGAGATTCACTTAATGAGTAAGTAGAGCAGAGCACAGCTAATCCCTCAGGAGATTATCCTGAAGTTCTTATTCAGGCAAAACTCTGGTGACGTCAATGAGCCATTTCACCATGCAAGGATTTCAGCAGTGGGCTCTATCGGATTAAACACAACTTTGCCCAAGATTTTACTCTCCAAAATTATAGTAATCTCAGTCCCTGGATCTTTTGGTTCCAGCTAGGGTGCAGAACAGTGCCAGTTTAATAGCATGATCATACCAAATAAGATCTGACCTGCACGCTATGTGCTTGTCTTATTGTGGTACCAAACTGGCTGCCAAAATGCTCGTGCTTTTGACCACATGTCTTCTTTTGTAAGAATATGGCAATTATGGTAAGATTTGGACTAGTTCTCCATTAATCATTTGCAATTCATACTTCACTTATATAACAACTGCTATGGGTCTTTTGGTTTTGGTGTTTGTTTTTTTATTTCGTAATTTCTCAACTCTATAGGTAATCTGGAGGGTTTAGGACTATTTTTTTTCTTCCTAAATGTGCAACTTACGGGTTTGGTTTTTCAAGAGGAAGGAGAGAAGATAAATTACCCTAATGTGACCTCTCTGGTATCAGAGAAATGCATTCTCCAAAGTGTAACATGGTTTTACAGAAAGCCTATCAGAACTAGGACAGGGACATGGAATCTTGGGAGGGGGGAGAGGGATTGAGTAGACATGAGCCTGCTTAGTGGAGGGAACATTGTCAGCAATTCATGAGCTATTCATCAGGTCAAAAGCAGTAAGAAAGAAGAACGATATGGTTCAGTGGTCAGTCAGGCAGATCATCAGTCTTTCCATAATCCAAGCTGCACAGATAATCTGGCAGAAAGGCCAGATCTAGAGTCTCTATTTTTGTCTCCATTCTGAATTTTAATAGATATTCATTTGTACGCACTTATTTAATCTTGTTACCACATCCCCACCCTTGTACCAAGACCTCCAGGAAAAAAAAAAAAAGTTGTTGTTGTTTTTTTAATGTGCAGAAACTCAGACTGAGATGGAGGAGGAAAACAAACTGCAAAGCCCAGAAGCCCTGTAAGTGAATATTTAAAGCAAGCTTTGCTGGGCACAAACCTCAGTGATTTTGGGCGGGCTTTGAAAAAAAACTGTATTTTTCAGCAGTCTGGTCTCATTGGCATATAACTCCAAAATTGTGTCATCTGAGACATTTTCTAGATGAAAAATTAAATGTGTTTGATTTTTATTTTTTTTTTCAAGGGAGTTTAAACTATTTAAATGAAACCCTATCACCCCAAACTCTGGAAATTTGCAGTAAGGCAGGGAAACATAGACCTTGCAAATCAAATAGGAAAAGTCAGTCCTTCTAAATCCCAGCTAAACTCCAGTGTTTACTGGGCTAAAGTCTTGGAAACATTCCTTTGGAGAAGATAAATCTCTTGAGTTTGGGGCTTGTCCTGATCTATGTTGTAATATGATGAGAGCATTGTAAGGTAATAAGAACAGGCATGCTAATGCAGTAGTTAAGTAATGCCTACAATTCCCAAGGACACTTGTGCAGGAGTCTTTCTTCCATTGAAACTACAGGTCGGGCTGATGGATGAGAGCATTGCGGTGTCTCCCACAGCCCTATTCGTTACCAAGTCATAGAGAAACAGAGAATAGTTTATGTCTGAGAAGCCTTCAGAAGGTTGCCTGACCCGACCCCCCTGCCACGGCCCCCAGTCAAAGCAGGGCCAGTCCTGTGATAAGATGGCAGCTGGGTGAGCACTGCCAAGGACAAGAGTTTCCATCAAAGTAGGTAACGGAGGCCTTGATCTGAAATCTGATCTGACTGCCAAGAGGGTCTACTGAAAAGGATTTTAATCAGTGCAAAGGCTCACATTGACTTCTGTGGGAGCTGGGTCAGACATCAGCTCAGTGAGACTGCCTGCCACAGTCAAACTATGGGATAAATACAACCAGACTTTTGTTGGCAGCATTCAAGGCGCCAGATTATGTTCTCTCCTGTATTGGTGTCTATCCAAAATAACTCCATTCACGTCACTAGAGCAATTCCCTACTTGTTCCTGTGTAATTAAGAGAAGAATCTTTCCCACTGGGTTGGTGAAATCACTCAGCATTCAGGCTATGGATAATCTGTACATATTCGTCAATGTCAGCAAGAAAGGGTTTAGGATCCTTTGCAGGACTCAAAGTTTTTCTGTGAGCTTCCAGGTTGCAGTCACAAAATCGTAAAGGTTGCTAATTAAGACTTCTCAAAAATTAATCTCACCTGTGTTGCAAGACTCTTGGCTAGCTTTGCAATTCTGCCCACTTTTGGGGTACCAAAGTTTTCACAGCTCATCTGCAAAATTATGAGACATACTGGGTCCTGACCCTCTACTGGGAACTCTGCTGCAGCAAAGATACAAGCCTGTGTCCATCTCTGACTGATGCAGTAACTGCCAGGGAAGGAGCAGAAGAGGTCTGTGCTTCCCATGTCTCCCATTAAGGCTTTTATTCTGTGATATCATGTAGTAGATGCTGTGAGCCACAAGGAAATTTTTAAAAATCAGAAACTTCTGAGCAAATACAAAATTACAAGCACAGCTAACTGCATCCCAGCTAATGAAATCACTCAGAGACACTGTCCCCTGAGGAAAAACCTGAGAGGAATAAGTAAGAGAGGAGAGCTGGAAATGTCAGAGGAAAATTTGGAAAGGGAACAAAAAGGCAAATATAATTTGGAACTCGATAGAAGATTTCTCAAATACTACTGTACATGCTATGAACACAGTGTAGCATCAATGTTGTTGAGGATGACAAAGGTGCTGAGCATGTTTGGCAACACAGGATTCGAAAATAATGCTTCTTTAAAAAGAAATCCATCACCCAAGAGAAATTGCATTTAAGTCTTCATTTACAATACCTTGGAGATCACAGGAGAAACTTCTGCTACAACCTACACACTAGATATTTTTGCTAGCTTATTTGTGTCATAAAGGAGAAGGCAGAATAAGCAAGTGTGGATGATCTGATCCAAAAGGATCAGACTGCTATCTGATCAGTCACTGCTGTGACTGCAGCAGTGGAAGAGATGTTTAAAAACAGGGCACTCACATGTCTTCCCTGACAGCAACCCATCTTGACCTGGGTCTCACCTGAGCAGCTGGGGTGAGTAAAATCTGAGTCCCTGGGATGTGAGATGAACAGTGTTAACCCAGGAGAGCAAATGCCACAAAACAGAAAGCAAAGGCCCATTCAAATGATAAATTTTTTGGTAGCTCTCAGAAGTACCCACTTTTTGTCCTGAAAGAGGTACCCATGGCTCTTATCAGAGATATGTGCTGCATCTTTTACCTGCAATGGAAAATTTAAACTGAGCAGTCTTTGACTGCAAGGTTAGCTGCACAGCAGCATGGAGTTTAGTCCTGCACTACCCAGGAGCCATACTCAGTGCTCGCTCCTTGTCACCTTAATCAGCTGCTTACAGAGATCACACATTTCTATATATGTGTGTTTGCTTTCAGGAGACAAGCCACCCCACTGTGTGCATAGTGTTAGGAAATACTTCTGTATCTACGAAGACAAGTGGCTACATCCATGGTGACTCACTCTTCTTCATCTGGTGTAATAAGGCCTAACAAGGTTGCTCCTGTACCTTATGTTTAACTTCATGAACACCCCTTTCCTCCTAATTAGTATGAACATCCCAGTATAGAGATGCTCCTAAACATCAACATGCAGGGGATCCTGTGAAAAAGGTGCATAGTCATGTTCCTTAAGGCTTCATGAGTAGGGGGTGAGAAGAATCTACAAACCAATGTTAGAAGCAAACTCTTTATAAAACTCTTATTTTTAGGACTTATGCACTGGGTGGTTGCACTTCACCTGAAAACCTTAGTCACAGTCAACATCTCAAGTTTCAAGTTGATGTTTTTTTCTTGCTAATTGTTTTGCATTAGGGCCAAGTTCTGTTTCAAATCTCATTGCACTTCTTCAAACTTTCCTAAGACATCATGTGTCGGTGTAATCCCATAATTGTTTGTACTACTCCTTAAAACATCAAAACAGCTAATACTCCATAATTTAAACTAAAAATATTTATGTGTGAGAAAAAAGAATGAGCATCACCAGAAGAATAAACCTGCCATTAGTTGTGTGAATTATTTTCCATCCCAAGGTTTAAAGAGTATCCTTGGTTTAACCTTGCAGTAGGCTCAACATGAGCATCTGAGATGTTCGTAAGTGAGTAATAAGCACCTTCTAATTTTTCAGGATCAAGCTACTTTTGTCCTGATTTTTAAAGGTTCTGCACAGCTGAAAAATTCTCCATTTTCAGCTGGAGTTTCAGGGGCTTGCAAAAAGTCAAAGTCAGTGGTGTCACTATTAGATGCAAAATAATGATCACTTTTGCATGCCCTGGTATACTTGACTGACTTAAGAAGACAGGAGAGGTCCATGACAGAAGTTGGAGCTGAACCCAGGTGAGCAGATTTCATAGTTCATGTGCCACCTTACGATGCAATACCTCTCCAACTTAGTGTATCTTCTTTCTTATTGAGGTTTTAGGGTTGTATCATAGCCTTGCTGACCTGTTACCTTGCTGACCAAATGGTCAGCAGCAATTTTATTTCAAAACATATACTGTCATTGTCCAGTGAATTGTATGGATGAAACATCATCTTCCACCTTCCAACTAGTATAATCAAGCAAGAAATCAGGCACACACAATTTCCAATTCTGCTTGACTTCTTCCATGTACTCTGCCTTGAACATGGAGCTCACCAGGTTTCAGGAACACGTCTGAGGTTGCCCTTGATTTGTTGGTTTTGGTGTTATACTGGCACTTTAACCTGGAATTTATTTCCCTCTTCAGTAGTAGAAGGATCCTGAAAAAAACCCACACAGGAGTTATGTTCTTATTTAACTCTCTACAGATGTCATAGTAGTCATAATAGGTAAAGAATGTATCTCCTGGCTTCACTCTGAGCTGTAGCAAATGGTTTTGAACCACATCACCATAAATTAGGATGTAAGAAGAAACTTACCCAGCTACACCTTACAATTGTAATAAAAATCAGACCCCTGCCATGTGACAGCTCTATTTATCCTCTGTGATATTGTTTTGTGCCTTTCAATTATAGCCACAGACATAATGATCAAATTACACAGAAATTTTCTGTGAGGGCTGGGTTTGTCCAGTTATTCATAAATAAGAAGATTTGCTTTTCATACTTTGGTATCATTTTGTTCATGTCTGATTTGTATACTCTGCTAACAATGTAGAAATGGCCAAACAATTTCCCTTAGAAGTACTATGCTGCCACATGACTCTTTTCTCCCATCAGTGAGGGCTTGTCTCCACACCTTCTTAAACCTGACTTTAAAGATCATGTTATTAGCATAGTGCTAACTCAGAAAATTTTTTCAGCTCATGTCTTGGAGGCTTCTTGCTTTCCTACATCAAATAACAGATATAAAGGACATGATTATTTAACAATCGGTCTACTTTCTAGTTTCTGGATTTCTTATAAGACATCCTCAGATGTCACAGAAGCTGGTGATGAAAGCAGATTGTCTGCCTATGGGAAGTGAACAAGTTAACTAAGAATAGGAAACTGTCTACCTGGTTAAAACAATGAAGAAGTTCTAGCTTAAGGGCCAAAGAAGCATGAGAAGCATGGGACTAGACCATTTGAATTTTGCTTCCCTGGCAAAGTCCATTAATGCATAAGGACATTTGTCTAATAAAGGTACAATGCAGCAGGGCTGCATTCATGGAGATTTTCCTGGCATTGTGGAAGCATTCAGTAATTTCTACCAACCTTGGTTTTGCCCCCTGGAAAAGTAAGGAGAAAGCTGTGGCAACTCCTCAGCCTTGCCAGGTACCACCCCTCACTGAGTGTGTGGCCTCTTGCCCAACAGGCATGTTACACTGCTTGCTCTGCAGCTGGCATCTGCCTCAGAGCACTGCCGAATTTGGTATCGACACATAAAACCTGTCTGGCTTTCACTCAGGTTCTAGGCAGAAGGCATAGCTAGGGCCCTTCAAAAGCAGAGCTTGGACAATCTAACCAGATTTTAAGTCAAGAGGTTTCCTCGAGTGGAAGGAGAAACTTGTCATTTCTGCTTTTTAGCAAGTTGGGCTGTATGGTAGGCAGAATTTCAATTAAAATGTTAGGTTTGTCCCCACCTCAAAGGCAAAGCTGCAGAATCCACAAGGGGACTAGTTTATGTGACCACAAAGCTGAACTTGGCCTTCCCCCATTTTTGAAGGATTTTTACATGGTAACACTTTTTAATTTCCTACTTATGTGTGGGGAGAGAAGACTGACTGTAAAGCTGTGTTCTGACTAGATGGTGAACATCTTGCAAGCCTAACTTACAAAATACTGCTCTGAAACCCTGCATGTGCATAAATTATCTCACAATCATTACAAGGACCTGTTACATCATCCAAGGAATTGGTAGCATTGAAGTAAGTAGAGAATGGCAGGGCTTGACTCCCAGCTTCTATATACCCCACCTTTTGTGGTTCTGAGGTGTTCAGCTGAGGGGGATCTGCTGTGTTCTCAGTAAAACCCTGCCCACCTACTCAGTGGAGTATATTAGTGAGCTTGGTCATTGGGGTGCCAGAGCTTAAGGACAGGCAAGTTGTTCTTACCAGTGTTTCTTTATGACCCAGACAGTACCGAAAAATTACCATTTGCTCTATTTGCTGTACAGTTCTGAGTATCTCCTAACAGGGTATGAGTAAACCCAGTCAATAGCTAACCTGTGCAGTGAAAGGGTTTGGGCTCTGTGCTGCCAAAGGATCTGTTTACCAAATCGATTGCCACATCAGCTTGGAAGAGAATTACTAATGCTTTTAATGATCAGTTTATCTTCCTGATCAGTGCTCAGTTACACTTAGAGCATAACATTTTCTCAGTAGCAATTTCGCTACTTACATATATTCCAATACTGTCCTTATTACTTAATTGACATGTATGCACTTATTTCACTATAGGAGTTTGGTTCTGGTTTTAAGAGAAAGATAACAAATGTAAACTCAGCTGAAAGCCCATTGAAGCCAAGGAGCAGACATCAGTCTTGAGTTTGGCCTTCAGTCTGTGATATTAAGGAAAGAGGCCACAAGACAAATTGTTGATATATGTGCCTGCTAAATGGTATTTTCACCTCAAAGCATACTTGAATCTTAGAAGAACGCAACTATTTCAGCTTTCTTGGATGATGTGCCAATGGTACAGCCTGAGGCTAACATGGATCATATCCTTCTTTTAGTTATTTCAGCACAATTTTATTGACTCAATGTGTTCGATGTCTCCACTGTCACCCTCATTAAGAAGAACTATCACAGATTCTGGATTATAGTTTTCTGAACCAGATCCTTGCCAGAGGAAAACTAGAATGAACTGCCTGAATATCCAGGCTCCATCTACAAACTTCAGATCTTGCTGCATACCTACAATGTCTTGCTGTTTCTTTAGAATTACATCAGTGTAGCCTGAGAACAGTCAACATAAGGAGAAAACTGGCATTGCTGTTTGCTCAACCACATGCCACAAAAATCACTCTATCATATGTTAGGTGAACAAAAATGGAGAAGACTAAACAGACATTTACTGTCTACAGCAAAAAGAGGAAAAAATAAGATTATATTGCTTAATAGCTACAGGATTATGTATGGATGCATAATACATAATATGTACACCATATAAACACACACTTGCAAAATGATTAATTAATTGCAGATGGAATACAGCAAGTTCAGTCTTCTGAGAGTTACACAGTAATATACAACACCACTGCCACAGTCTCCAAGCCATGAATCCACCACCCACATCCAACTAAGGGCTCCTTAAATCATTATGCCAAATTGTAATGCAAACAGTGTACAGAAGGAGGAACAAAGAAAATAATTGACGTGTCTACCCTAAGGCTCTTCTGAAGATTAGAGAGAGAAGCTCCAGGACTGGCATGTTATTTTCTTTCTTCTTTATCCTTTTGCTGGTTGTTTGCATTAATTTTGGCACTGGGTGATTTAAAGCACCTTTAGTTTTGATGGATGCAGGTGGCGGCGTGTGCACGGTTCCTTAGTAGTATTACCAGTGTGGATTGCTTTAAGTGGCTCTGCTATCAAAGAGCTCTGTCTTAATTTGAAAATGCATTTAGGTGATTAAATAATGTCTTACAGCTAAATTCATTTGTCTTCTCTGATTTTAGTGGTGTTCTAATTAAAGCTCCAAATACATAATTATATGAAGCAGAACAGTGAGCAACGTACCTTAATATAAATTAATGCATGATGGAGAGGCAGGGAGAAAATGACTTCACATGCAGGAGCACATGGGAAGGCTGTGGGTTTACAGATAGCAACTGGACACCACAGAACTTGAAACCACCAGCTGTGCAATTTGGGAATACCTGCACCAAAGGCTTCAGGTCACAGAGGAGGGATGTCACCATCAGAGGAAATTTTGAAGGCACTGAGTGATGGTATGAGGAGAGGTGTACATAAATATTTGCAAGGGATTAACACCCAGTGGAGAGTGGAATTACTCCTCTAGGAACAAGAGAATGAGCATGATAAAGTAGCCCTGTATATGTGATACAGAGCAGTGCTGCAAGGTGGTATGTAGAGAACTATGCTGTTCAGCTAAAATAGGCACCGGAAACAAGAGCTACCCCTGGAAGACAGTGCTTGGCTGCCCCACCCTAGTGAGGCAGAGGGGTTGCAAGAGAGGGCAATGGTTGCAACCTCCAAGTTCCCGATCTCCCTATCACCTCTCATCAGAAAGACCAGTGCATGGGTAACCTCAGAGACTCTCTTCATTCTCCCAGGTTGTTTCCCACATAAACTGGTAATTCTTGTCCTGTACACAGATATTGACCTGAAATGCACTCATCTGTGAGTTGCATTGCAGCAGCCCAGTAGTAGAGAACAAAACACATGCTGGTGTTCAGGTACAGGGAAAGGGTAATGTGAAAGAGCATAGAAAATGCCTTTGAGTCTTATTTCCTACAGTGCATGTGGGGTTTTAAGGTCTTTTCCAGCTGGAGATGGCAGAGGAGACTGAGCAGACAGCAGGAGAAAGGGAGAGATGTCCATACATCACAAATTGCATGAAATTAGAGGAGGATTCCCTTATTCTGAATATATCTTTCCAAGAAGATAAGGGCATGTCAGACTGTGATGTCAGACTGTTCATCTACTCTCTCCAGAGAGAGATTTTTAAAAAGCAGTTCTGTAAAATAGGGATTACACAAATTAAATCCAGAAGGTTTACCCTCTCTCAGTCTACTAATTCAAAGACCTTATAAATCTATGGGTGTTGATGGAGACACTTCTCACTCACACCCTATATAAATCATAGAAGTGGAATGAAAAACCTTAGTAGAAAACCAAATATTTCCTGTTATCACCAGCTGATACAGAGTGGAAGCAAGAAGTATGGGACAGTGGGGCACAGGGCCTTCCGGGGACTGCTTTGTACTTCCCACAAGCAGCAGCAGCAGTGTCCTCAGGCATCGTGTGAAGGCAGCCATTGGGAGGACACACACCATCCTTCAAGTGGTCCAAAGGCAGGAGACTGACATGAACATTGTTGCTCACTCAATATGGTGACGAAAGCTCCCGCCTACAATAGTGATCCACTGATTTCTTAAGGAATTCTAGAAGGATGAGAAAAACACCAAAGACTTTTGTAAGTTTTTCAAAATCTCATTTAAGTCTTCTTTTTCTTAATTTATTCTTTTTTTTTTTTTTTAAAGATGGGGTTTGTTTTTAAAGGTACTTCTTCATGGGAATTTGCTGAATACCCCATCCTCCTCCTCCTTCAGGTCCTGCAAATGAGTCATCTTCAGTTCTTAGCTTCCCTTCCTTCCTTGTTCCTGAGCCATGCAGACATGTTGTTGTGTTTCTGCCTACTTGTACTCTTTTCTCCAAGGTGATCCTTTGTATCTAAGAGCCTTCCAGCTCCTAAAAAGAGGTTTTCTTTTTCCTATCTTCCTCTATCTCTTCATTCTAAGACCACCAGTTTGTGTCTTTCTTCATTTTGGCTACAATATTTGAAAGGACAGGATTTAACTTGGGGCAGCTTGGGCTTAGTGGGAAGTTGCCGCTCAAGTTTAGCCTGGTAATGAGTTTTTTTTTCCTGCTCTTTTTGCTTCCAGGTAGAGTGTTACAATCTCCAGCCTGTGTCCCCTTGTTGAGCAGGCTTTAATGATGCAAGGTTGGAACACCTTGGCAGTGCTAGTTGGGGTTGTGGGTTTTAATTATGGCCAAATGCACCAGAAACAATGGTGCTAGCAGAAAGCTTGGCAATGGGAAATGTCAGCCTGGCATCAGTGCTCTGCCAAAACTTGGATCTTTTGCTTCTGGGATCAGGGTCCCCATGTACTCAGAAGCTAGCCCTACTCCCATCCATTTCTCTTCAGCTTCTGCTCCTCATTCCAGCTAATTCAATCCCAGTTGCAATCAGCATAGCAACCCATTCATGCCCAGGAAGACCTAGCTCAGATATCAGCAAATATTAAACCTTTTCCACTGGCCAAGTTTTACTGGGAGGAGAAAGGGGAGGAGAGTGAGAGGATGAGAGTGCTGGGATGCTTCTCACCACCATAAATACTATTCAGTGCATCACAGCACAGGTTTGACTTTATTTTGGTCTTTTTCATAAAGCACTAAAGTATGAGATCACAGCTACTTGTATGAAAGGCCGGTCTGAGTGGTGGACTTTGCTGTTAGCAGTATCAGCACTCAGCTTCCTCCTACTTTTATCTCACTCACCAGTGAATTCATCTAGTAGGAAAGTCTGTAAGAAAAATAAATTCAGGCTCAATTCTTCTGCTGGTGTAAGCTGATATAATTCATAGCAGTTAACATTAGTAAAGGTCAACCTTTTATGCTGAATTTTTAGTGCTTGCTCTGATTTTCTTTTTCTCTTTTTTTTTTTTTTTGTTTTTGTTGTTTTGTTTTGTTTTTCTGAAGGCCACCCTTCAAAATGTTAAAATCATATTCTTTGTCCTTCAGTCACAGAGTGTCAATGCCTCCTACCCTCTTTGAGTCACACTTCAGACTCTCTCAGCTTCAGGACATGAAGGTCAGACTTTTTGTATCCACTTTGAATGCCCCCCACAGCCTGATGCTTCTGCCTACCTGCCCTTAAAAAGCCTGCACTGTCAGAGGGTGCCTGAGTTCCCACCCTTTATGAATAGGACCAAGCAGGAGAGTTGACTGCCCTTTACTCATTGGGAACCTCCAAATGAACAATGAACCAAGGCAAAATAGCCAAGCAAACCAAATATCAAACCAAACAAATCACCACAAAAACTCTGCATGATTTCTGGAAGGTTTTGTTATGGTCTGTGATTCTGAAACTATTTCTAGCATGAAATACCCTTAAAAAGCAAACAAGTGACAAAATTTTTCTGAGAGAGTTCAATGCAGTGAAAAGCAATCTTGGTAACGTGTGGTGGAAATAGCAACAAGCTACCCATTTTTAGCAGATTTTCTCTTTTTCTTCCTGAAAGTCAAAGTAAAACACAGATGGTAAGATCTCATGCAAACCAATACCAGGAGATAAGCTTTACTATGGCCTTAGAAAACACACCAGAAGGAGCTGCAGATCCCCCAGCACAGATTCTCCTTGCTTTCCACTGCCTCAAGAGGGACACTGGGCTGTGATCAGAGGACAGAGCTGGGCAATAGACCCCAGAGCCCTGGAGAACAGAGGGCCAGGATATCCACAGGATGCCACAGAAGCTCACCTTCTTAAAGCTTCATCTACCGCTGCTCTCTGGGCTTAAACCTAAGGCTCTGATGTTGCTGGCTGAGTGTGTCATGGCTCCTGGCTGGGCCAAAGGCCTGACTTTCCTTTACCTGGAAATTAGGAGATAGGAATGGAATGTGAGAAAGAAGGAAGAACCTACTCCAGGCCAGGTCTTAACCTGACATGGACCCTAAGCTAGTATCCACACCACTGGACTAACATCCACATCTTATAGATGAAGGACATGCATAGATTTAGAGCAATGGAGGATTTGTTAAAAGCCTTTCTGAATGAGTCAGATCAGATCTGTTCTCTTTTCCATTCTGTCTGCTTCTCACAAAGGGTCTGGCCATGTTAACTGCCAGTTCTTTTTTCCCTCTCCCTGTTACTACATCATTTAGCAGGCATGAAGAAAAATGTCATTTTGTTGCCCTTTAGACACTAGCCAGAAGTGACAATAAATTTAATGCAGAGTTTCAGGATAAAGCAAAAACTATTTCTGAAGAATGGCAGTATGTGCAAAGCATAAAGTTTGAAGCTGAGCAGCTAAATTCTGAACCTATGCGATATTATGCTGCCCTATGTCATTAACAAGCTGCCAAAATGACAGCAAACTGGATTATCTCCTTCATAATGTAGTCTGTTCAGCACAAAATAAATGACTGCTGACTTTTAACAATGCACAGCACCAGTACAGTGAAATTGTGTTGTGACCAGAGGCAATTCTACATGGAATTACCTTGGGAAATGAAGCTGCAATTAATCTTTTCTAGCTACACATGTTACCCCAGGTTCTTCTTATCAAAATCATCTAATTAAACACTGCATTATTTTCAGTTTCATGCCAGCCTAACTCCCTCGATGTTACTGGGGTAATACCACTATTGACTTGGAGGTAAGCAAGGCATGTTCCCAGCCCAACCACCTATATCACCATGGTTTCTACTACTCCAGGGATGTCTCAAATACACTTTCTGGCCACCATCTTCCAACAGAAATTTGAAGTTTAATTCTGGTGCTCTCAGACTGCAACCCCAGAAGCTTTCACTGTCAACCACACCAGCAAAAGTGCTTGTGCCAGAGGGGAATGATGACAGATCTTTAAACAGCCACTGCCTGGTGTTTCACAAAGCCTCTGTTTTACACTGAGTCATAAAGAAACTGTGCAGAGATTTGGTCTTCTAGCTGATAGAGAAACTGATGGAAATCCAGCTGAGGTTTTTCTAGGGCTTAGCAGAGCAGGACTCCTCAAACCTTCAAGCTGAAAGATTTAAGAGGCTGTTTGTGCAAGTCTAAGTGTAGCATCCTGCCCTTGTCGCTCCTGAATTTCATCCTACACTCTCCACTCTGTTTTCTAAGCTGATGATATAGTTTTAAATTCCACTCCTCACTCTGATGCGCTGCAGGTCTCCCAGCTTTGTGTCATCCAGAGATCAATCAAACACCATCTCTACCCATGCTCACCATCACTGCTGAAGACACTGAGCAGTGTTGGAGCCAGAGCAACCACAGCTCTCGCCCCTTCAGGAGAAGCCTCCAATGAGCTGCAGATGACTTTGACATCAAAGTGCCCCTTCAAAGCCTTGTTTCTCTAGGTAGTGTGAGGTGTCACCAGAAATGGTGCAAACCCTCAGCAGCCCTGAAGGAAGGTCCCAGCTACATGTGTTGGCTGGATCCTTGGCGAGTCTCTCAGTAGGCACCTGCAGGGCTGATCTGGGTGTGCAAAACAGTGTGGAGCAAAAGAATGGGCAGTATTGTACCTCAGATAGCAACTCTACCTTGTTTTGGGCCCATCTCTGTTCTCTGGGAAGCCTCAAAGAGGTTAAGAGACCCACTCTTCTCCCCATGGGAACAGGCACAGTAAACAGCTTCTCCAAAGACAACAACCAACTGTGGTTGTTTTATCTTTCCAGGAGAATGAAGGCAGTGTTTTTGTACCCTGGTTGGGTGGGTAATGCCAGGCAGGTCCAGGCAGGTGTGCTGTGTTGCATGTTCACCTGCCTGCCTGGCCCTTCCATGGAGCCCAAGATCACAGTCACACTGGCTGCCTGTCACAGCCTCAGCTGCGTCACAGCTGCCTCTGGATTTGGGAGGCACAGGCTGCTGCCCACCAAGCATGTGGCCCCAGCAGCCCAGCCCCTTTGGCAAGGCGGGTGTTTTGCTAATTTTCTTCGTGCACGTACACATCTCCCCACAGGCACTTGGCTTGTTCGTCTGCGTCCAGACTGCCAACACCTCGGAGGAGTCACGAGGGAGCAGCTGCCCACCTCACTGCCAATGGCCTCATCAGTGCTGTCTGTGTCTGACCTCCAACTAAGAATTTATGGTGCAGAAAAGCTGATGCAATCTCAGAGGGGATACAGACGCCCAGGGTCAGCCAGAGGTGTTCGTCCTACCACTGTCTCTGTTTTAGAAGAAACAGCCAACTACAGAAGAAAAGACCCCAGATCCCAGCCCTTTATCTCTTCGATTGGAATCTGGAATAAAAACCCCAAAGAAACTCTCAGATGATCCAGATTAAGGCCTCTGATATGCTTATTTAAATTATAAATCCTGGAGGATTAGAGGTGATGTGTGAATGGGGCCTGGGGCAACAGGGTTTTGTCTGTGCTGGTGGCACTAAATAAAACACAGAAGCCCAGATTTTCAAAAGCAGTTTGGTGTTTTATTAGGAGTTAATAGTAGATCCCCATGAGTAGTAGGATCTGTGGCATCTTTCTGGGTGGTAATGAAAATAGTGGCGTTTTTTTCAAAAGGACTCTGTGCTCTGCCCCTACTAAAGGTATTTCTGCGCTGTTAAAACTCCACCAAGATATCATCAGAAAATGTCACAATACAATGCACTGAATTCAGAGGTGAACACGCAGTGTTCATCTTCATAACACACTACTGATATCTTGCTGCACTTCTTCATGCTTGGGATGGGTGCTTCATGCTGCTGTACTCAGTGGGAAATTGTAGCTAAAATGGAGGTGATTTGGCTGAAAAACATGCTGTGGTTCCCCTGGTTTTCTATAGATACAGTACTGTTCACATGCATGTGCTTCATTTTTCAGCAGAGAAATGTTCCTGTTACAGAGCTGCTGAGCCAGCACCTGAATTAATGGAAATTCCTTTCAGCTTTTCAGTTCTTTGCAAAGCTTCATTCACACCAATGACTGAGAAGATATTTTTTACTTTTGCACATCTGTCCTTGATCTATTGAGCATCTTCCTTCCAACAAGCAGTCACCAAATGGGGATGCGTGCATGCAGGAGAGTTTTGCCTAAATAGTTGCCATGCTGCCTTGATGTCATTAGCAGAAAAAAAAAGTTTTATTGCTGCTGCTCAGAAGTCTGAAGACCTTAATGACAGACGCAAAGCCCAGCAAGATTGCAGTCTGGGATCCTGATTCAGTTCTGGGCTACTAAAAATGTTATTAATGCATATTTCACATCCAAGGAATTGTCCATCTCTTTTTCCCCTCATACCTCCCAGAAGTCACCAAAGAAATGCATGCTGTCCGTGGAAGTAGAACCTACATCTTTTTAATGGCTGGTGCTGGTTTGATGACAGGCAGTTGGGATAATTCCTAGAGACTGCGTTACACTTGAAAAGCAGAAAGGTTGATCTTTTGGAGTCTGATCTATGGATTTGAGGTGCTCTGCTAAAAGGCCAAGAAACTTGCATATCTCCTGTAAACCCAGCAGCAAGGAGAGATCTGCATCACGTGCAGAAAACAGGCAGGAACTGGTTGGTGTTAGTAGCAGAGCATTGCCTGGTCAACACAGCGTCAGAAATAGCCACACCACTTTAAAATGACCGTGACTCAAGAAGCTGTGCTGGGGAAAGTATCCTCTACAGGCTTGCTGTTGAGGGTTTAAATGTATATTAATTCCATTTTTGGTACCAGGAGGCTGGCAAATTGCATAATGGGGCATACTGAAGAGTTTTTGAAATAGAAGTGAGTCAAAGGTGGTTATTTTCAGTGCAGCCAGGACTGTGTTTTCTGACTCTTGTTGGGGGAGGATGTTGATTTACCCAGCATAGTTGTGCTACAGGAATCACAGCCAGGATCTGGAGCAAACGTCTCAATTGCAACATCCTGGCAAGAAGCTTGTTCTAACAAGTAACTATTTTGAGAAGAGGAAGAAAAAAGAACAAACGTTGGCAAGAAGAGCTGCAAGGGCTGTACTTCATGCAGATGCTCCCGTCTGCTCCCTGGGCCCTGTAGATCTGGCTGTGCTGTCCAGGCTCTGCTCTGCCAAAACAACCTCCCTGTCCATCTCTGAGGCATACC
>NW_009969339.1:3184647-3206569 GCF_000747805.2 Chaetura pelagica | reverse complement strand
TGAAC
Source organism: Chaetura pelagica (assembly GCF_000747805.2). Taxonomy (NCBI): domain Eukaryota; kingdom Metazoa; phylum Chordata; class Aves; order Apodiformes; family Apodidae; genus Chaetura; species Chaetura pelagica. The sequence goes on along the minus strand of NW_009969339.1, from coordinate 3,206,564 downwards.
ACCCACAGTCTTTCCTGACTCTGCTCTGCCTCTCCACCCTCCTTGAGCCTCGGTTCCCTGCCAGCTACTGGCACTCCTGTGCTCTGCTCCACACAAGATAGCTGCCTGCAGCTCCCCTTCCCTAGCTGCAGTCTTCCCTGTATTGTTTATCTCCTGGTGCCTCAGTGCCCAGGTATTGCACCATGTGCCTCAGGTGACACTACCTGCCTGTCACCAAAAGATCTGAAATATTTTTGTAGGGTTTACCTTACCGGTGCCCAGCATCTCATTTGGTCATTTACATCTGGGCAAAGGAAACTTTCACAAGGTGGCTGTGGTACACAACCAAATGTGAGTAGCTGTAAATTGACAAGGGCCATTTGTCACCTTTATTAGTCCCCTGAGTCACATTGCCTCCAGATATTTCCTGTGTCTCCCCTTTTTTTATTTCTTCACAAACAAAGACTGTAGGCTGTGGTTTGCTCCTGTGCACATCAGGCTTGACTCAAGCCTCTGACAAGGACAATTACATCAGACTTGCCCCAGCACAGAGTGGAAACTGTGTCCTAGGTTTTGCACCATTCTGCAGTTATAATGAAATGTATGTTGGTGCTGAATACTAAACAGCATCAGAACTAATCCGATATGTCGTGGTTTGGGACAACACGACAACAAAAAGAACAGCCCCATGGCCGCTCACTCAGCTCCCCTCACACACACACTCTGGGATGAGGAGGACAAAGCTCATGGGTTGACACAAAGGACAAGGAGGGTTCTTCACCAGTTTAGGTCCCGGGCAAAACAGACTCAACTTGGGGAAAAAATAGTAATTTAATTTCACACTAATCAAGAACACAGGACACAGACACACACAGAGCAGGGCTTGCATGTTACCCCACCCCTCCCTTCTTCCTGGGCCCAAATCCCTTTGTTCCTGGTTTCTCTCCCTCCCTCCCCCCAGGGGCACAGGGGGACAGGGGATGGGGTTTAGAGTCAGTTCATAGGCTGGTGGTTCCTGCTGCTCCTTCCTCCTCAGGAAGAAGGATTCCTCGCAGTCATTCCCACGGGGTCCCTCCCATGGGAGAGAGTCCTCCACCAACCTCTCCTTCCTGGGTCCTTCCCACCAGGTCCGGAGCTGCTCCAGCCTGGGCTGCCCACAGAGTCACGGGATCTTTTGGGAAAAGTCACCTCCCCTGGTGCCGGGGGCTTCCAAAGCTGTGTAATCAGAATCCACAGGCACTAAATCTTCAGGCCACACAATCCAAGTCCACCGGCCAAGTTCACCCCTCCTGGCACCCCCAGGGAATGTCCCACCATGTTCCTCCACGACTGCAGGGGCACAGCTGCCATCTCACCATGGGCTGCGGGGAAACTTCTGCTCAGGCACCTTCTTCCCCTTCTTCCTCACCAACTCCCAGCACTGCTCCCCTCCCCCAGCCCCTCTCTCCTCCTCCAGCACAGCTCTTCTCCCGCCAAGCCCTTCTCTGCTCAGGTGTTACATCGGCTCTTTCATAAGTTAATCGCAGAGGTGCATCTATTGTCCCTCTAGTTGCTTTTTGGCTTGTTTTGGAGCAGCGGGAGCTTCTCAGCTTCTTACCAGAGACACCCCTGGGGCCCTTCCCCCGCTACCAAAAACCCCACCAAACCAAACCAAACCACGATAGTAACAGACTCTTCAAGACTGACCACGGAAACACAGCACGTATTATCTTGAATATTTCAGAAAGACTGGATTCTAGGTTCAGGGCTGGCTTCTTTTTCTTTTTTTCTCCTCTTTTCTTTCTTTGTTCCCTTACTCACATAATGCTATCTAACAACAAAGGAAATGCTTGCTAACATTATCCTGACTGCAGTCTCTGCAGCTGAGGCACAGCAGATGTCAGGCAGTGCAAAGTGCAGTAGCCTGTAAGTGTGAGAGCCATCCAGACCTTTGACATCAGCCCGAGGCTTGTTAAATCACCTACTTAGATGCATGGCAAAATGTTTCATGATAAAATAGCTCTCAGTTGCTTTCCACTGGCAATTGATGATAAAATAATTAGTGCTTGTGCCTTTTATATGGAAGACCTTTTAAATGTGAACAGGTGGGATTTGATTTTGATTAGCATTAGTGCAAAATTTAACCTTTCTACAAAAATATTGTCATATGGCCTTAAATTTAAATTGAGATCTTTACTAATTAGCATTTGCTTTGAGATCTCTAGACCTCAGAGTACAAATGCGAAGACAGAAAATCAAGATAATTGTTCTCCCATATAATGGGCTTCAGACTAAGCAAGCCAGGCACACATTGACTTGCAGTGACCCGGAGCCCTTATCTATCTCCAACAATACAGGACAGCTCTGACTAAGAATGGTTTCTAAAACTCAGGAGTACTTGGTGAGACAATGCTGAAGGGGGTGCCAGGATGTGCCTCAGCATGGCTGAGTCACAGGAAGGGATGGCAGAGCATTACTGACTTGGTTTTATAGTCCTGTGGTTACATTGATCTGCTTAAGTGAAATTCTTCTTTTCTTCAGACATGAGTGACCTCTTGCCAGCTACTGACCATAGGGAGAAAAACATGTCAAAGCAGGAACCCAAAAGGTGAAGAGAATATTTTGGCTCTGTGCTGCATATCCTTTGACAAAAGAGGCTTAGGGAACTTGGCTGAAAAAAAGCCCACAACATACACTCCAGGGCTCAAAGGTATCTAATGGAAATAAGCCAAGACTGTCTCTCACAGCTAAAAAGGTTCTTTTTCCTCACCGAAAGGATCTAACAGGCCTTTACAGGTTTACAGGCAATAGAAAACAACTTTATAGAACTGGCAGTTTTCAGGTAAAATATTTCTGTGCATTCTCTGGACATTCAGTGTGATACAGATGTCATGTCTGGCAATTGCTCTGCTTTTCTCTCTGCCCTGTCTTGTGTTAAACACTAACACTGGCCATCAGATTCACAGCACCAGGCAGCATGCCCCAGGGATTCACTCAGCTGTTCAGCCCAGAAATTACCTCTTGTCCCTCTAGGAGTAGAGCTGCCAGGTGACCCTGTGGTTTTACTGCTCTCCTTCCAGGGACTGAGGAGTTTTTTTGCTTACAGAGAGGGTTTGGGAAAATAAGTCTCAGCCAGATACATCATTACATTCACATGCTCTATGTGCAATGAGGTGAGAGATGCCCTTGTGCACCATGATGCTGTGTGCAGCCTTTGCTGAGGAGTTGCCTCATTTTCTTCTCGTCCCTTCTCCAAACCCTCCATGCTGGTAGCCCTTCTTCTGCTCCTCAGAGCTGTAGAGGCTACTCCTGCCCAGTGCCCATCCCAGCACACCCCAAACTCTGGCCCAAAGGGCTGTGACATGTTTGGCTCTAGTCCCACCTGCACCCCACTCAGCCCCATGCAACACTGTTGGTGCAGCAGGGTCACTGCAAACAGGACAACCTTCGGGACCAGGTTTACATTGACTCTCTTACATGTGCTTGACCTCTCATTTTCCTGATTCCGGGATTCTCCTATCAGGTCAAACTTTCAAGGCATTTAATACTTGCACCAGTGTGACCTTGTGTAAATCAAGTGCCTTTTCCTTCCTGAAAGATGTCCAGAGTTCAATTAGGGAACACTCAGAGATGAAGACTTCATTTTTTCCTGGGCAGTTTGCTTTAGTGCTTAATTACTTTGACTGTTAAAACTTCTACCCTTACTTTTTTGGTTGAACTTGTCTGACATTGATTTCCAAGCACTCATTTTTTTGTGCCTTCAGTTGACTTAATATCTAGTGTTTTCTCCAGTCACCTCTTTGAACTTCCTGTTGGTGGATTGAAGTCAAACACCCTAAGTGGTCTGCCCATTGGGCGTGTTTTCCAGCTGCAGTGTCATTCTTTTTCCTGCATGAATTTTGAAGTTTTTTATCTCCTCTTGAAGACAGACACAGTGCCACTCAGTACAGTAACGTAATGACAAGAGGAAGACACAGGCAGGTGAAGCATTTCTGTCTTTGCGATGAAGCTGAAGCAACTAAGGCAACCTGTGGTTCCTTTGTGACATTGGCTGTAGGTCTCAGCCTCACCCTAAGCTTTCTCAAGGAAACCAGAACAGGGTAAGGTGTTGACTTAGCTATTTATGTGAAAGCCCCTGAAGTCCTAGTCACTAAGGATCCTATTTTTGGGCTCACATTGGGCCCTTCAGACAGAGCAGTTGTAACATCCAAGGGAAGAACATGGACCTGAAGTAGTAATTGTATACTCCTAGTGCAAGGAGTACACCTAGTAATTACTTGCTCCTGAACTGTACAATGCTTGGTAATTATATACAGCTGACCCAAAAATATCATTTGACACGTGTGTTGGTTTTTAAGGCAAAAATAATGGTGAATAGACTTTGTGATTATACAGTCCTTACCACATACATTTTCTGCCAGTATTTGATACTCACTATGTCATTAAATGGTCAGCAACTGCTTTAGAGGCAAAGACTGCTTGGAAAACTGTTCTCTGCAAAATGGAGTATTCTTTAAAAACCATTAACATTTTTCACCGCAGGATTTTTCCTAAGGGAAAACGTATATACAAGTCTTGCGATTTGACTTCACTCTATATTCTTCTGGAGATGTGGTGTGTCCCTGTTGTTCTGAGAAAGCATAATGATGCTTCTCTCAGACTCCTTCTCTTGGCTTTGATCAGTGCTTCTCTCCATCCATTTTTGTCTCTAAGCCCTTCCCTCCCAAGCCAGAAATAATAATCAAAAGCTGATTGTAATTTTAAGCCAACAATATCCCTGCTCCTCATGAAGCCAATGGATGTGGCAAAGTTCCCATTGACTTCAATAGTCTAAGTTCTGTTATAAGGATCCTTGCCATGCGGATCAAGTAACTCCACTGAAGTCAATAGGGTCGCACGGAAAATGGCTGGGTACAAGAGCAGCAGAATCCGTCTTAACAGTACGAGGATCTCTTCCAGTTTCTTCTGACCAGATATATCTACACATGCATGCACACATACCAGAGCAGAGCTTGCAGTCCATGAGCTCTTTTTAGCTTTGCCAGCATGTTATGTTATTTTGTTTGATTGCTGGACTGCAACACAGAAACATGTAACGACCCAACCTGGCATGGCTGCAAATTAAAGAAAAGGTGGCTTGAAAGAAACAAAGAGGAAACTTTATTAGGCATATTTCATATCAAGACTTACAGGGCTCTAACTAGAGTAATTTTATGCCTCCAAATAGAAGTACTAAATTCTTATTTAGCTCTTCTGCTTTTGCTTGAGTTTTCTGTTTATTACAAGGAGCACTGAAAATGTTTTGGTGGTGATTCATAATAACGTGACACCAGTTAAGTTGCAAGACTGGAATTCACTCATTTTCAGAAGACCAACAGAAGGGCTGTACATTACTGCATTGTCAAAACAAGGCTCACAGGGGACTGCAGTAAAGAACGTACCCCAAGTTGGTTGCCTAAACAGGGGAGAGTTTAATCCTATTCTTTTGCAGGCCTTTGCCAGCATGGCAATCTTCAGGACAAACTGTTCCCCAGAGCAATGCTTGTGTGGAAAGCACGACTCTCATTAGTTCCCATGGACATGGCATCCATCCCTAAGCCTGTGAACAGAATCTGTCAGTTTTTAATGGTTCCTACCACATCTTCTTTTCAGGCCTGGTGGAAACAAGAAGAGGTTTCTGAAAGTAAAGATCAGAAAGCTAATGGCAGGTTGGGTGGAAAAGGAAGGTACAAACACAGCACCTTAGCCACAGAATTACTTGCTGACTGGTGGGTGCAAACAAGTGATTTTAATAGCTACATTGCTGGACCACGTGGGATAGTTCAAATGCTAAATGTCAGACTAAAAACGTTTTGTGAACTGGATTCTTTGATAATAATAAAGTATTCCTCCTCTGAAAACCACATGCTTTCTTTAGCCATTTTCCTTTTGAGGAAAACCACCCTTATTCAGATGTTTCTCAGCTGATGGATTGTTACATTGCCTATCTTAGAAAATGGATGCATCCTGCCTGTGCATGTCTGTGCCGGAGATGAGAGTTTTAAAATAGCTGTCTCTATTAAATATACCTCCTGATTATATGGCAATGCATAGATACTTTAGGGGTTCAAAGTAACTATTCACCTCAGGCATCTTTGTCAATGTCCATGTAATCCCATAAACTGCTTTCCCTGGAACCTGCTTTTTGATCACTCAGGAGAAGCATTCTTTGGGCGGAACCCAGTATGGCCACAGAATGACTGCTCTTAAGTGCTTGGTACCAGCTGAGACAAAATCTAGGCTTTGGGGCACCTGCATTTTATAATATTACTAAAAATACAACATGAGCCTTTGGGTTTCAGCCTTTCAAGCCTCATAACATCTCGATTCTTTCTGCTCTCCCACAGAGAACAAAGTCTAGCCCTGTTTAACTAGGAAGAAGCTCCAGAAAGCATCACTGCAAGCTCAGCCAGAAGCAAAGCCAGCAGATCTGTTCTGAAAATAGAAGCAGCAAAAGAGAGACCGGTGATGACTCACAGCTGAGCTCTGTTCTTGTTTATAGTGGCACAAAACAAGACTAACTCCCTTGAAATTGGTGAAGCTAACCCCCGTTCAAGTAGCCATGCTTCTTGAGCAATTTTAGATCAACCTACACTGGCTGAGCATGATTCAGCTTTGATATTGGATTGAATCAATCAGTTTACAACTAGGTGCAGCTCCAATGCATCCTTATCAACTAGAAGTGCAGCTGAGCTGAAGTGTACTGGTGTGAATGCCATTGTTTGGACAACATGGACTCTGCATCATACAGCCCAGGACACCTCAGGGAGAAGCTCCCCTGCAGTCACTGGACAGATAACAGTTTAAATTGAACAGAAAAGAGTAGGGAGGCAGCTTGACTGAGAAATGAGTGAGAGTCATTTGTTGTGTTTCTTACATTTCCATGGCTTTGCACAACTCAATTTTTGCAGCCTGGCTAGGCACTTAGCTGGGGGAACTTGCGGAACACAAGGGCAGGTTAAAGATTTTGCTTGCCTGTTTGTTTTCCTCTGAAAAGCACAAGTTTTCTCATTAAGAGTTTATGGGAAAATTTGTTATAACAAAGATGTTTCCATTTTAGTGAAAATATTCACTAGGGGAAAAATGTTTTTCAGTCATCTCTGCTGTGTGATTTCAGTTGCTGAAGAAGAGAAGAGAAAGGTGCCTGATGTCCTGTGGGAAGCCCCAGAAGAGGATTGTATTGCATACGCAAAACAGCCTAAAAAAAGTTTGGCAGCAGACCTAGGACAATCAGAAGTACATTAAAAGCTCTAAACAATGCCCAAATTACTGAGCTATCTGCTGTCATTAAGCCCATGTAAAGGCTGATGGAGGTATTCTGCTGATTCAGTAGTGTAGGATTCTCTGGCCAGACCCCACACTTAGATTTCTGGGCCACCTCATAGCAAGAAGGAGAAGTTATCAGACATTGTTGATTGTCCACTGAGGAGTGGAAATGAAAACAGCTAAACATCTGCTATTCTTCATGGCAACATTACAGCTCAGCTATGCAATTCACCTAGCTAACTTCTATGCAAACAACATGGTGTGCCAGGGTTTCCAATATGCTGAATCAAGGTTACCACCTGAGATGCTGTTAGAGATACTATAAATAAAGATAAGTATGTGTGGGGGGCAAGCTAATAAAAAAAGATCCCACATCCATGGAGATTTGTGCTGTTGCTCAAACAAAGGGATGGGATTCAACAGGCACAGCTGTTCCTTGCCTGCTGTTGCCTCCACCCACCCATACGTTTTAAGCAACATCCATCTTTAATTGAGCATTGTCAATGATACTTTCCCAAGTGCTTTTGAAATGTCTGTTTGTTTCATTTTTCCCTGGCACCTTTATCTTCCAGCTGATAATTTCCTTATCACTGAGGACTCTGTCACTCACGGGAGGTCTAGATCTCAACTGCTCAACCCGCATTTGGTAGATTTTAGAGCTGATGTGGCAGGAAAGTATCCACTGAGATATGATGGTATTTTTTTGAAGCAATTCTAGTCAAATTGTGCCTTTAAAGATAAATGTGGGAAAAGCCAATGCTCAAGTTTCATTCCCTGTGGAGCAGCAGTGAGCAGCATGCAAGTGCTGCCCTGTGCCTGCCTCCACACCATCTTTTGGGCACATCTGCTGAGTCATTTGCTGACAGCAGAAAATGGCAAGTTAATGGCCTTCCTTGTAATGGCCTCCTGTACTGTGAAGCAGTGAAGAAGTGGCCTCCTGCATTGTGAAGAAATCCTTAAGAAAAAGGACGCATGGGACATCTATATAACTCTGTGTAGAGCCAGGCAAGCACACCAGAGCTGGGACAGAGCAGCTGCTTGTAATCCCCACCAACAGCCTTGGGCACAGCTTGCCTTGCCACCCTGCTGCATAAAGGGGTGACCCTCACCCAGAGTCTGGGCTACATCACATAGACCTGCTCTGACATCTTGGTGGAGCCACAGCTGAGGAACGTACGCCCACAGGGAATCAAGCCCTCATGTATCTTTGTAATTTCTGGACTCTAAGCCCCACTGTTAACCCCCTTTAAGGTCAGATATATAGGGCGTATGAAAGGCAAAGGAGGCCAAGAATATCTTGGAAATGAAACTGCTTTCTCAGTGTAGAGTTGCTTTTGTTTTTGCTAGAGCATTGTCCAGCTAACTCTGGCCTGTGATCACAACTCCAGGCACCAGGTCACATTGGGAGGTCCTGGGGTGAGCACTGCTCTGCAGCCAGCTTTTGTCTTTGTTCTAATGAGAGGAAGAAATATGATAGAGGACTGCTGAGATACCCCAGAAAAAGGAAAAGCTGCTACTGAAGAAGAGTGGTGAAGAGACAAACCAACGTCCCTGCAAGGAGTCAGCCTGGGTCATCTAACCTCAGCTCCTGGCAAGTCACCCATGTTGGAAGCCATCTGAGCCCATATAATGAGGGTTGGCAGCAGCTCCTGCCCCAAGGACCCTGGACCAGAAGGTTAAAGGACACTAGCAAACAGGATGCTTCAAGCAAAAGATTTCTGTAGAGAAGAGCAAGAGCTGGTCCAGTTCTCCTCAGATGTGTCTTTCTTAAAAACAATGGAATTTTGCTTGACAGACTATACAGTTTCAGGACCTAACCTGGGATGCCTGAATAAATTAAAACATTCAAATCAAATAGTTGAAAGGAATCACATACCAGATGCAGAGAAAGTCAGTGAGAAGACACGATGCTTTTTACGTCTTTGGTCTTTTTTATGGCTTTTGCCATCAGCGTCAAAGCAGTTATTGCCTCCTTGAAATGTAACAGTGCTGGAGGCCATGATTGAGCTAGAGCTGAGTAATAGGATAGGATTTTAAGGGGAATGAAGATGTGAAGCAGTGGGAAGAAGATGTTCAGTCTGCTCTGCTTGATGCATTTCTGCAGGCAATGGATGTGGCTAATGTTGGTCAGAGATAGGGGAAACATTTTAGTTATGTAAAATGCATATTAAATAAGTGCACTTATGTGCCACAAGCTATATCATCAAGAAGAATTGTTTGCTGAAACATATGGTTAGAACAGCTTAGATGTAACTGTTATGGTCAGTGTTGTGCTGTACTTGCAATACCATTTCCATCTAGTTAGCTGCCCAAGGGAAATCTGAGAAGGAATTTAACACTATCTGGGTGAATGCAGGGGAAGGATTTGCTCTTATGAACTGGACATTTTTTATTACTCTGCACTAAACTGCAATGTCCCTGACATTTCTTTGATTTTGAAATGCCACATAATAGGAAAGTGCGAGTGTAGGAAAAGCGACCTGATAGGAAGTGTGTATGTCTACCAAGGAAGGCACTTTCTCTTTTTAATGAGCTAAAAAACCCAAACCTCCTCATAATCCCAAAATAGGATTGAACTTTTAATCTAATTATGCACCAGACTCTGGAAAATCCTGAGAGTTTCCTGTTGTGCTGTTTGGCTTTATCCCTCATCTCAGCTGAAGATTCTGAGCTTACTTCAGGGCTCTGCGACACCATAGATCTGATTCATCAAAACACTTTCGTACACACTCAGCCAAAGCATTTTGAGGACTTGCATCCTTGTTTGGCAACACTTTTAAGCACTTACAGAATTTTAAGTATATCCTTAAGTCCCTTCAACTTTATTGAAGCATAAGATCTACTTAAGTATTTTGTTAAATGAGAGCATAAGTGATTAGATAAAACTGATTTTTCTCTGGTTTGCATTGCTAGCTTCTCTTCTAAGTAGCCAAACTTGTCAGATCTATTTGTTTATACTAATTTTAAATGCAGAGCTGTGTGTGGGAACTCTACAATTAAATTCTCCAGTCTGTTTGTTTGATTTTCCCTGCAGATGTGGGGGTTCCCAGCTCTTTTGGGAAGTGCTGTGCTGTGCTACAGAGGATTCAGCACAACACTGAAGCCAGAGCAGGGCTACAAGTCAGGTTCCCTGCATGTGACAGAAGCAGATGAGAAAGCTAAACTCCATTTCAGCACTCCTAGGCAAGATTTGTGCATCTAGTTATTTATCTTTGGCTCTAATCTTGCAAGCCATGTATGAGTAAATAATCTTCAACCACTCAAATATATCCTGGAAGCTGGTGGAAGCAGCTGATGCACAGAAAGTTTGCAGGGACTGATCCTTATATAAGCAAAGAGGAGATAAACCAGTGCAAACACAATTCAAAGAAACCATGTCCATCTGCCACTGAAATCCACCACTATTTACCACCAGCTTCAGCAGTCTCAGCACCAAAGAAATGACTGGACCCTTTGCTGTCTGTATAAGCCAGCAGAAAGATTGCTTTTCCCACACTACTGTGGCATGAAATAAATGAGCTCAGGCAAGACCATCTAAAAATCCTCTTCTTTACAGTCTCTTTTATAAGGCTGGGTAATTATATAGGAATTACTTCTTAGCCCGATTTTTCTCATATAAAACAAAGACAACAGGCAAGATGCAGTACAATAAAGCTGGCTTTGAATGAACAGTTATTAAGAGTTTCGACATTCTTGTTAGTGTGCAATGTCCTTACAGGCTGGCTCCATGGGGAAAAGGTTACACGAAGACAGCAGAGGATGGTGGAGCCATGGTGGCTTGCTCTGAATCTCAGCATATATCATGTTCTCGCAGTGCTGGCTGGTGGCTATACAGGCTGACTCAGGGCTTTGTTCTCAGTGCCAGCCCTATCCCAGCACTTTCTTCTGGAAAAAAAGGAGTCATAAAATTTCAATTGGCCCCAGTAAAACAGATAATAAAAGAAATGGAAACAGAGAAACGCTGTTATTGCCAAGTTTTAAAGGAATTAATACAATGGCACCTGAAAAATACAGGGAAGAAGTTTGGCTCCATCGGAAAACAAGCTTTGTACTGTGCAGAACTGTTGTGTTATGTCTGTGAGAAAAGCCCAGGCTGCACAGCCTATGTGTGAAAATATTTCCCTCCCTTTAGCAGAGGAATCCATCCTAATTTTTCTCTGACAGAAAGAGACAACTTGATTCCTGAAGCTGCAGGATGACATGCAAGCTGCTGGGAAATTTGGTGGCTGCCATGAAGCAGGTAGGTTTTGGCACTGGATCGTGCCCCACAGGAAAGCAATTCACAGCTTGGCCAGAGAGAACTTTAGAAGAGGGATCCTTTCTCAGGACATACTTAGGAGAAAAGCCATCCTAGAGGAGGTAAAGGCAAGTGGTGAAACTGGACCAGGTTCAATAAACTATGTTGACAGTGACATTGATCTCAGCACTAAAATGAGAAGATTAATCTAGCTTTGGTGATGCTAATGCACTGGGGAATCAATTAGTACAAAGGGACTTCAAAAAGCCCTAAAAACTCCCACTATACAGAATTCTCATCAGAAGGTTCTTTTGGAAAAGACCAAAACACCCAGGAAACCAGCAGCTTTTAAAGAGAGGTACACAGGCAGAGGTCAGCCAGAGGAAGAGAAATGCTACTTTTTATCTTAGCTTTGAAGGGCTTTACCCTTGAGCGGAGTTGGTCAGCAATACCAAAACACATCTGAAAGAGGAGTGATACCGAAGCACAGGACAGGCAGCAAGGACACCCCGATTGTATACCTGTCAATTTAGCTGGAATATCTTATATCTGATTCCATCTCAGGCAGCTTGAGTAATTTATCTGAAAAATCCATATGAAGTGTTTTGCTTCCTTATGTTTCTTCCATAGTCCAAGGAAAGAGAATGATTCAGCTCATCTGTTCTTCATGTGCAGCCTCAGGTAAAGGCTGAAGGAGACCTGTCAGGAAAGGAACTTAAACCCCAGTCAGGGTTGTTACTTTGTCTTTCATTGTTCTCGAAGAGTCATAATACCTTTTGGTCGCACTCTTCCTTTGATTTTTCTGTGATTATGGATTCTCTGAAACAGGCAGAGATCTCCATGTATTACACTAATATCTAGTGTAAGTTAGCCAAGCTATTACTTTCACGAGTAAATGTCCCTGCAATATTGTGGCCACAGATCCAGGGGTATTTAACTAAGTCACAGTTGTTCAGAGGCCTCTTGACAACATGGAACTGCATTACGTTAGCTTCACTCCCTACTTCATATTCCTTATTAAGTCTGAGGATGGTTTTTTTAATATTTTTATTTTCACTAGACTCTGACTTCACTTGTGCGAATATCCTCGCTATATTTGTTACAGAATGGTAAAAAGAGGGCCTAAAACTTTAATTGATGAAAGTAAACAATGAAAGAGTTTTCTGCCTACAGGAGATATGGAAAACACCAGCTACTAGTTTCATTTAAATGGTGGGAGGAAGTGAGGAGAATTTCTAGAAAACTATATTTTGCATAGATTTGGTTTTTATTTCTATTATTTTTCTCCTATTGAAAAAAATGTTACTTCTCTAGGACTTAGCTTTTTTTATTAAAAAACCAACAACCAAACAAACTCAAAAAGCTCTCCTCAGGCTCAAAACAGAGCATCCACACCTGAGGTTCCAACTCACAGAATCTAAACTTTCCACTGCCACCAGTAGCATCACCTGCCACAGGTGGTTTTAGGTCCTCCTGGTAACCTGAGCACTTCCAGCTCTGTGTGCTTTGGCCTGTAAAGCCAGAGAGAAAAAATCAGCCTGAAATCAACCGCTCAAGTATGACAGCAGCCTGGGCTGTGACTTCTGCATTTCTGGGCAGTAAATTCAGATCTGTTAGGTGTTTTTTTACCTCTCTGAGACTAGAGAATCAGCATTTTTTAATATGCATGTCTTGGCCAGCGGTGGGACAGGAGGTAAAAGTCCCCAGGCAACATTTCCACAGGGGAGACCCATCAGGGACAGTGGGAGAGCCACAGGGACGCAAGCTCAGCTGCCCCCCCAACATGTCTGTCCCAACTCTGCCACCGACCCCCTGGGGCGGTGAGACCTTTAAAGGACCCAATTTTCAGAAATGCTGGACAACTGCAAGTCTCCAGTGGGAGCTGCTGGTGCTCCTTGCTCTGGCAGATCAAGTGTGTGAGGTCTGTGGTGGTCTCTTCCAGCTGTACGTGGGTGCGCCTGATCAGCATCCGTGGTGCGCTACTAGGTACAGCCTCGAGTCCTCTTCTGCTGTCAATAGAGGGCTTTCTTGAGACAGGACTCTCAAGACAAACCCTGAAAATGCCTGCAGGGTGACAACCCAGCCCTACTCGGTGCTGGGACACCCTGGCTATGGCTCACACCAAGGCGAGACAGCGTTTGCAGGGAGGCCCATCAGAGGTGCCAGGAAAGTCCCTGGTCCTCACCTCCTCCTTTCCCCCCGCCCGCTGCCTGGAAAGGCCTGTGGGGCTGCCCTTGTGCACCCCAGGCACTGCCACCACAGGTGGCTGTGGGCAGCCCTGGAGGCAGCTGAGCCACCCAGGGCTGCCCACATCCCTCCCTGGGGCTGCGGGCGGCGGTCAGCAGGTTCCCAGCAGCCCTCAGCCGCAGAGTACCTTATTTAACCTTGGTGAGGGAAACACCAGCGCCTTCCCCTCTCAGCATTTGTTTTCAGTTGCTAATCCAGGAAACACACGTCCTTTCTATTTACTTAGAGAAGAATGAATAATGACCACGTTTCTCCTCGGCTCCTTCCCCCTCCCCAGTCCTGCCACCTCGCTATTAAAGTGGAAACCCCTGTGTCACAGACATGGCCAGGCTGCTAGAGCACTTAAGCAGCGCCCTGTGAGCTGCAACCATTTACCATGTGCGATTGTTTCTGCGAGACCTAATAATTCTACCATTGTTATTATAACACTGTGCACTAATACAAATGAGCTTGTAAATAGGGGTCCAACTAAAATAAAACCATTATAATCACAGCCCAGGCTGTAAATCACAGACTAGTGTGTTCAGCTGTGGTTTGACCAAGAGCCAGGCAATAGTCAAATAATCAAACTGCAGATGTTGGGATAGCAAATCTGCTTAAATTTAAACAGTGGCAAAGGTCCAAACAACAAGGGGGGGCTCAGAAAAGAGTCCTTTGCACAATGCAGGAATTCCCCCTCCCCACTTTCTTGTTAACTGGGTCTGTAAAGTAACCAGACATGTTACCCGATAAAAGCGCTGTTCCTCATCAGCTTGAGCACACCAGCGCCAGCTCGCCCTGCAGAGCGTCTGCAGAGTCACTGATAATCAGCACTACTTGCCAGGCTTGCAGGAGTGTCCCCCTAACCCATCCCATGGCCACTGCCATGGTGAGATCAAGCCCTTCAGGCTTTCAAGGGGGTAGAAGCCCGGGAGTACCCAATAACAACCTGTGCAATTAACTTCATCAGAGTTACCCCAAAAGTCAATGATACAGGGTCACAACTTGGCCCTCTGTAATTTCTTGAGCTTCTTGCTATGACTAACCTCACTTGGTCCTCTGTCTCACTATCAGACAACTGTTTCCCCATGGTGCAGCCCAGGTTGCAGCTGCAATTTGGATTCAGGGGATTTTGTAGCAGGCACTTACCACTCCATGCTGGGTCAAGGGCTCATGTCCCTGCCCCAAAGCATCCTCAGTCAGAGCACACAGAGAAACCCGCCTACAAGTGACATATTGAAGGTTGTTTCACTGATGAAAGCAGCTTGTTAGGAGCAGCGCGGAGACCATGCTGCAAACGTGGTGCAGCTGAGAAAGGAGCCACACTAGGCTGTCGCTCTCTGCCAGCTGTTTCCACAGCTGTGGGAGATGCAGTGTGGTTGCTTCTCCTCCTAGCCAGAAACCAGGATCTGTGTCGGTAGTGCTCAAACACAGGCGGTGTGTTTTCGTTTGGAGAATACATGAGCCTTGGCTGTTGCCCCATGACATTTGAAATGATGTTATAAGCTTCTTTAGGAAAAGTATACGGTCATTTGTTTCTCTGACAGCCCAAGGCAAACAAATTGGATGGGTCCTATTGCTCACCACGTTGTCACATGTGGTTGCAGGAGGATTGTTAAATGTGAGAACCTCCTTGATGTAACTTTAACTTACCATGAAGGAATTTTTTAAGCTATTTTTTTAAATGTAATATTTAAGCTGCTGCCAGGCAACAAGTCATAAGGACAATCAATCACCCAAACAGATGCCCTGTAAATACTTCTTTTAAGCAAGTAGCTCAAGAAATCATTGAGGGGATAAAGCATTGATATCTCCAGGGGAAAATCAGCAAAATGAGCTTGCCAGCCTTGGATGAAGGCTGGACAGGATACAAACCAGTCATCCTCCTGAAGTTGCTTCTTCTCTGTGGCACTGACACAGCAGTTGTGAATATAAATGTGATTTCCCTAAAACCTTGTGACTAAATTCCACTAGCAGGACAATTTGCCCTTCCTGCTCAGGAAATATTTGCTGTTAAAATGACTCAAAGGCAACATGAACCAAGCATGTTCCAGTTCCAGACTGCAGGGACCCCAGAAGGGGGGTTTAGTTATGAAAAGCTCATTCACTGATTCAAAACCTTTTCCTTAGAATTTGAGTAAGCAACTTGGAAGAGCATACTTTTTTTTTTACTTTTTTTTTTTTTTTTTTTTCTTCTTGATTCTTTGTAAAGGACAGTTTATCTCCTGGAGGCAGAGAACTTTTTGGTCCTGTCTCCCTTCTGGAGGGAATGCAATGTTAAAAGTGGAAAAATATACCACTCTGAGTACGTATTGCAAAATTAACACCTTGGCGTGTACCTCTTGCATATCCATTCTTCTGGATACAAATTTCCACAGGTTTTCCCACCCCTTTTGTCAAGAGTACCATTTTTTTAAAGTGCTATTCTTTTTGTCTCTGACTTACAGTAAGCTCATTGCTCAGAGGAAGCCTGCAGAGAAAACCCAGTTTCCTTTGATGCATTCCTAAGTGTCTTGGTGAGAGAAATCATTCTGGATTGTGAATCAACTCTGCTTCCTCTGCTTGTCAGAAAAACAGCACAACCTTGCATTGCTGATATATGCCATGCAGCACAGGATTTGGTTGATCTCCACTGCTGCTGCTCCACAGAGATTGGTTTCACAACGTGTGCATTAACCAGATTAAAATCAATGCTAGAGGTTGTTGTGAACATTAAGCATTAAATAAACTCCAACATTGTACCATAATTTCTCATGAATGGTTTGATCATCCTGCTGGGAGTGCTACCATTATACATAAGGCAAGTGTCATTGGGTACCTCATAAATTTAGCATACAAGCACTTAACATGTTAGGTCTGATTCACTGCTGCCTACCTTCAGTTTATCTTAGTATGAGGCAGAGGAGTTACATCGGCATAAACACGCAGTGAAACAGTGGTTCCCTTCTCATTTTAAGGGATCAGCTGTTTCCACTGACTTTTGTAAGACTGATGCTAAGTAGATTCACAGTTGCTCTACTCCAGCTATGTTAAGCATCAGTTGTGGTAGATTGTGCAGGGGAGCCAGTTCCAGGAAAAAATATAGGCTGGTATTTCTGGCATAGAAATTGTACCCCCTAATAGTAAAGGTAGGTCTAGACTGTTTAAAAAAAAAAAAAAAAAAAAAAAAAGTGCTCTGGGGCTGGGTTGACAAAATCAAATTAGCTGATTTAGGCTAAAAGACCCCCAGACTAAGAGCAGGTTGGCTTTTGACACAGCATAGCTGCTCAAGTGTAAGTCTACCACGGAGCTCGTGCTGAACAGGAGCAACATACATGATCCAAAGCCCAGATTGTCTCCAATTCCCTGGCACTTGAACCAGACTACTCCTGTCACCCACAGTGAAACTTTCCTAGGGAAAAAGAGGGTTGGACTGACACCATTTTGGTGTGTTGTATAGCTCCAGTTTCAAATATGTTGACTTTCCTTTAACATTTCAGATTTTCCAAGAAAAGGATAATTTCCCTAAAAAAGAGGTTCCCTTCACTGACTGTTTGTCAGGGTAGCAATAAATGTCTCTTGCCTGAAAAACATTGTTTGGAAAACATTTAAAATCATATCCTATTGACAGCAGCACTAGTCCTAGAGCAGAATGTGGTCTCTGAAGCTCCCTGGTCCTTGACTTTCTCACCGAAGAATTATTCCCCGTAATCCCCCTCAGTGCATGTTGTCCAAGGTATTTTTAATGAGGTGTCGACTAATTCCCTCGGGAAATTTCTCTGCAGTCTGACAGGTTTCATTGTTAACATTCTGCCGAGCCTAAATTTTGCTTTACCAGACTTTGTCTGCAACTATTTCCCTCTTTCCTTGGTGTATTTTGCATCTTTCAAATATTTGTAGGCAGTTATCATATCCCCTTTTTAGCTGTCTGTCAGCCAAGTTAAACATAATTAGCTTTTTTAATCTTCCTCCATAAATCCAGCTTGCTTTCTTGAAATCCAGTCCCTTTCTCCTGCTTACGTGTCCTTTTGGTATGATGAAGCTACATATTTTGTGGTTGCTTTTCACACGCCATCACTGATACCAGTAGGATGAAGAATTAGAAAATCAGACAGTAGATCAGAGATGGTTCTTATTCCAGTTTAACTTTTTGCTCTGTGTAATACAAACATAACTGCCAAATAATTTAGGGTTTCCCTTGAATATTTATGTAGATTAATATTTATAGAATTGAAACCCTGTGCAGTGCTTTCAAAGCTAATTGCTACAAGGGATTAATTAGGAATTTTGTGCACATTTTATGGGTAGGCTGTGCAACAGTAGAACACTACTGGAAGATTAATTTATATGTCATGAAAATTTGTTAACTGATGGGGAAAAATTATGGGTTTTTAAAAGCAATTCAGAAAATATTATCCAGAACCGTTTTTTTTTGTTTGTTTTTGTTTGGCACGAGTGAAGCAAGTGCTTCCACGTCCCAGAACTCACCCTTTGAGCATTGGCTACAGGATGCCAAAACTCCATTTTTCAGGTCTGTGTAAACAAGAGGGAAGCGTTTTCCAACATATGCATCCCAGAGGAGTAGATGGAAGCTTAACCAGAGAAATGTTTTGTACCCCTATTGATTCTGGCAACAGGCAATATCTATTTACTCCTTCAATCATTATTCATATATAGTCAGATCTTTTGGGAGAAAGGGGCATTGGCTTAGACGTGCACAGTGGACATTTATTCAGTATTCATAATCTCATCCATTTATAAATTTCTCCCCAAGATCAAAAGACTTCAGGGGCCTAATAACACTTTCAATTTCAGATATGTTCCACAGGGACATTATGGAAATGCTAAAGAAATTTGTCCATATGGAGATTTTAAAGATGAACAGCCTTCAGGACTTGGACTGCTTAGTTCTCAAGGTGACTCTGAAAATCTCAGCTTCAAATATTAGTAATAAATGGCTGAAACCATTTCCTAAGGAATGCAATTGATTCTTCATCCACTGGAATGCTTGTACCAAGGTTGGTTCTTTTCTAAATGATAAGCTGTAATTTAAACAGATGCAAACCATGTCTGGTAAATCTCTACAACTTCTTTTTAGCAAAAGGGGCAGATTAGAAGATAATCCTTTGTTTGGCCTTCAGCATATACTAACAGCTCCTTCCATCCTTGTACGCGTGCAGAACACTAGATTTTCACTTTGTCTCCCTCAAATACCATAGCTATGACAAAAAGTGTAAGGAGGAATCTGACTAGCCACAGTGCCTTCAGGGAAAGTAGCAAATGAAGCAGGAAAATCCCTACTGCAATAAAATCCCCCGAAGGAGGTGTAGAATCACTCTCAAGTATAGGTCTCCTTCAATATTAATATTCTTCCTGAGGGCAGAAGTCTTTGATCGTCAGGCCTCTTATTTACAAATGTCCCAGCCTCCTCTAAATACAGCTGCAGAATGAGTGATCAGTGCAGCATGCCTCAAGTTTTTTAAATTTTGAAGTTTAGACAAAATTCTATAATTACAATTTAAAGGGAAGCTGAAGAAAAGATCTCATTTATATTGTTTTCAAAATTTTTCCTGTAAGAGTGTGTCTGTACTTAAAATCACTTAGGCAG
Source organism: Chaetura pelagica (assembly GCF_000747805.2). Taxonomy (NCBI): domain Eukaryota; kingdom Metazoa; phylum Chordata; class Aves; order Apodiformes; family Apodidae; genus Chaetura; species Chaetura pelagica. The sequence continues at coordinate 3,187,251 of NW_009969339.1, read as the reverse complement.
TGATTGTGCTATCCAGGTCTCCAGTTTCTTCAGATTAACTCACAGTAAGTTCATAAGGAAAAGCTGAGAGAAAGATTGAAGTCCAAGCAAATGAAAATTGAAAGAGAAGGAGCTGCTTTCATTATTACAATATTTCACAATGTCCCGGATAGCAGATTTCACTCACTGACAGAAGCAAAATCCCAGCCAATTTTAATTTCTTTTCCTGATGATGGTGCTTCAAGATCTGCTCCATTCCGCTCCCCATAGTCATCATAAAAGTGGAACAAGAGTCTGAAGGCCAGCTAAGTGCTCAGCTAAGGGCTGTGGTATAAATAAGCACAAAAATTGCAGAGCTGTGTACATGTTATTGTACCCCCACAACCTGCAATATGCTCAACACAGAGAGAGCAACGGTGAAAGAATATGGGAGGGTGCACACAAGATGCAGTCTAGAGCTTTATTTCTTAGTTCAGCTTTTTTAATAAAAATAATATTGTAACATTACTCATTTTTACGAATAGGAAGAAAGCTGGATGAGCAGCCAGGAGCAGACACTGAGCTGAGAGGAATGCATCTGGATGCAGGAAAGCTGGCCTCCCCATCTGCTTCAGCCTGTGGAGCAGAGGCCGCAAGCCCAGCAGGTTCGTGCAGGTCTGAGATGTCCCAGTGTGACTCTCCATCCTTGCTCTGTAGCTCAGCAAACAAGATGGCCTTCATTCAGCCTAACAGGGGTTGCCAGCACAGAAGCCAACAGCTTTGTCCCCTCTCCACCCCCTCCTTCCTTCCTGTACTTGACTATCTACTTATAAACCGACTCCCCCAGCAGAAGGTGTAAATTAGCCCTGTCTTGGGGGAACCAGTGACAACAGACCCTGGGATATGATGTCCAGTAAGAATCAGTCTCTGCTATTGTCTATCTAAACCCACAGAAAACATTAACTTGGAAAAAATGGAGAAAAAATTCTTCATTGTGCCATGGTCTCAATGAGCAGCAGCAGGCCAAGCTTTGAGGGGAAAAAATAAATAAATAAATAAAGCTAACCAATGGTGGAAATAGGGTAAAAAAAATCCACAAGGGGATCCCCAAAGTCATTCCACTCAAGGTGTGTGTGGAGCAAAGGATACTCAGGAGCGATGATGTAGGAGGGATGTAGGAGGTTTCCTAGGCGTGGTGGCACTTTTGGAGAAAGAAGGTCTGGGCTTGCAGTGGAGGCTGCTGCTGATGTGCCCAGTGTGTCCCTGTGCTGGGACATGCTATGGGGTCCATGGGGTCCTGACAAGGACAGTCAGGATGGAAAGAGCTAAGGAGAGACTCCTTGCAATATCCATTTGCTTTGAGCTCTGGCTTTGCCTCTTTTCTCTCCTTCAAAGATTGTTTACTTTACTTTGGCACTTAAAAAGAAATCAAGCAGGTTAAAGGTCAGTCTTATTATTTTTGTTCAGTTTTTAAAAAACGTTTAAGCTGTAGCCTAAGGAGATTACCTATGCCATTTGGGAAAGAAAAATCTGCATATAAACCCAGTCATTTTAGACATAGGTAAGGATGACCTGTCCATTACAGCAGGGAAGATTTTATGAGCTTCAAAATTAAAAAATTACAGGGACCCTGGATGTACTGGAACAACCTTTTCAGCTTTTCTCTCCATCACTACGCTTGCTAATTGAATCCCTTCTGAATTCATAATTACAGAAAAAAAGATCAGGGCTACCATCATAAACTTACAAAAGTGTTCATTCCTTATGCAGCAACTCCTACAGTGATCCTAGAAGACATGGGAATTTTTTTCTTCTGGGCCAAAGGCACAGGACAGGCTTTTGAGGGGCTATCTGCATAAATAAATAAATAAATCACCGGGGGTTTTGCCAGTAACTTGAACAAGAGCAGAGCTGGGCTTAGGCTGAATGTTTTCTAAAATCTCAGTTTTGATTTGTTAATGACCATTTGTATAATGGACTATTGCAACCCATTTACCCACAGGAATAAATACTCCAGATAGAAGAAAACAGGACATAACCAGGCAAGTTGTGGTTTGTACCAAAGCTTCAGATTTGCTGAAAGACAGATATATAATATGCCTTAGGTTTTTTTTAATAGAAAACCACTACTGAAGAGCTGTTGCCAGCCTCTTTGAGTTTATGTAAAAAAAAAATAGAGAAAACTGACCTTTGGGGATTTTCCTGGATAGTGTTTCGCTGTCAGATAGAAAGCCATACCCCTGAGTCAGCAAGGAAAGGGCAGGCCTACCTTTTAAACATGTGAAAGTTATTTATAGCAGTAATTTACTGAATCAGGCCTCATTTGAGAGAGATAAGGGGGAAGATTTCATAAAAGGACTAAACTACTGGAAATCTTGGCACAGTTCTATTTGAAATGTCACATGTGTCCCCTCCTCACCCTCCCTTTAAAATGAATTTATTAGTTGTAGCAAAACTCTTCTTTATAAAAGTGGTGGTTTGTTGCTAGAAGATGGACTTAATGGAGTTGCTGCCAACCTGGTGGTAGACTTATGTTAAAGTGGAGTATGTAATCCAAGCAAAGCCTTCAAATACAAATACAGAACAGATTACTGATAGTCTTTCCTATTCTAAGAGCAAGTTGGACTCATAATTTCCTGAATGCCG
>NW_009969339.1:3181286-3184421 GCF_000747805.2 Chaetura pelagica | reverse complement strand
GAGAAGCTTCAGTGAAAGAACCAACCATCAAGACCTGCAAGGCAGATTGAGCTCCTACATTTCCTGCTTCCTCATAGAAGCCACTCATTTTCTAAACAGCAAACCTTCCTAGGGTGTCTCAAGTAGGACACTCAAGAACGACAGTACCTAAAACTACTGGACATTCTATAAAACCCTAGCCTGAACCTACAACGAATTAGTCCAACACAAGAATAGATGTGTCTAACAAAAACTTGACTGTTCTGCTGAAAGAAAATATCAGTAATCACTGGTAAAAAGACCACATTTGGTTATTTTTTGTAATTCTTCCCTACCCCTCGAAGCAAGCTGAAATGACCTTCCAACAATAGTTTATTTCTTCTTGACTTGATCTGAACAAAGGCTTTCTATTCACATGCATGTGAAAGAGAGTGTGGATATTTTTGTGGGGAAAGATCAAATCTCTCTTTTGAACTTTGCAGTGGATAGGCTAATTGTAGCATCTCTGAGCCTTTCACTGTCCTTTGAGAAAGCAGCCAACTGAATGTTTGTTTGGAGTGTTTACCAGGAGCAAGGAGTAAATATACCAGGGCAGAGAACTAAATTAGAGTCTTCAGATGCTTCCAAGACATTTTCTACCAGTGAGCAGTTAGTTGGTGTATCTTCATGGTATTTCTGGGAATTTGCCACTGGATATGCCACATTCAATTCAAGCTGTGTGGACAAGCTGTGACTGATTATAAGTAATGTAATTTTTGTTTAGTTTCTCAGACTGACTTGAGCATTGTTTCTATAACTGGAGGACCTTGATTAAGCTTTTGACCAGGGCTTCTTCAGAAGAAATGATTTAAAGGAGGGAAGATACAAACTAGATGCAGGAATTCTTGTCTCAGCAGTACTAGCTTTGCCAAAAGAAAAGCCAGATAACTTTATGGTGGAACAGGGAAAGTTTTAATTAATGGTTTTAACTAAAGTTTAGTGAGTGTGTTGACAAAAATGACTTTTCTGCTGTTTGGAGCAATCATGGTCTCTCAAAGCACAGGCATTTTTAGATGTATTTTTTTTAGAGATGGCCTCTGTGGCAAGGCTGATTTTGCAGGTGCTGAGGGAGGTGCATATGGCAGAGGAGAAAATATACAAATCTTCCTTTCTTTGCATGGCAAGACTTTAACAAAAGCTGTCACTCAATGCCATTCAAGCACATTTGGGCTCTGATCCCTCTCTTAAGCCACAGTTGTCTTTGAACCAGGGATCCCTGGAGGGGCTCTAAGAGCTCTTCCTCTGCCCGTTACCAAGCAGGATTCTATCCTCCATGCAATATTGCAGCTCTGCTGCAAATGGTGACAAGGTGCAAACTTGCAAGCCTTGTGAGCAAACCTAACCACTTGTACTCACCATGGGAAAAGTAACAAGGGAGCGTCCAACAAATATGCTCCAGTTTTAGAATGGAACACCAGAAGTAAATTGATTTATTCACTTATCTCCAGTGCAAGAAAAGGCTGTCCCTCTGTTCTTTCACCAAGATGAAATGTAGCCCCTACTCTGCCTCATTTTCTGTAACTGTCAATAGTTCTGTTTCTTCCAGATGTACCTGCCAAGTCATTGTCAGATCAGAGCCTAAATTTGGATTTTTTTTCTGAAAAAAATGTGAGAGAAAATCGGAAAATCAGCACATTTTGGCTCTGATGGAAGGAACTATGATGATCACTGCAGTTACTTCATAGACCAGGAGACTTTGCTTGTGTACTACTTACCTGGACTGTTTGTGCCTTCTCTATTAATGCCAAACAAGGGCAATTACCATGCCCAGCCAAACATGGATCGATCTGCTTCCTATTGCCACTGATCTGGTGTGATACACTAGGTTATGACCATGTTAGAAAGTTCACCAACAGCACCACTTTCCTTAAGAAGCAGCAGATTTATTGACCTTTAACAAAAGCGCTGGGCTATTTGGAACTTTGCAAGTGTGTTGTCTGCAAAGGCCTGAGGCTCCCTGTCCTCTAAGCAGTACTCCAAGTTATCCAATCCCCAGAGATTAAAAACATTTTGATTTCCTTGAAAAAACACTATTATTGATAAAACCCATTTCAGCTGAAGAATTGTGCAATTTCCCCAAAGTCTTGGAAGCAGGGACTTACTTATACACTGTCACAGTGTGACGATTTGAAAGACTCTGCCAGCTAAGGCAAGGCCAAAGTTTTCAAAGTTACTTGCTTGGAGTATCTCTTTTTGCAGTCTCCAGCCTCAGGTCCAGTAAGCCTTATCCTTGTAAGCACCGAGAGGTCACAGCTCAGACTGAGGTCCCAGGGAGCAGAACGTGGCCACTGGTTTCAAAAATTCAGGTGTAGGCAGCTCACATGGGCTTCTCAGAAACAGATATTTCCAAAATCCCTTTTGAAAATCTGGAGCTTTTCATACAGGGAAATAAAATGGTGAGGACCTGAAGCTATCCCCACTGAACCCAACTAGAATTTCACAATGATAGGAATTCATTTTTCAAGGTTGGATACTTGTCTGGGTTCAGTCAACATCAGTTCGCAGTACTTGGGGATCTAGTACTTGAGCATTACCCATCATCTCTTTCCACTCTGGCACAAATTTTTCCAGGAAGCACAAAGGGATTAACTACCTTGGGGTTTCTAAGGGCTGGAGCTGACTGGACATTCCTCATGCCTCTGAGTTGTATGGGAATTTAGCAAACCTCTCTTCTCAGGCAGCAGATCCCTTGTCTCAAGAAATCTTCTGATTAAAGTGTCAAGCTCTGGGACATGCAGCTGAAGAGAACAACAGATTTTGAGGGAACATTTTAAGAAATATTTTTGATAATTCCCATTGCAGCAAAAATGATGACACACACTCTGGTCCTAACAAATATCCTGGCAGGCAGCTAAGGCTTTATATGTAAATATAAACATGTATTTACATATTTCATAACATCTGTTTAGAATTTATTTTCCCTTTGGTTCTATTTAAAGTATGTCTTGTCCTATTATCTCTGAGGCTGAAATTTGGAGGGGTCTGTTCATAAACTCTGTCACTGCAGAGCCACAAGGCAAAACCTCCCTCCTCCCCAGCTGTGCCTTGCTTGTATTTCTAAGTGCAATAGTATCTCCTCAGCCTATGAAAGGAGCACAGTTTTCTAAGTGGATTCCT
>NW_009969339.1:3179722-3180963 GCF_000747805.2 Chaetura pelagica | reverse complement strand
GGTAGGGTATAATCTCACAACCAGCTTCCAGGGAATTTTATTCGGTTGGTCTAACCCATTTGTCCTGGCAGCCCAGCTTTTTAATTGTTCCTCAGCATGGTGTCTCTTTCAGAGTGACCCCCTATTAGCTCGAGGTCCCATCCACGCTTTCTGCATCCAGGAAAAAAAGTTACCAGCTGCAAGGCACCAGATCTGGAGCTGCTGCTGCTGCAGAACAAGGCCCTGGTGATCCAAACAGCCTCCAAAGCAGAGGTGACGCCATGGCTGGGTTTAGAGCTCCAAAAGCACCTGGTGAGCAAAGTTCAACCCACAGTCCTGACAGGGAATGGCACAGCCTACAGAACAATACCAACCAGGTCAGCAAATGAGAGCACAGACTGCTTGAGAGAGTGTGGGACAGTATTTGTGTTGAATAAATAGGATAAAGTGAAAGGGGAAAGGGCAAAAAGAAAACGTTAAGGCTGATTGACGCCAGCATTTCCAGATGGCCTCTGACAGCAAAGGTTTTGGTGCTGGCTGTGCATTCTGAGAAAGCTGTGTCAAAAATCCCCGAGTTCAGGACAGCGGTCGAGCTGCTTTGCCAAATGAAGAAGTAAGGTGATATCCTGACCTGCAAGTGCACCTGTGGTCAAGACTCATAGCTGATTTCCTTATTTTAATGGCAGCAAACTATCTAATCCCTTCATGTTCCTGGGCCTGGTGCCTTTCTTCTTAGTGTGTGACCTCTAAGCCTAGAGCATGAGTCGGGACAAGGAACCTTTTACTGATCCCTAAAATTGTCTTGTATAATGCTTTCCCAAGGAACAATTAAGCATCACTGCAAATACATATAGTGTCCTTAAAAGTGCAGGGCTCTGTATGGCCAAATAATATGCAAATCAAAGGTTTTTCTGTACTGACTGACTTCCAGGAAATATGAGGCAAAGGGTAAGGGCTAGAGGGAGATAGTCAGAAACTAAGTGCTCAGATCATCTATCCAAAAAAAGTTCTTTCTCCAGCCAAATTACTCAGTCTCTTACGAGAAAGATGTCTTGGTTTGGCAAGGAGGAAAAGAGAGCTCCACCAGACAATATAAAAAAAAAAGCCCTACTTGAATCCTAAATAGCATTAATAGGGGTTTCTTCTGTGGTAAAACTTTCACTTGAAACCCTGAAACCAGTAACCCTGGGAGAGGTACTGGAGAGCCTGGGCTGATGCTAGCAAACACTGGAACTTCTACTGGCTCAACAAAAGCATTCCTG
>NW_009969339.1:3166255-3179601 GCF_000747805.2 Chaetura pelagica | reverse complement strand
TTCATTTCCAGAAGCATTTCATTAAAATGAGATGTGAATCACTGAGATAAATGCTTAACTAAACTGATAAGCTTCTCCTATGCACTGAATTTACATGAGTATTGGACTTCTCCCTTCCTTGGGCTCATTATGACTTACCCTGTAGCTATAGCTGAGGCTCTGGTGTTGCAAAGTTTATTATTACACATGCTTAAGGATTCAAATTTATCTGTAAATACATTTGTCTGCAATAACTGAAAATGCCACCTCTTCACCTCAGTTTATCACCTTAGTTTATCACTGTCCCTGAAGTCTCTAAACAGACCAGGCACAGCTGTGAGGTTAGACCCAGATACAAATCAAATGCAAATGTCTATGGCTAGAAATTGCTATCACTTCGCTCTGAATTTTGCTTCTCTTGCCAGCACCACGGGGTGTCTTTGGGCACCACCTCAAAGGCTGTGACAGCACTGAAAAAGAACTGCCTCCTGCTGTTTTGGCACAAAGTCCTCTCCGTCTGCACCAGTGCCCCAGGGCTGGTGAGCTTCAAGGAGCAGTGTCAAGCTCTCCTGCAAGATTTTGTGCTGGCCTCCAAGAGCTCTACTGACACGTGGAAGTGTCGCTCAGCATCAGCAGTGCTGCTCACATGAGCTGACCCTGGACTTCAGCAAGCCTGCCACAGGAGTGAGAAGGATCCCTGATATTATCATGCTAGGCACACGGGCAGGCTTTGCAGGGCTGGAAGTTGAGATTGTTGACTTTTAGAGTTAAAGGAAGAGTTATAATGGACAAGATTATTTGTGTCTGTTAAAACAAAACAAACACTATTGCTTTTGTCACTTGACTGTGTGGCTCCCAGTGCCCCTGTCTTGCCTCCTTTCTCTTGTCTTGCCTGATTCATAAAACTTCAGTGATTACTAACACTGGCATCCCCAGGGAGCAAGCATGAAAGACCAGAACTGGCTACACACTTCAGATGTAACTTCAGCTAAGGCCTATCGCTGTATGCTTATCTCCTTTAATAAATAAGAAAATTAGCCACCCACCTCCCACCCCGGAATTATGCACTCCACGAGCTGTACAAACATGTACATAACTACATCTCGGTGCTTGCCATGTACACACACCATACCCAGCCATCCTGAACTTCCTTTCTAAAAGTCATTATTTAAAAAAAAAAAACAACAAACAAACGTTCTGCCATCAACTTCACTTTTTTTCTTAAGATGTTTGAAAAAACAAAACAACACAAGAAAAAAAACAAACACAAAAATTTCTTAATAGCTTTTGCAGAAGAGACTTGCATTACATTTTCCACCACCTGGCACCCACAGAGTTAGACCTTATTCACCTCAGGTACAAGAACGTGTGTACTGACTTTGAATATATGCCTTACAGTTTCTGACTCAGTTAGCATGCAGCAGCTAATCATTTGCTTTGTAATGCATTAGAGGCTGTTTGCCTTTCTGCATCATTGGCTTTTTCCCTTTATTACCACTAGTTGTTAAGTGGTGAAGATGAACAAATCTAGCACCTACAGCCATGGCTTCTTGCTTTAAAAAGTTCAAGAGAGAGAATATGAATTAGGAAAATTAGAAAAATGAAAGCCTTTTTTTTGCTTGATATTCAAACCTTGGATCCTAATCCAACCCACCTGTAATTTAAAAAGCAGAATATATACTACAGATCTGGCTGCATCAAGGCTGAAGTTTAATGGTGTCTTGCTCAGAGCCAGTATGAGGACATTGCCAACCATTTCCTATATTTCAAGAAGTCCCCAGCTCACATGCCATACCTAACACCCAGTTTCCCTTATGATCACCCCCCATTTTCCAAGAAAAATTATCTAAAGCCTTCTGATTATCAAGAGGACTCCAAAAAAATGAAACCTGACTCCCTTTTTCCCTCTTACCAGCCAACTATATTAGCAGCTCAAAGCCATCTGAAACCATCCCACGTTTGATATCTGCAGATGGTCACCAATCTTTTTTGCCCAGACAAGCCCGAAATTCTATAAATCATTGGAAACATGAAAATTGTTAATAAACTGTCCTTCCCATCAGAGAGGGGAAAGGACCATGTCCATCTGTCTCTGGGCTATAATGCATTGGGCCATGTCTGGTCAGCCAGGCTGCTCCAACTCACTTGCAGCACACTTGGCCCACAAACCTCATTCACCTCCAGCAGAGAAGCCCCAGTCAGCTGTTCTTCTCCACCAAACGTTTCTAGAGCTGAAAGCTCTGGGTGTGTTGCAGTGCCAAATGCTTCATAGCAAGGGAGTCTCTGTGGCCACCCACATTATATTCAAATGCACAAACGAGCCAAGAAGCTTTGCATAACCAACTTGGTACAATGTGCTGAGATGCTGCTGTATTTCTGCATGACAAGTTCATTACCATTTGGCCTCGGCTTATGCTGATGTACAGTGAAAAAGAAAAGGGAGAGAGACTCTTCACAATGACATTAATTTCATTTTATTTAATAAAAAACAGTATCAGATTAAAAATACAAACACTTTGGGTGATTATCCAGCGTTTTCCCCTGTGTGCCTCGTAGAGCTCAAACCAACCAAGGATTGGGAGAAAAAAACAAAAAACTGAAAAATAACACCAAACAATTTTGGCCGGAGCTGTAAAATAATGTTGCACCAATTAAATTACACCAAATATATTATTATACCTTTGAAATGGCTTTCAGACCAATAAATAAAAAGAAAGACAAATTCAAATAAAAAAGTCAACTTTGTATTACAAAAAAAATTAAATAAAAATCACAACACTAATAATAACAATGTGCAGTCAAGTTTGTTTTTTTTTCTTCTCTTCTAGGAATGATAACATGCCAGTAAACATGTAACATGCCAGTAACATGCCAGTAAATCCCTACAAAACATTTCCAGTTTGGCAGCAAGCAGTCACCCACTCATTCACATTTGTACACAAGGAAGCAGGCCTGGGCTAAAGCCTCATGAGATACGAGCCTTAGGGGTGCTCCTCACTTCCCTGCCACAGCCAGCTGAGTTACCTTCCCTTCATCCTGAAACCTCTATAAATCCACCCGAGGTTTAGTGCCAGATCTGCAGGGAAGGTGTCAGTCAGCATAGCCCCACTGAAGGGATATTCCATCATGTCAGCAGGACAGCACTGACTTACACCAGCTGAGGATCTGGCTCTTACGTTCCAGGGCATGAGTTAAAAGCCATGGCCACAAAGAACATCCCTGTTTCAACAAGGCCATGAGGACTATATTGAGTTGTTTTGAAATTCACCACAGCAAACTTGTTAACTCAGTACACTGCAAAATGGGGTGTTGATTTGGGATGGACTAGAACAGCACATGCAGGGCCTCTGAGAAGATGGGACGCTGAGTATCATACAGAGAAGTACATATCTGTAGAGAAATGACCTGCAGTTGCCCTTCCTGAGCAAATGGGACAGTGAGATAAATTTCACTTGACTGCTTGAGAGCACACACCTCTCACAGATTTCATGGTACTGATGCTGTTCACTCCAGGGCCAAATTTGGTCCAGTGTTTCACAATAAGTAAAGGATCTCCATAGATAGAGGCAGATTAACTGATTTAGTGAATTCAAGCTCATTCATCTTTATGCTGGGCAGCCCAGTTGGTTTTTAGAAGGAACCAGCAGATTTAAATACCATGAGAAACCAAATGACAAATCTGCAAGTGAAAGAGCTCCCCGCCCCAGATGCCAATGATTTATGGAGTTATCCCCAATCCCCAGGGAATACCCAGAGGAACTCTATTCCATTTCTGCACCATCTCTAGGACTTGGGAGCCAAATTCTGCTTTCAGTTCCAGTTACAGGGTAGAAGTGAAAACAGAGCTTGCCCCATGCTCTTCTGCTCTGGGTACGTGTGTAGATGTAAATTTTGCAGCTGTGGATCATTTAACATTGTTGGCTGAAACTTGCCCCTTATTCGCACCAGTGCACCTCCAAGGAAGCCAGGGGCTATGTGCTCATGGAAATGAGACTGAAATGGGCCTGAAGATTCCAGTTTGCCCAGGCCTGTCAAACACACAGTGCCTTTCTGACTTAGGCTTACATTCAGGTAATCCAGTAGACCCATGTGGTACCTTTATGGGAGTTGAAGCCCTCAGTCTGGATATTTAGGTATGTCTGAGAACACAAACGCATCTCCTTCCTGGGTTTTTTCAAACTGGTATCACTGCACATGCAGTACCAGCTACATTACATATAGAGAGGCCTGCATTTTTACGCTAACCCTGTTATCAAATCTACCACTATCATTTAATCGCTCAATTCTTTCTGCTCCATTACTACCTACCTAGAAACATTTTCATTTGGAGAAAGGCATCTTCCCACTAACTTTCTGACCTCTATCCCTTTCCTACATGCTACAACCTTTCTCTTACCTAACATTCTGGTCACAAACTACCTGTCACCCTCAAATACTACAAGCTAACAGCAAGGTAGTACCATTTGCTGACATCAACTGAACTCTAGATTTGAGGGTCAGTTAATCCTTGAGAACCTTTGTTAGTTCCATCTTTGTCTGGGCATTCATCTGACTGGCCATTTTGAGAGAGTCACAAGTTGAACACCCAGGCTGAAACGCCTTAAAAGTTCATTTAGCTGCTGATAACATCCATTCCTTCCAGTTCTCATTATAATTTCTGTGACTTTGTTTTTGCTGCTAGAAGTGGTAGCTGGAAACAACTTTAGGCTCTCCTGCTTACTGAAGAGCAATGCCTGCTCCACTGCTTGTCCACATACACCTTGTGAGATTATTCTGGGATGAGTCTCACATTACCTGACCCAGAACATATTCAGAACCTCTCAGGTCACCCTGCTGGAAGGATCCACACTAACCAACAAGCTTGGCCTCCTGCATAATGTAAGCCAAAGATTCCCAATGTGCAATGACTGTGCCCAGATGAACAACTTCAGGGGGAAATAAAGGCTCTCTTTCTAAAAGACATCCAAATCTTACTTGAAGAGTTCAGCTCATCTCTTGGTAAAGCTAATCTTTATCAAAGCTGTCAAACCTCTCAAAATCTGTGTCCCTCACTTCCAGTTTTAATTCTGTCTAGCTTTGACTTCAAGCCACCAAGTCTTGATGCCTTTGTCAGCTAGATCCTGACATGCTTTCATCACGTATACAAAGACCAAAGGTTTTTCTCTGGACAGACAGGTAATATTTTGAGGACACAAAATTAGAGAAGTGTGAGATTGCTTTGGGGCTTCTTTATGAGGAATTCAGCTAGGTAGGTACAGTCAACTCCTTTGAAGCAAACCTACAATTGTCAGCAAATCAGTGACCTGGCTTACTCCATCATAAAGGTACACAGAAAAACTCCCTTCCCTCCCTTTCCCTCTTCGCTCTGCTAGTTGAGCTTGTTGCAGATCTCTAGGGCTTTCTTGTAGACCTGAGTCACATCATCCATGTCTGTAAGTAGGGAAAAACTGCTGTCCCCTAGGCGGTTGCGATAACGCTTTAGATACTGTGGCCGTGAGCGGTTCTGAAGTCCTTCAAAGTCTTGGATCTGGAGGAAGTTTTCAGCAGAGACACAGCTCCGTATCCTCTGTCTGTTTGGCCTGTTCTCTTGCAAATCCAGTAAATCAAAGGAGTCACTGGACAAAATACTGTCATCACTAATGACGCTGGAAGGGCGACTGTAACTTCGAGGTAATGCATCTCCAGGCAGGACCACTTCTTCCATGGCCTCCAGCGTTGGTGTGTCGGGGCTAATCAAAGTGGATTCAGTGCTGCTGGTAGAATATTTGCTGTTATGCTTCAAGATGCCCTTACGCCTGCAGGAATGGGTGTAAGACCCATTTCTGGATGGCTCTGTGACCCCCAGAGAAACGTCACTGTTTACAGTCTCATCGTTATTGTCCAAGAGTTCAGAAGATTCGCTTCGTTCTGGAGAGGAGTAATAGCCGGATTCCCTTTGCTGAGTCTTCTTCAAGATTCCTTTTTTTGGCATTAGTGAAGACTGCTTAGTGCCATATTTGCCCACTACCTCTGCCTCCACAACACTTTTGATGGCTACTCCAGTCCTACACAACTCTTGCTCCAGCTTAAATGCAGAAGGTAACACTGGGCTGACCACTCCTTCAATAAAACCTGCACTGTGAGATCGATGTTCACTGTTGCTCCTTTTCTTTAGGATGCCTTTGGGTCTCTTGGAGGTGGGTTTGGACGCATTTTCAGCTCCTCCCTCCTGGATGGACTGTGCAATATCATTTTCCTTTTTAGACTTTTTCAGAGATCTTTGTCTCTCTAGTGTAACTTCAGGACCTTTGGGCTTAGAAAGGCACTTCACTTTGGTATCGGTCTCTGGTTGGAGGCCAGTAGATCGGTGATGCCAATCAATAAACCTTGCCAGCAATGGGGACTCGGAGTCCCTCATGGCATCACAGTCACAAACACTACTCTTGTAGCCCCAATTAACCCACCAGTGGTTGGCAATGTCTTCAATGGTTGCTCGGCGTTCAGGGTTCACCATCAGCATCCATCTGATAAGTCCACGAGCATCTATGGAAAAAGAACAGAACACAACACACTTAGAACACAGGCTCTTCTGGTTTTCTCAGTTTAAAATGGAAGCGTGGAGCTAATCAAATAAGCAAGAATAATACTTCTTACTACAGAAGAAGTGAAAGGAGGAAATGCGTTGGCCATCAGTCACTGTTATGCATTTGAGAACAACTTCTTAGCAGAAAAATACGATTCACTCTTGGAAATGTACACTGGATTATCAAAGAAATTAATATTTTTACTGTATTAGCCAGTGAATAGTTCCAATATTATGGAAGGAACTCACCAAACTATGAACTCCAATTACAAAACTTAGAGAAAAACAAAGGGGAACTGGGATATTTTAAATTATCTACACATTATTGCTTTTGTATTTACTTTTTCCATAACAGTGTAGTCTTCCGTGTATTTTAAAAGTATATTTTCATAAAGAGAGCAAGAAGGCAGAATACTGAAAGGGATGGCAAACAAATTATACAAGATAAATATTCATTTAAATATAATACACACATAGATGTTTAGAGCTGGGAGGAATCCAGTGGCCCAGACTTAGATGATGTAGGTGACTGTTTCATGTATTCTCTAAGAAGAAGTAAATGTGAACTTAGTGACATTAATTCAGACTTTGGCCTGCCTTCCTGGGTAAGAGACTGCATCACTCTGACCATTCATCGTCTCTCTGCTTGTGATATACACAGTGTAGTTAGAGGACTGATCTATACCAGTTTGTTGTATCAGTTTACAGCTTGTCTGAACAATTCCACTTGCAATAGCTAACAGAACTTTCACTGTCATATACCCAGTTAAAAGAGCCCATTACAGCTTCCCCAAGGCAATAAAATCTATCTGCTATAAAACATTCATTTCAAAAAGGGTTTTGGTAAATGGTGTACTCAGATGGGAATTGATAGCAGATGAAGTCAGTAGGGGAATGAGATATTGTTTTTCTTCATCATTCTAATATGACACCCAAATATGTTGGAAGGGGCCAGACAAACCCTCCATTCTGAACTCGTCAGTTCAATATATTGCCCTCACTCCTTTTTTATACCTGAGGTCTGTGTTGGCTCCCGATATTCTCCACTGCTGATCTGCCTGATGAGATTTTTGTGATCAAAGCCATCAAAGGGCATTGTTCCATAAACCAGAGTGTAAAGCAATACACCAAGTGCCCAGCTGTCAACCTGAAATACAGAGACAATGTATGTGAAGCCCAGGAAAACTGATCTCCACCCTTCTGCCCACCATTAGCACCACAAGAGCAGCATCACCTCCTGCTGTGCCTACTGATAGGCAAACCAGTATCTAACATCTGACTAACCACAGGCAAAGTAAATGAAAGCAAATGAAGGCAGCTTGAGAACTTTCAGTATGGGCGACACCCAAGTGAACCTACATGTGCATTAAGACTAGTCCTCAAGAACATTATCACCGAAGACATTCCCACAGAAAAGCTGACCCTTCTTACCTCTGGGCCTCTGTAAGGTCGTCCATTAACTATTTCAGGGGAAGCATACAGTGGGCTTCCACAAAAGGTCTGCAGAAACTTGTCCTTGTGATAAAGGTTGGAGAGTCCAAAATCAGCAATCTGCAAACAGAGTTACACAAGCCATCTGTAATATTGACAATATCTTAATGCAACAGAAAATCCTTTATGAGGAAGAACTTAACTATACTTGATGCTGCTGTAGGGCAGGGATCTCAGCGTGGATAATCTCTGAAGTTCTCTTGGCAACCAATATTTTATTTTTTTTACTTTTCTCTATAAAAACCCTCCAGAGAAGGAAAAGGATCCCCAGGTAAAATCCTCCAGATCACAAACAAGGATGCTTTCACAGACAGGTCACTGATTGACTGCATAGCCATCGGTCCTAAATTTATCCTGGATGACTTGCCAATCTCATACTGGCAGGCACTGGGCCTACTATCCACAGATTGCTCTTTATCTTGTATAATCATAGTATCAAAGGAAAGCAGGCAGAAAGTACTACCATTCTTATAATGCACATGCAAAGCCAAAAGTCAAGGATTAAAAATGCAATGGGAGGAGCAAGGCAGGAGTGTCACAGGAAACTAAACATAAGATTACAGAAGAAAGTGATTTGTTAAATAATCTGGGATTTTAGCTACACTTGAAGGACACAGAAAGTGAGGCACTCGCTAACACTTCCAGATTCAGGGACTCCAGCTGAGGAATCTGAGTTGTAAAGCACACAAGATGTCTATCATGAGATAATAAACACAAGTCTGGTTCCTAACTGGAAACAATGGGCCCAAATCCGGCTTTCCCAACAAAAACAAAACTTCCCTTGAGACTATTGGGAATTTTGCCCATGTAGGAATTGCAGGATCAGGTCCAAATATTTTGTTTACTTCAATTCTCTGCTCTTGTTCTTACAAAACAAAGGCTGAGGATAGAAACACTAAATACACCCACAACCTTTGCATTTCCTTTGTTTCTCTAGCACAACGCAAAACATATTATTTTCTATCTTGTTTAAAACCCAAATGCTTGTGTTTCCCAGAGGTACTCCTATTACTGCCCACTAGGCATTCATAAAAGACATAGAGCACTGGCATAAAAAAAAAAAAAGGTATTACAGCTATAAGAGACAGGAGTTTTCTGTAGGTTTTCTTCACGTTACTTGGGTCTTTCCTACCAGAAAGAAATTAAATTGCATGAATTTTCAATAGAAGATTCAAGAAAACACAAAGTGAAGAGAAAATAAATGGATTTACCAGCAGCATTATTCACTTCTGGTTTCCTAAAATGTGTTTCACCAGTGCTACTAATACCTGTTTAATTGCAATGGCTAGTGAACTCTTGGGAGACACAAAGTCTACTATATGAACTCCTGCAGCTACACCTAAAAATGTCACAGTTGAGACCAAAATGAACAAAGCTGGTGAAGTTTGGACAGAAGCTCCCAATTTTCTTTTTTCACCCCAAAACAGAAATACACATGCACACATTTTATTTATAAATATAGACTCAGATACAGACATAGGGACTTCTAAGTTAAAAATACAAATGTATTTTAAAATAGAACTTTCACAGAAACTTTGAAGTCCCAGAGCAAATATGAGATTTCATGCTTTACCCTCTCCTATCTTGATGTTCTGCTTATGCAGGTGCTCCACTAACAATTTGCACTCATAACATCCTGCTCAAAGAGCAGCAGATTCCTGTTCATTAATGTTAATTCATCTCACCATGTCCATTCACAGTTTGAACTCACTCAGTCCCCCAAACAGCATATTATCAATCCACAGCAGAAAATTCAACCCTTAAATAAATGTGGTTTGTAAAATCTTCATTGTATGGCTGGAATGTCATTGAAAACAGCTGCTGTACAATTGCAGCCTGCACACATATTCTCATGGCTCAGATTGCACTTAATTGCCCTAAACTCCACTTTCTTATCAAGTCACCCTGCCTGGCTTGCAGGAAGTTGGTTTTAAGCCTTATGAAGTGTGCCCTGTCAATCAGGGCAAGAACAGGATCATTTCAGTGTTAAAACTTCGTGCTGGTGATGGAGTTTAATTTTAGTTCAGGATGCAGCTAAGACAAGGACAAACACTGCACAGTGTGATTCCTTAAGAAAATACATTCCCTTAACACTGTGGAATGTATAAAATGCATGTGGATGTGCATGAATATATATGTATATAGGGATACACATACCATTGTTCACGCTAAGAAACTCTCAGACTTGGGCATTCATGTTTTCATTTTGACCATTCAGGAAAAGAGTATTTATGTTACAGCCCACTCCCATACTCACAGACTGATGTTTATCAGCTTTTCCCATTAAAACTGTCATGCCCCCCAAAACAAGATTAATAGAACCCAACATTACTTCATGTTCTTGGCACTTAAATGGAACTAAGGCATCAAGTCAAAAAAACTTCCTAAATTGGGAGGAGCAGGGAAGCAGACTTGTATTCCCCTTGCTTCAGGAGGTATATGTTTCATATTTACTCCTAGCTATGATAAACCAGATGTAATTTATTGTTTAAATGTGGCTTATAAATTCCATGAAATTCACACTCACAGAAATTGTCAGTTTTATCCCACTTAAAAATCTGTCTCTTTGTACTGTAGATAGAGAAATAATTAGGTCTCTTAAAGCAAATGAAATGTATGTGCAGTGGGTGAGACTTCCAGCAAGGTAAATCCCAATTACATATACTTACTCTGTATATATGAAACCCCCATGGGTTTTTAGTGGTTAGTCTGATTGGTGTCCTCTTACCAGCCCAAGAGAAAGTGCAGTTAGTAGGATTATGTTACTATTATACTTGCATATTTCTCTCCTTCTATCACTTTGGGGTTGATCATACAGTTTACGTCAACCTCTGCTAGACATCTCTCTTAGGTGCAATTCCCAGCCCAGGAGCAGCCACAGCCCTGCTGTGAACAAGGAGCCCCCCTCCATCGTGCCCGGCTGCATGACAGAGGTGTCCCTTGGGGGTAGGTTGTGGCATGGGGCAGGGACACTGTATTTGGACAGACCAGCAAGAGGCACTAATTCCCTGGCTGTCACATTGGACAGCAGTTTCTCTCCACCTCCCTGCATGCAGTTTTGGGGATCTAGACGCTGAGTAGAGCTGCAGGGCTTGAGGACATGTGGTTCTCATCAGGCCAAATTGCAGGAGCTACGGGCGAATGGAGGCAGCTACACCCTCACCCTGTTGCTATTTCTTCTAGTAAATTCATACCTACAGTGAACCAAAAGCTAGCATTCTCAGCCTTTTTGAAACTAATGAAGAGAGGATAGCATCACCAGAAGGCTTTTTCTGATGACCACCACCAAGGGCAATGCCTAAAGCTGGTATGAATCTCTTCCCACAACGAGCTTTCTAACTCACCAACTCAGGCCAGCTCTTTCGGTGCTTTGGAGTTGCCTTGGCCCTGCTGCCTGTCTGACCCTGCCCACCTTCAGCTGTTGTTAGGATTAAGAATGATGATATGCCCTTGATGGGATGAAAATGCCAGTGAGAGGCTGCTCTGCAGTGGGGGAGCAGCTGTACCTACCCCTGGGAAGCCAGGGCAAGCTGAGGGGGCAGCTCAGAGTTACCCAGAGCTGGAGGGTGGAAGGCAGCAATTGTGAGCAGCTGAAAGGAGAATGGAGTAAATTTTAAGGTGAACTGTGCTGTTAGCAGCTGAGGCATGAATGTGAGGAAGGTGAGGCTTGTACATGCTGTAGAAACTGTGTTATTTCTTTAAAGAACATGGCACTATGACTGAGGTAAGAAAACAAATAACACCTTTCTACCCTGGGAAGCTGAGTGCCTTGGTGAGGTTTAGCTCTAGGACTGTACCCCACTGTTGACCTCCACAGACCAGCTAGCTCCCATGAGAAACATTCACCCTTAGGGTTTCTGGGTGCATATCTGGGGAGCAAGGCAAGGTACTGTTTGATTAACTGGCTGGATGAACTCTTTGTACCCCATAGATCTGTGTGCACGTTCTGTTTCACACGTGTTTAAAGCTCATTATGTTCTCTTGTGTTTGCTGCGTTTAGATTTTAAGTAATAGTTTACAGGAAGTAGTACTGCATACAAGTCTCTGAAAAACATAATTAGATACCACAGATCAGATCACTTTCTTCCCCTCATCACCTTCCAACTCTGGTCTGTCGGCCTGCAGAACTCTTCAAAACATGTAAATTTTTTTGTCAGCTTTCACACACTGGTGTTTTCAAGTTGCTGTACTCAAATACATGACTCTGTGTACAGAGACTTTTTCTATCTTAACTCTTAAAAAAAAAGAAAAAAGTGATTATGTCCCCATACACTGCTTCATGACCTTCCATTAATTAGTTAAAATTTAGGAATGGTTTCCAAGTTAGCATAGTATCATGTAAAATGGCTTGGAGCCCTTTTAGGTTGGATAATAATTTCTAATGGATTACTTGTCCTCTTTATTTCCTGTCCTACAAGTATTGCTTAAGTTGCTACACATAGATCTATATGTACAATACCTTATTTTTTCCTTCATGTTGCTGTGACTTTTTTTATGTCATAATGTATAGATCACTGGCTTCTTCAGAAACATGTATTTGATTGCACATTGGACTCAAAAACAAAGGGATTCCTTTCATTTTCTCATTCTTAAAATCAAACTGCCAATTTTTTAAGTCCTTTGTAATCCAAGGAATGAAATATAAATACAGGAAAAGTACAGATAAGACTATCTCCCTCCACTTCCAGAAAATGCTTCCACTGAGTGTTTGAAGTAATCAGTCAGTACCAACCCCCAAATTGTGTATTTCTTTTTTCTGCATGAATAAACCATATCTAAATACTCCCAGAATGAGGACTTGATAAATTTACTCCTAATAAATCATTCACAGCTTCATATGTGTTTCCTTGCCAACGGTTACTATTTAGAGAAACAAAGAAAAAGTGGGAAGTAAAATTCTGTGCAAGTAACATAGAAACCACAGTAACATATTCAAAGGTTCAGATTCAGGGAAATAGTGGCCGTGTGCTTCCCATCAAGTATTCAAAGAGCAGTGAGCAAAAGATAGAAAGAGTGATCCAAAGTGTATTCAGAGCAGTGAGCAGAAGAAAAACAATATAAAAAAGAATCGAAGCAATCCAAATTCAAACATTGTTGATACGAAAATGTATGAAATACCAATTGCTTCCCAAGTTCAGTCTATTTTTTAGCTTCACAAGACCCTTTGCAGAAATAGCTACCAGGAGCCAACAGAGGAGCTTGCAGCCACCTACCCATGCTGAGGCAGCCTTGCCCATTCAGAGGTGTGTGTGCCTTATGGTTTTCAGGGAAGTAACTGAGGAAAGTCTGGAAATATGCAAAATACCTACACGAC
>NW_009969339.1:3161198-3165742 GCF_000747805.2 Chaetura pelagica | reverse complement strand
GTTCAGGAAAGGGAAGCCCTCCAGAAAAAGACGTCCAAATGATTGGAAGGGATGTGAGGAGTTGTGGCTACCTGAATGTCTTCCACAGTAGTGCCACCGAGCATGGCAGCTGAACTGCATCTGTGGTTCTGAAACCCCTGGGTTATCTCCATGGTTTGGACTCAAACACAAAGCTACTCACCCCTGCCCCATCCTCCTACTTTCCCTGCAGGACTATTAGACTCCCATAAAGAAGAGAGGGGAGGGAACGGAGCCTTTTGACAAAGAGCAGCTCCCTGGAGACCAGGGGAAGTGATTGGTTTTGCATATGAGGACCACAGTGCGGAGATCCAGGACACCGCAGCTAGCAAATTCCCCAAATTCCTCTTTTCTCTCAAGAATTCTCTGATTAGCTGGGAAGATAGTTTGGCGTGTAACGCGGAAAGAAAGGTCATCCTGCCTGCGGAAGCCTGTTCCGTATACAATGTCCTAGAAAGGCTACTTTTTGTTTTCAGCACTGCTGAGAACAGCTTGGGCTGCTGCAGCCCATGTGCCTGTAGGAACAGGAGTGGGGAGGTTTGCTCTAACACTGGATGTGAACAGCAAAATGTCCAAGAATTGCATTGGATGGGCCTTCTGTAAAGGGCTATTATTAGAAACCACATATTTATGTGCCTTTAATCCACTAGTTGATCCAAGTTAGCTTCTGTCATCAGCGTGACACAGATGGCAGCTACCACATGTTACTTTCCATTTCCATTGCAACATCAGCTTAAAATGAAGACAATCTCTCCAGTGTAAAGTGCAGAAGGCAGTGCGTGCAGCCCTGTGGCTTTCAGCAGAGACAAAATGAAGATCCAGCCTATTTAGATATTTGGCTATGCAGGGAGCTCCTCAATTACTTTGCTAATTAAGCAAAGATGCCCAAGTGTCAGCAGAAACTCTTCAGCGTCCCACCCTCCATTTGTCTCCCTGTAGATGAGCACATCCAGCCACCCTCACATTCAGCTACCCAGGGAGCAACAAAGCTGAAACAGGTTCAACCACCTGGAAACTACAGTCATCTCTTCATTATTCATCTTTGTACTACAGCTATTAGGAAAAAAAGAAGGGAAAAAAGGTCATTCCCATGCTTTCACTGGGGAGAAACGACATGGAAATGACATCAGTGACATCATTATCCAAAGTATACATTTGTGTCTGGAGTTCCAAGGCCATTTCCTAATGAAGCACATGTGCTTTACTAGGTTTATTTTGAAAATCTATTTGCTTATTTTCCAGCCATGATCAAAAGAACATTCAGAGTGTTCTCTAGGAGCCACTTGAACCCTGTAGACCAGGAAAGTTTTCTCCTAGCCATAGCATCAGTCAGCAATAATATAATTTATAAAATAAACCTAACTGTATGAAATGTTCTGCTGTTTCCCGCCAGTAAACAGATAGTGCTTTGGAAGTTGTTGCCCTTGGGTGGCAGGACAGACTCTTCTCCCCCAAATTATGCAAATCTTCATTTAGTGTGTATGACTCGTCACCAGAGGTGCTCCTTCCACAACCTCCAAACCCCAGAGCCTCTTGACAGATGCTGTTGCTTAGTAGCTGTTGCCATAACACTGGCTCTTCTAATACCTTGGATAAAAAAATTACAAAACATGGAAATCCATTCTGAGAAGCTGAGAAAAAGGAATCCTACCTTAATATTAAAATTGTCATCAAGAAGGATGTTTTCCAATTTTAGGTCCCTGTGGACAACACCATTCTGAAACAAGAAATAAAAAAACAGAGAGGAGAATATGAGAAAATACAGGGAAAATTAAAGGTGAGCTGGCAGGGTGGTCTTTGCATCTACATTTCAGGGCTGATTTCACTGTCATAACACTCACGGCCCAGTGACTAGTGACAGGCGATGTATTAGTCACTTGGTGTGTGGTTAAGGGAAGAATGACTGGAATCTGTCCTCCCACAAAGCTTCTAAAACAGCAGGAGGGGTGGGGGGGTGCAGGGGTGTCTTTTTGGAACCTAATTCCAGCCCGGATCCTGCCCCCACGGCGTGCAAGCGATATATTCTTCCCAGGCACCAGAAAACAATATCTGTCAATGACGTTAGTCCTTACAAAGGCCCTCATTCCTCCGATGTGCAGCCACGTGGATCGGGGTACTAACAATCCTACAGGATGTTAGGGATGGAAGTGAACAAGCTGGGTTTAGGTCAGAGACTTCTCTAAAGAAATTCAGGGAAAATTAACTGCACAGAGTGCTGCAGCTTTTCAGTGCTGCACAGTGAAGACTTTGAAAACTGCCCTTGTTTACCAGAATTCAAGTGGAGATGAAAACGTTTAAGAATTCAAATAAAAATTATGCTACCTGCTTGTTGCCTTTAGCCTCATGCAAGTTTTGGCTCTCTGCAGTATCACAAGCAGGGATAAAAGGTCCATGATGACAGTCAGTCAGCTACCTTGGGTTCAACTGCCTAAACTGCCATGTAACATGATGACTAAAGTAATTTGTTTGAATGTATAACATTAATCTTGTAGAAGCACTATGGGGTGCCTTTTCTAGTTTATGTTGTGTATTAGTTTTTTCATGTCAGGACAATTCTTTCCAAGGCAAAAATGCAATGTAGGACTAACGTAAGGGAGTGGCTGGTATCTGCCATAACACAGGAAAGCATCCTTAGTCTTTAAAAACAGGCAGCCTACTACTGCAGCTTTTTAACGATCTTCTGCGGTACTGATATAATCACATGCTATCGTCCTTAATAATGTATACTGTTGCTTCAGACATGCTTTGAAATATCCAAGTCACTAGTCAGCCTTCAAGTAGCATTTTTTCATATCAAATCCTTTGCTCACCTTGTGGCAGTAATGCACGGCAGAGACTATTTGCCGAAAGAAGTGTCTGGTCTCCCTTTCGCTCAGTCGCCGCCTCTCACTGATGTAATCATACAGCTCTCCTTTACTCGCATACTCCATGATGATCACAATCTTATCTTTATTTTCAAACACTGCACAGGATAAAAGGAAAAAAAAAATAAATCACACCACAGTTGACTCGATACATTTGAAAACTGACACTTTGCAGGGTGAGGAAGACTCAGGATGACTAAACACATCCTGTGTCATCACTGCAGCCTGGAGAGATGTACTACCTACCCCACTGCAGAAAGGAAGCTGCAAA
Source organism: Chaetura pelagica (assembly GCF_000747805.2). Classification (NCBI taxonomy): domain Eukaryota; kingdom Metazoa; phylum Chordata; class Aves; order Apodiformes; family Apodidae; genus Chaetura; species Chaetura pelagica. The sequence goes on along the minus strand of NW_009969339.1, from coordinate 3,162,589 downwards.
GGTGGATTTTTCCAGTGGAAGATCATGACGTTCAGACTAAGAGAAGGAAGTTGAGGCTACCTTCACCTTCATATGGCTATATGAAAGAAGCTCTTTGCCTCTATAATATGGGTGACAGAGCGACAAAGTCAGCTTGTTACTAATGAGGTGAGGTGGACACTTGCGCCAGCAACACCTGAATACTAACCCCAGTTCCCACTTTTATGAGTAGTCCTCTTGACACCAGAGGACAGAAGAAAACAGGACCTATCACATCACTTGGAAAGGGTTAGTAGGAGGCATAACAAACTCTGTCTTCAACAATTGGTTGATACAGGATTGCCATTTGGCCCATAAAGACTGTTGGTTGGCTTTCACCTACCATCAAAACCCAACAAGTTAATTGATGCATGTGTCCTCTTCCAGCCCAACTCTGTGCAACAGCATAGTGGCCACCAACACCTGAGCTAACAGTAGCTGCAACATCTCTGGAGCTGTACAGCTCTTGCTAGTACATCTCTGCACCCTGTCTCAAGTACCCAATTCATCCCCAAGCTTACTTATCTCCTGCCACCACCACAAGTCCTGTTGCATGATGTAGATATGTCCTTTGCAACTTGTGCAAAGCAGGCAACGCACGACTCCCACGTAAGCAGTGAAGGAATATTCATCTAATACACGTCACAACTTGACTGTTCTTTGGAGCTCAGAGTACTTTGTGCCACATGCTGTCAAGGACTTCACTGGGAGTTGCAGATAACTAAACACTTAATCCTGTAAAGCATGCTGTGAGTAGTCTCAAATTGCCACAGTGCCCTAGTTGCTAAATAGTTTTTCCCTTCTGATACTGAAAATCCACTGCAACCCACTGGAAACTTCCTGTACCTGCCATAAATAACCTCTGCTCATATTAAAACAGGGAGATTTTCCTTCTCTTTTTATCTGTGGCAGCAGCCTGCTGAGGCCAGGTCACGCTGGCAGCAAAGTATCTGCAAATTAATGAGGTTCCAGGGGTTATTGCAAACGGATGCTAGTTTTGACCAGCCCTACTGGAATGATGCCTTCCTATATCTCTTTAGCAAATCTCATCCAGTAGTCCATGGTGTTTTGGTTTTTTTCTAAAAAAAACCAACTTCTTCAGCTTCTGCAGTGAAATGAGAAGCTGCCTCTCTCAACACACAGATATTTGCTGCTTTTAGGTTTTGTCTCATGTCCTCTCACACCTTGTCACTCAACTCTAAAAGCCAAAGCTTCTGCTTTTCCCTCTAACACCGCTGAACTCCAGCCAAACAGCTCTGATAAAAGGGAGAGTGAACAGCCAGATAAAACTGGCTGCTTACTTGTCTGCTGGCCTCACTGTACCCTGAAGCAGAGGCTCCTGCCAGTGATTACATCCTATGTGCATCCTCATT
>NW_009969339.1:3156580-3160961 GCF_000747805.2 Chaetura pelagica | reverse complement strand
GGAAACTGGACGAGCGTCTCTGGATGGATTATACTTACAGTATCCTCTCCAAGAATGACAGACTGATATTGTCTGGGAAAAACTGAACATGCCCCGTGTCATATAGGGAAGTGCTGTGATGTGTTACCAATAAAGCAGAAATATACACACTCATTTCTCTAAGCTTGGAAAGGCTTGTTAGAAACAGGGTTGATTAGGAAGGCAAAAAGAAATAGTTCCAGTAAGATGTAACAAATAACTAAAAATGTTCTTGTTTAAGAGATTTGATGTAAAAGAAAAAAACCAACCCCCCAAAAAAAAATCCCTCAGCCCCAAAACACCATCTGATTCAATGAGTTAGAGGTTGTTATATCATCCACATACAGGTAAAGTCACCACATGTAACCACTGATCTCAGTGGACTCTCACGGAGTGCACACTCCAAGCAGGAGCAGTGGAGGAGCACCAGGAGTTCAGGGGAATGTTCCTCTAACCAGAGGGACACAGATGGGAGCAAAGGGGCCCTCAGCTCTTCCCGGCCCTGCTCCCCTGGCCACTGATGCCCTACCAGGTACTCAGTGCCAATGATGACAGAGATAACAGCCCTGCTACAATGGAACAGGCTAAGTTTTTCCTTCATCGTTCAGTCATGAGAGCTTTCTCCAATCACCCCTGATGTTCTTCAGCTTTAAATCCCAAAATCTAATTTTTCTGGACTAAAATCTGCCATATTAATACAAGTCCTGATCCAGACATCCTTTCCTGCATTTCTACAGAAACAAAGTGGAAAGCATTGGTTTGGAGGAATGTGCATTTAATGGTACTTTTAATTTCAAACTTTCTCTTATGTCCCCTAGGAAACTGAGATACTACTTTTAAAATTGAATTTAGGAAAGCAGAAGTCACTGCTCCAAATTTTGATTTTTTGTCAGAAAATCGCGTCAGAATCAATGAGAATATGAGCATCCCGGTAACTCACATTTGAATTTCAGTTTAAAAGCACATTCAGGACAAATTGGCACATTCTACATGAGGGAGATTTTTTTATATATTTTTTTTCTGGGAAAGTGGGAGGTGTTTTTTTACAACTGCATCATTGCAGTTCAGAGCATATCCATATCAGCTGCATCTCATGAGAGTGCACGCAGCTACTTTTCTGCTGAGAAGGAACTGAGGAGCAGACAAAAACATCTTAAATAAAAGCTGCCACTTAAAGAAAAGGGAGCGGAAAGGCAGTAGGATTTATGTCAATACACTCACACAATCTTAAAGAAGAATTCAGTGATCAAAACTACCAGGCATGTGACAAGGCAGCATTCTGGTAAGTCTCAGACCATCAGCCATGTGCACCAGAAATTTTCACAGTAGTAGTTAGGATGTGTTCTGGTTTGGTTTGGTGGGATTTTTGGTAGTGGGGAAAGGGCCCAGGAGTAGCTCTGGTAAGAACCAGAAAAGCAACCCCTGCTCCAAACCCTGTCAAGGAGCCATTAGAGGGACAATAGATGCACCTCAGTGACTAACACTTGAAAGAACCGATGTAACACCTGAGCAGAGAAGGGCTTGGCGGGAGAAGAGCTGTGCTGGAGGAGGAGAGGGGTGCTGGGGAAGGGGAGCAGTGCTGGTGGTTGGTGAGGAAGAATGGGAAGAAGGTGCCCGAGCAGAAGTTTCCCTGCAACCCCTGGTGAGATGGCAGCTGTGCCCCTGCACTCAGGGAGGAACATGGTGGAACATTCCCTGAAGGTGCCAGGAGGGGTGAACTTGGCCACTGGACTTGGATTGTGTGGCCAGAGGATTTGGTGCCTGTGGATTCTCATTACACAGCTTTGGAAGACCCCGGCACCAGGGGAGGTGGCTGTTCCCGAAGGATCCCGTGACTCTGTGGGCAGCCCAGGCTGGAGCAGCTCTGGACCTCGTGGGAAGGACTCAGGAAGGAGAGGTTCATGGAGGACTCTCTGCCATGGGAGGGACCCCGTGGGGAAGCAGGGAAGGACTGTAAGGAATCCTTCTTCCTGAGGAGGCAGGAGCAGCAGGAACCCCCAGCCTGTGAAGTGACTCCAAACCCCATCCCCTGTCCCCCTGTGCCACTGGGGGGAAGGAGCGAGAGAGACCAGGAACAAAGGGATTTGGGCCCGGGAAGAAGGAAGGGGTGGGGTGACATATGCAAGCCCTGCTCTTTGTGTTGTCTGTCCTGTGTGTGTTTGATTAATGTGAAATTAAATTACTATTTTTTCCCCAAGTTGAGTCTGCTTTGCCCAGGACCTTAATCAGTGAAGAGCCCTCCTTGTGCTTTGTCTCGACCCAGGAGCTTTGTCCTTCTCATCCCAGAGTGTGTGTGTGAGGGGAGTTGAGTGAGCGGCCGTGGGGCTGTTCCTTTGTTGTCTTGTCATGTTGGGCCCAAACCATGACACGATGCCAGGCAGGCTTCATACAGACACTTCTGAATTTCCCTCTGAGCACAGTATGTAGTTTCATAAACATATGCTCCAAGAAAGCATTGTGGCCAATGGCTGGGAGAGAGGGCATTAATTAAAGGCTGGATTGACTTACTGCAAATAATAATGAGGTAATAAATATACTGCCCTGTTAACACCTGGGCTATAACCTGCGGGCTGATGACGGACAGATTGCCTCCATATAGCTTCTGGGACTGCTTGGTTCAGTCTTTGTTTTCATTGCAGATGATTTATTACCTGCCATCCTACTGCATATTCATTCCGAAACTCACTCCCGCCTAGAAGTGTGCCTGAACCCTGGCTGCAGCTACTGCTGACAGAGGAGCACAGCTTCAGCAGGATGCTGTGCCCCAGGAACATCCTACAGCCCGATACTGATGGGACAGCCATGTTGTACAAGCCAGCTTCTCAACCCTGAACAAGGTCAAGGAAAGGAGGAAGTTTATGTATAAGAAAGGTGGGGCTGCTCTTGCTTCTTTCAAACCATCTATACTCTCCAAACAGCTGGCCAAATAAGATAAGTGGAGAACTGTCAGTATCCACACCCAGACGTGGCAGCAGCAAAAATGGTCTGTCAATCACAAATCAAGAGATAGAAGTTGCTTAGATACAAGGCATGAACTCCACATATTAAAGGAGACAGCAGCAGGAGAAATGTTTGCTACAAGCTGTGTGTCATTTATTTCTGAGCCGCTGTGTTCATTTCCACCACTCTGCAAGCTGTGTTCTGCTGAAAGAGCTGTAGCAAGACCTCGATGTGATGGGAGGGCCCTGGCACTACCTTGGGCATAGTGGTCAATTGGTGCCGGGTAGTCACTGCAAACTGACAGTACTCCTTTGCCAACACAGCCTGCAGGAAGAAGGACTGACTCCTGAGATGGCTACACCTCCGCTTGACCACAAAGGAGGAGGGAGGGAGGGCACTGTGGCAGCACATCAGGAACCAGGGAGCAGGAACTGGACGTACCATGAGGTGTGAGGAACAACATGATTGTATCCCCAGGAGATAAACAAGAGTAGAGTTAAGGTACTAAGAGATGGGTCACAACAATGTGGAGAAACAGCATTTTCCAGGGGGCTACAAGCTGTTCAGCCCAAGGAAAGGCTAAGAGCAGGACTCTAACCAAGCAGCAAAGGGTGCTTAACATGTGGTCATCAAAGAACGATTTCCTACTGCTTTTCTTTAAACTCCACCCTTAACTCTAACATGTTTGTTTGTTTGTTTGTTTGTTGTGTTTTTAAATAGCAGAAATAAAGTTCTATACTTCTAGGCTGATAATCAAAACCACATCTGCTGGCTTCAGACCTCATTGAAGAATATAAATGTGAAACTGGGAAAGAACTTCATTTCTTACTATCAAAGACATATCTGAGACAAAGTACATTTTGTAACATCAACAATCTGTCTCTTTCACAGGCTGTCCTACTATAGCAATAGTTCTTGGATATAATCTCTCCACTTATTTATATTTAGAGGCCGTGAAATGATGAACTCAGCTTCTATCTACAGCTTTCCATTTTCCAAATAGCACTGGTTGCATAGGGACCTCATGCTGACCAGCACTCCTCTCTTTTCAACTCTATTGCTAAATTCTTCCCTTCAGTGACACTGAAGTCACCTCCACTGAAACTCCACAGGACAAGTTTGACACTGGATGAACATACTCACTAGACCTCCTAAATGCTAAGATAGACTTCACTCTAAAATTGTTGAAAACCCATACAGGCTCAGTTTTGACAACATCAGTCAGAAAGATGTAATAGTACATTGTACACCTCTCTATTAGGACAGTTTGCTTTGGACTTATTTACTACCAAACTCAAAAAGCAAAACAGAGCAGAAAGCTTTTGCCCTTCCTCCAAGCTTACAGGATGCTAAAGTCGGAACGAGTGCTGAAGGGGGTGATTCTCCCTCCCCCCCCCCCCCCCCCTATCACCCCCCACTCCTC
>NW_009969339.1:3153816-3156505 GCF_000747805.2 Chaetura pelagica | reverse complement strand
CCCCCCCTTAATGCACTACCTCCTTGTGGGCTGATTCCATTTGGTTTACATGTAACCCTGGGGTAAGGATTTTAGTTTGTTAGTTTAAGAGGGGCGGCCAATCTCTTCGCACTGGAACCATTTGAATTCTCCTCATGCCTTTGCTCTCTATCAGAGCAATCTTCTAAATTAGTTCCAGTATGTTGACATTCCTTCCATCTGGTGTCTTTCCATTCAGCGGTATTTTTATTACTCTCCTAACAGCCGCAGACAGAAGTACCTTCCACTGCTACAAAACGCTCTTTTATTAAAGGTCAGCCAAATCAAAAGAACAAACGAGTTTGTTTTTAATTTTGGAGATGCAGACTAGAATAACCTTTTCATTCAGAAGTCATGTATGACCCAATTACCTCACTTGTGTAATAAGGTTCGAATTATTCTTCAAAAAGACATGAGAACTGAAAAATGTTTTTTGCCTTAGAAATTCAGCCCAATGCATCTTCTGTGTTCTTGACTGCTTTGGAAGCTTTACAGCCCTATTGGCATATTTATTATAATAACTATTTTTTATGCTTGTTGACATTTTTGTTGTTATTGTTATTGTTGTTATTATTATTGTATGGTTGTTTTTCAATAGAAAATACAGCAGATATTAAAATATCCAAGGCCCAATATAGAAAACCACCTGTATGCATATGCTTAATTATAATTTAAGATAGTGAGATACAAAGTATGTGTTTTAAAGCTAAGCTTGTGTTAAATAGTATTTCTGAATTACGGCCTTATTCAGCCAAATTGCATCTCTTCCAATTAAATCAGACAGCATGCTAGAATTTACTCCCCAGTGAGGAGATTAAATCAGAATGAGAACCATTATCCTCGCTGAGGATGTTTCTCAGAGAATGAGACTGAAGATATGCAGATTTTGATGGTCTACTCTTTAAAAAGGAAGGAAAAATGAGAGTTGCTGATCTGGCCACAATAACGTATTACACTAATTACCTTTTGTTTCAGCAAAGAATACCGATCACCTTTTTTTTTTTTTTTATTATGACTACAAACTGCTGAGGAAGTTCAGACAAGCAAATATTTACATTGCAGTGGGAGGACTGTGTAAATGGAAAGATAGAAATAAATGTCACTGTTGCTTGCAATAATTTTGACATCTGAATTGGACCTGCCAGTGATCTCACACATGTCATATCTGACAAAGTGTTGTTTGGGCGATCACCCTGAATGACAGGAAATTCATAAAGGTGGGACATGTTAACTAAAGAGTTAAGTTTGTTTATAATTGTTTCTTTACTATTGCCAGGCTCTTGAAATATTACTTTATGTTCTTGGATGTTATCAACTGAAAACAATGGGAATAAAGCACTGGAAGGTCAAAAGCCTACATAATTAGAGGAAACCAATTAGAAATGTGGTTAAATAGTGTCACTGGTTAAGTACTTTCTCTTGGCCAAATGAAAAAAAAAAGAAAGAAACATTCCAGCTTTCCAACCATCAGCATTCTTGTTTAAAGTCCAGTCATCCACGTGATGTTTTAAGGGACTTTTGACTTTTTCAGGTGTTTTTCAGAAGGAATTAAGTCATTAGGCACCGAAGTTTGTTTTGATTACATCTGAAAAACAGGAGATGGCAGAGACTGGGACAGAGGCTGAGATTGCTTCCCCTACACTGTCAGCCTAAGACACATTAACTCTGTTCTGCCCACACACAAACCAAATGGTGCAAGCTGCCCCCTCAGTCCCTGACTGCCTGCCCCATCCAGGGCTCTACATGGCAGCCCATGCCAGGGCACACTTGCCTAGGCTGGCACTGCTGGAGGAGATGCAGTTTGTCAGCTCACCACTGTGCACCCTGATGCCTGCCACCCAGGCAGATTTTTGGCAAGGTGGCTGCTTTTGCTGACAGCCTGGTGACTTAAGTGACATAACTCAAGGAGCCCTGCACTAGAGACAGGCCTATGTGTGCCTGAAACACCAAGTGTGCATTTGCTTTTTCTTGCACTAAGTCTGGCACAAAGTATGAGACTGAACATGTATTTGGCAAGGAAGATGAGTATCGTGAAATATTATGCCACCATCGTTACACACTGTCAGATCTTCCATTGCCTTTGGGATTTGGAAGTACAGAAAAGCTGAACCAGTTTCCTGATGAACCAAAGCATGCAACCTAGCTCAAGTCATTGTGGACTGGAAGATACATGACAGGGAATCTCTGTGCTTTTTCTTAGACGTACCAAAAATGCAACCTAAAAAAAGTCCCTCTTAGACGAGAAACCCATTCTTTGTGCCTTGTTTCTGTGAAGAATCCAGCACTATCCTGAGCATCCTGGCCCAAATCCAGCAAAGCACTTCAGCACATGCCTTCTGTTACTCGTTCATGTTAATGCCATCATGTTCCATGGGCACACAATTGTGATCCTATTTCTTCATTTTTTAGGCAATATCTTCATTAAACTTTTTTTACAAAGTTAGCTAATAATCTGTTTGTTTTTAAGTGCATTTTGCAAATGGGGAGACTCTTCTGTACGTGCATACTGACCAAGGACAACTCTTCCACCACAGAAACACTCACACAGGCACTGAAATCACACTACAAAGACTAAGAGCCCACTTCTGAATGTAACAGGCGTAACTTCACTCTCATGATTGGTCCAACACATGTTTAAATGTTTGCAGAATCAGGCCTGATGCTCTTTCCC
>NW_009969339.1:3123944-3153722 GCF_000747805.2 Chaetura pelagica | reverse complement strand
CTTTCCCTGGCTTAACTTTCAGAAAGTATTGCCAGCTGAGATAGGTTTTGCACTTAGGCTTCCCCTGGAAAAATATGTTAGCTCTCAAAGGCTTTATTATCAAATCCTGGAATTTTCAAGGCATAAAAGAAATAGGGCAGGGAAGGGGCGAGGGGCAGGGGAGAGACGGACAGATGAATGGACAGAGGCACTGTTCTATAAACTAAAATTTATGTGCTGAAATCAGAACACTCCTAGCAAAGCCAGCTTCATTTACCCAGTCCCTTTCAAGAAGTTTAAAGTCATTTGAAAGAGCACTTCCTTCGCAGCCATGCTCAACAGATTGCCAATTACAGCCCTGCTGAGAGGATGGAATTTCTTTGGAGTCACAACTGTATGTCTGCCCTTGTAGTGGGCATTGTTCTAGTATTAATGAAGACCAGAAGGCCTCCCACCTCCCAAGGGTGCCACCAGCATGGTCAGCTCGCTCCCTGAAATGCCTGCACACCAATGCAGGCAGCATGGGGAATAAACAGGAGGAGCTAGAGGTCTGTGTGCAGTCTAAAGGTTATGATCTGGTAGCAACTACAGAGACATGGTGGGACAGCTCACATGGCTGGAACGTGGTCATGGATGGCTGTGTCCTTTTTAGGAAAGAGAGGTCAGCAAAGCAAGGCGGTGGAGTTGCTCTTTATGTGAGAGAGCAACTAGAATGTATTGAGTTCTGTCCAGGGGCCGATGAGGAGCAAGTGGAAAGTCTGTGGGTACAAATTAAGGAGCAGGCTGGCATGGGTGATACAGCTGTGGGAGTCTAATACAGACCTCCTGATCAGGATGAGAGAGTTGATGAGGCTTTCTACAGGCAGCTGAAAGCAGCCTCACAACTACAGGCCTTGGTCCTCATGGGGGATTTTAACTACCCAGATATTTGCTGGAAAGCCTACCCAGCCAGCAATTCACAGTCTGGGAGGTTCCTCCAGTGCATCGATGATAACTTCTTGATACAAATGGTGGACAAACCAACCAGGAGAGGAGTGCTGCTGGATCTTGCGCTCACCAACAAGGAGGGTCAGGTTGGAGCAGTGATGGTCAATGGCAGCCTGGGCTGCAGTGATCACGAGATGGTGGAGTTCAGGATCCTGTGTGGGAGGAACAGAATAACCAGCAGGACCAGAACCCAGGACTTTCACAGGGCAAACTTTGGCCTCTTCAAACAATTGTTAAGAAAAGTCTCATGGGAAAGGGTATGAGGTGGTAAAGGGGCTCAAGATCGTTGGTCAACGTTCAAGGACCACTTCTTGCAAGCTGAGGATCAGAGCACCCCAGTGAGTAGGAAATCAAGTAAGGGAGCCAGGAGACCCACATGATTAAACGAGGACCTGCAGTCAGAACGATGGAGCCAGGCTTTTTTCAGTGACATCCAGTGATAGGACAAGGGGCAATGAGTGCAAACTGGAGCATAGGAGGTTCCATGTGAATATTAGAAAAAACTTCTTTCCTGTGAGAGTGACAGAGCCCTGGAACAGGCTGCCCAGAGAGCCTGTGGAGTCTCATTCACTGGAGACATTCAAAACCTGCCTGGACAAGTTCCTGTGTGATGTGCTCTGGGTGACCCTGCTGGGCAGGGAGGTTGGACTAGATGATCTTTTGAGGTCCCTTCCAACTCCTACGATTTTGTGATTCTGTAGTAATGGGCAAGGTACGTGCCTTTTGATTAGGCCACAAAAAGTATCTCTAAACTAGAAAGCTTTGTTTCCACACATCTGAATTTGCTCTGTATCAAAAAAAAAAAAGAAAAAAAAAAGAAAAAAAAAGATAAGCCTGTGTTTACATCCAGTTGACAAATTCCGAGGTTAATTGATTTAAGCAGGCAGGTCAAAAGGACACCTAAACAAGGAGCCTGCTTACGGAAATCACGTTTGTCAATGCAATACAAAGGGCTTTCACAGATATTATGGGGAGATATAGCATTGTCCAGGCTAGGTAGATCTGTGCAATCTGGCACCTAACAGAAGTACTGTCAGTTGTGCAGTGGCAGTCCGAAAACCTACAGTAAAAATTAGAGAGAGAGGAGAAAAATACCTGTGGGATGGCTTCAGTTTCAAAGTTAAGCATCTGATCTAAGTTAGTCAGCTAGACTTCGTCTATGCCCAACAGGAGCCTCCAATGTCATTTATCCTACCTATCTGAAAAAATATCTCCCAGGAGGGAGCAAACCACCCTGTGTAGATGCTGATCTCTCTTGATTAGAGAAGGAAACTAGACTCCTAGTGTATACCAGCTGCCTAAACATGGGATGACTTAAATTGGTGAGATTAAGCCCATCACTGAGGATTGAAGAACTTCAACATTCTGCGTCAGAGCATAGCAGTATTATCACTCTTTATGCATCACTCAATACAGCCATGTGTTTAAAATCCAACTTCAAGAGGATAAAAATACTTCAGTCCTAGACATAGTCTCTTACTTCACTACAAGTACTCATCAGCTTGAAACAAAGTATATGCTTAAGGAACCATGACTTCATGTCCTTACCTCTGGGCAGTATGAAACTGCTCCTCTGGATTTAGCTGCACAACCACACATCTTCCCAGTGCTGCAACAGCTAAGTTACAGCATCGGCTGTTAAAGCCAAATACCAGCTCTGACTGCTTGGAAAAGCTGGATGAGCTGTATAGCTGCTATAGCTCTGCTCTGTGTAACTCCTTCCAGTGGACTACAGTTCAATCAAGAAGATGACTTCCACTGCCCATCCCTTTAGACCAGGAATTAAACATGAGAAACCATGAAAAGCTGCTCTGCTTTCTAGAAAATTAAAAGGAAACAAACCAGTAACAGAATTGAAGACTTCCCAGGAACAAAAGAAAAAACTGCTTCCAGGCTTGCCTCCACAAAGTGTTGCTGCTGGCTGATAAACCAGAAGAAGTCCACAGTATCACCTGTGATAGATGCTTGCCTTCCTGCAGACAGAGTGAACCCTCCATCCTAGAGCTTGACTGGCTCTGCTGCACAGGCATTGCTCCTCCCTCCGTGGGGCCAAAGGGGAAAGTTCTGCTCCCACAGGACTTTATTGTCTGCTTCTTTAAAAAGCTGTAATCTTTTTACCTTTTACAAATGTTTTAACTCAGTAAAAGCTATTTAAAATAAGGATGAGAAGGGCAACTGGTCAAAGGACCACGGCATGCTTAATCTTCTTTCTTTCCGAGTTCCTGTGCACATTTGAAATAGCTTTTGTTCCATTTGTAACCCACATGCTGACACAGCATCCCTCCCTTTTTCTGTTCCCAGATCCTGTTATGAGTTTATTCAATAAAAAGACAGATATTCATCTCTTTTCAAGTACAAGAACATGCTTTTGAATAACTCAATATGCGATACTGTAATAGGACTCCAAGGCAGCTCGTTTTAATCAGTCGTATCAACTCTCAGAGTGGAGCTGCCATATACATATCATCACCTTGCGCGTTTCCCTCGCGGGTCTGTAAATACAAAGGGCTAAATGCAGGCTGCCTGTTCTGCACACACGGAAAGAGGTAATGCCTGGGAATGAGGCTACCCAACCCAGGTGTCTCCAAACCTCTGGAACCCACACCCTGGGTCTGCCACCCAGCCACCCTCCTTGTGGCAAATGACATCTTGGCTGGTGTCTTTTAGCACGTGCCCCATCCAGACATCCCAGCTAGAGCTGGAAAGTTACTTGAGGAAGGAAGGAAGGAAGGAAGGAAGGAGGAGGATATTTTATTACAGAGTGTCACTCTATAAATACATAAACAAACAAACAGGCAAATCAGGGAGGAATGCCCCTGGCTTCCTGCTCCTTGTTATAGGACCAGAGAGCAGCTCCCGGAGGCAGGAATTAGCAGGCTTCCCAGCTGTGTCCCAGGAAGAAAGGAGCTAGAGGGGGAAGACAGGATGAGGAAATAGGAACGATAAGCCAGTGACCAGACTGACAGGAAACCATGCAGAGGTGGATAGGAAACGGATGCTGGAATTCAGGGGAAAAAAGCAGTGATGACAGAACCAGCAAGGCTGAACAGCAGGTAAGGGAGAACCAAAGGCCGAGAGCAGATGAGACTGGTCTTGTGCAATCCAGGGAAGATAAAGTGTACAAGGACTAGTTTAGAAACTGGGAACATCAACAGACATCAGGTTGGTGTATGAGTGAGGATGAGATTAAACTGAACTGTCCAGTGGGAGCAAGGAGACAAGGTGATAGATGCAACAATTTCCCATCTGCCATGGACACAGTGCTCAGGTCACACATGAAGAAGTTCCTCCAGGCAAAGGGTTATGCATCTGGGAAACACTGGTGGTTCAGAGGGCAGGTAGTGCTCCAAACAGCCTCTTTGGTAAGGGATGGGTTTCACTAAGAGTAGGGGTTTGTTTGGTGCACAATCTCAATAAACATGAATATCAGGTCTGCAAGAACGTTAACAGAGCAGTCAGAGAGGGGAATCACATTCACTAACCTTCATATATGGTGATGATATGAGGGTGGCTGAGGGATGACATGATCTCAATCTCCCGTCTGATGTGAACCATATCTTGTTCATCCTTAATTTTGTCCTTACGAATGGATTTTATTGCAACCTATAAATTCAGGAAATCAAGCATTATTCTTGGAACTGAACAGATGCATATAATCCATTAAGGAGAGTTCAAAAAATAAATACAGATGTTAGATATTGGCAGAACATGGAATGACAAAAACAAAGCTTTAAAATACAAACCTCCATGTCCCAGTTCCTTCATTTTATAGCAATAAATACACTGATTACAATAATGGGTGACGTGAAGTTTTAGGGTCTTCAGGTCTTAGGACTTCACTGAGGGGAACACAGCATGTTTTGGAAGAATCTCTGTGTTAGCCTAAGGACTCTCCAACTGAGGCAAATGGCAAAATTCCCAAAAGATTTTGAGGAGAAGTGTATTTGCTTAGACACTATTGCATCTGACAATTTCAAACAGAAGCTTTGGAGACAAATTCTCAGAAATAAGGCTGAGATCTCTGACGGAACAGAGGCTGGGAATCCAGGTTGCCAACTACAGTTTTATATTTGTCCATGTTAATCCATGATGGATCACAGGTTGCTCCATGGCTCTCTAAAGCAGACAAGCTTCAGAAGTTATTTAAAAATCAGAATAAATCAGTCTTTGAAATTCACGTCTAAACTCGTCCTCACATAAACCCAAGACTTCTAGGTCCTACACGGCACTTATGCAACCACTGCAAAACCATATCCTTCCTGCATCCTTCCTCAATCAGCAACCTTTTTTCAAGCACATCGTGTGACTGGGTATCTTTCCAAAAGGCAGGGTGGGAACAGAGGAAGTGATAGCTGAACTTGCAAATTATAAAAGCCCTTGTGAGTGTGTGTGTGTTGCCTGTGAAAAAAAGGGTTTATCTGAATGCCACAAATAATCACAGAGGTCAGCTCATGCCCTACAAGAAATGCAGAAGCCAACAATGGAATGAAGCTGGTGGGAGAAGGAAGGTGACGGCATTGTGCATACTGAATGGCAGCATGGCCTTTTCTTATACTCAATATTTACCCTTCTTTATTTTTGCAAGCCAGAATTCAAGGAATAAATTACCAGATACTTTAAAATCAACAAGAAGTCTTTGAAAAACATCAATGACCTGCTGAGATGACCACCCTTTTATGGGTAAACAACACTTTTGTCATGCTATGCAGCCAACTACTGTGGACCTCTCCTGGGAAAACATTTGTAAATCTGTGATTTATGTGATTTCCCTGGTTCCTTCAGAAAAAAAAAAATAATTTCACTGCCTACTTCAGTAACTGCAAGTGGCATGACCCGTATTGTTTTCATTATATGATGTAGCATCATGGGTATTGAAGAAAGAAGGGAAAAACTTGGAATATTATAAAATTGAAATGTACATAAACAGGAGCTAGTTTAAAGGATCGGGTTTCCTACAAAGCTTTCAACCCTGAAAAGCAACATTGTTCAAAAAAACATTAAGCACATGCCTCATTCCCTCAAATTCTGAAAGATTTCAGCACATGCTTAAAATTAAGCTCACGCTCAAGTGCTATCCCACTTTGGGGCAGCAGAATTAAAGCCAGAATCCACAGGACAAACCAATTTGCATGTCAAAAACCAGGCAATATTTTCTTGTGCTTGACCAAAACATTTGGTGTAGAGATTTTAAAAGTAAAAACATAGCTAAGGTCTCATCTACATGGCACTTATTTCTAGAAAAGGTAATAGAACAGATTTTAATTCAGTAAGTGATCAAGATAATCTCCAAGTAACTCTAGAGATGGAGAAGGAAACTAACACTAGAGATAAGGTAAGATTTTTCTCCCTTCCCATGTTTGCACTGAGACAGGCTGCAAATGCAAATACACCCTGTATACCAAAAGGATGTGGGTGGCTCTTGGAGCAGCATGTGCATTCCTGTAAGAAATAAATATAGACATGGGTAAAAACACATTTTTTATTAAAAGACAGCCTTGTACTTGGCTCCGAGGAAGAATTTAAGAAGGGTTTCATTGTCATATATAAAACGGGGAGCAAATTCTTCACCATTCATTGCTGGTAAAGTAATAATGGCACCCCAGAGGGCATGCCAATCTCCTACTAACTTGACTCTCTGCTTCACAGACAGGACTTCTGTAAGTCTACACATAATTACTGCAAATGGCCTCCATGGCATAATTGCAGATGTGAAAACATATATTTTTAGATACAAAAATGCAAAAGTGACTGAAAAGTGTGGTGGCACTCTGTAAATATTTATTTGGATTAATCTTCAAATGCAAACAGATGTGTTGCCTGGGAACATATTTTTCAACAGGAGCAGGAGTTTACAGTCTCACAACCTGTACTGAAAATTGATTAAGGAACCTAGAAGCTTTATTTTGTAAAAGCTATTCCAAAAAGTTTAACTGATTTTTTAAGATGGTACTTAAGCTCTCCTGAAAACATCACTTTCCACTTGCAGGGGTAGAACTCAGCAACCCAGAAAAAGTACTTCAGATTTGGTCAGTGACATCCAGGCTTCAAGAGCTCATCCCAACATAAGAAGAGAACACAAGCCCAACACATCTCTCGGCTTTTCATATTCAACACTTTCTCTTCGCTCCCTCAGCTACTTCAGATCACAGTGACCAGCATCTAGAAACAGGGAAAGACACTTGGCAACTGTGAACTATCCTAATTCCAGTGGTGTCAACGGATGCCACTAAGCATCCAACCTGCCCACACTCAAACCATACCCTGTGATCCTCACAAACAGCAGGAGTGCTGTGGGGGATGCAGTGCCCCTAAGCCAGGGCACCACACATTACTGGTACAAGCACTCCGAACTGGAGCAAGGCTTCAGACACTCACATGTACTAAAGAAATAATACCCCTGTCTATTTGCATAGCAAACAATCATGCTTAAAGCACAGTGCAGCCATTTATTAATTAAACCTTGGGAGGTAAGTAGTGAAACAGAACTATTTATCTGCTTTTAGGAGATGAGGAAATGAAAATGGAAAGCCGACTTGGCTCAAAAAGGAAACAAAGATTGTAGCATGGTAGAAAATTCCAGCTTGCCTCTCCCTCCCAAACTGTGCAACACATGACAGGAGAGCCTTGCCCAAGGAACCATCACATCACTAACGGCCAGCTTCTGATACCTTTCCCCTCTGTTCAATTGCTATTTTTCCCCTCAAAAAGAGACTCAAAGAAGCGAAAGGTTCGATCGCCTCTCAATAAATACTTTTTAGGCTGTGCCACCTTCCTGCTGGCCTGCGTGATCCCCTAGAGGACAGGCTATACATCTCAGAGGCTATCAAGAGTGCACAGGCTTGCTGGTGCTCTGGTCCAAAAGGCCAAACAGTGAGTGATCACTGTCAGTGGAGTCACTGTCAGAGACAGCATCCCAAACCAAGGCTAGTGGAGCAGCAGGACAGTGTTCACTCCCACTCTTGCCCTCCAAGTAAGGGATTTCTGCCAGCCAAGCATCTTTCACTCACATAAGTCTGCTCAGATCATGTCAGCAAGGGCATACGGGCTTAAGTCTACTGGTGTGAAAAAACAACACAAACAAGAAAGCAGTCCAGTATTTTTTTTAGCATTTCATGGAAATGTTGTGACTGATGCTCACATAGTAGGCATTTGTTATATACTTCTTTTTTTTTTATCTCTCTGACCAAAATAAGATCCCTGGCTGTATGTGACAGTATTGGGGCTGTAAACCAAGTCTGTCTTCCAGGTATTCTAGAATATTAAGAATTTCTTTCATGAAATGCATTTTACTCAGAAATATATTCCAGAAAATACACTTTCAAAGTGCATTTAAGCTTTTAACATCAGACAGAGCTGGCTCCATTTTTTAAAAACCCAGTTGCAGGACTGCTGCCGGATATGGTACATGATGAACCTGAACAATTTAAGCCTAATAAGAAATAAACTCAATTGAGAAATACCTTATGAAAGAACTTGTTTGTTCGTTCTTTATGTCCTTCTCTTTCTTGCTTGCCTGCTTACTTTCCTTGCTTTCTCTGAAAGCAACAGCTCCACTGTGTGCAACATCAAAATTTATTAAGGGTCACAGCCTATGAATCAAGAATAGGGCAAATGCAACATGCTTTTTTACATCAGCTATATTAACTACTCCAAATACCCCAGCTCAAAATCTGCAAAGAAAGTGCTGTTAGTCCCTTTGGTACTCTCAGAACACTGTACTTATACCTCTACCACACTTTCTCAATATATTTTACTGGTTTTATGACTTAGATAATTTAATTATAGTATTTTTAGTAACTTTACTAGTGGTGGAATTCGTATTTTTTCCTAGCTTCTTGTCTTAATGAGAATTTCAGATAACTCCAAGACCTTGCACTCATAGAGAGTAACATATCAGATTCTTAATAATGAAATCCAAAGCCTTTCACCCCAACAAAACAGGTTCAAATTCACCCAAAACCCCTGTAGACACAGTATCCAATCTGGCAAAGCACTTTAGCACATGTCCAACTTCACACGTGAGTAGTCCATTGGTTTTTGTGGGATAGCTCACACATGCAAAGCTAAATATATACATAAGCACCAAGGTCACAAGCTTCAAACTAGGGCATGTGATCGTCCCCTCCAGGGATCGGTAATGGTTGTGGCACACCAGGAACACCCTTGGTATCTCTTCTGCAGCTCTGATGGCAACATGGTCCCACACATGGAATTAGAGGGGGAGAAAGGAGCACCACAGATGGGCTGAAATGACCTCCACCTCTGATGCCAGTTTTGATACCAGTCTTTGCTCCAAAGCAGGTAGAGAGAATACCCTCTCCAAAATGTATGGCATAGAGAGGAGAAAGCAGAGGATTCTGAACCTCCAATACTGCCCGGCATTTCCAAAGGGCTCTGCATGAGTACAGCCCTTGCTCTACCACTCCTCTGCCTTCTGAAAGAGATAGGAAAGAGAGAGCACAGCCTTTGGCTTCCCATCCCTCCATGAGTCAGCTTGCAGAGTTTGCTGGGCAGGAAGTATGGAGAAATAAGCTTATGTCTTCAAGGCTGCAATAAATCACCTGTCTCCCATTTGCTGGAAAGAGGATTTATACTCACTGTCTGAAACGGTGTAGAGAGATTACTAAGTATTTTCCAACACACTTCATGCTTCTTTTGTTTGGTACAAATAACTTGAATTGAACTATAAATACTTCAAAAAGCCGATGGTTACAAAGGTTTCTGTACATTCAGTCCTATCTGTAAGAGAAATGTCTCTCCTCCTTTATGAGCTTCTTGGCTGCTGGGCAGAGCAAAATGGATGGAATTATTTTTTTTTTACAGAGACAGATCAAGACCATTGCATACAGGAAAATATCTCAAAGTCTAAACATCTGGCAAAGGGCATGGCAGGCAGTAGGTGCCCACTTCCATATCAAATCTCCATGTCTGCTGAGTCACTGCTGGCATCATCATTTATGGGATGAGCAACAAAGCTATATTTTCATCAAAGCGTAAAACTGTTTCTCTTTATTTCAGGAAGTTAGCTCATGCTTGTTTTAATCTAATGAACCTACATTTGCTTTGTTTCCAGCCAAGACGTGTGAATATAAACAAAACAGAATTAATTAGCCACCGTGCCAAAAGTCACAGATTTTTAAGTAAGCTAATGCTGTAAGCAAGGCTGACCATCTGAATACCACAAAGCACTGAGCCTTCCCCAGCAATTTCTGCATGCAGTACATTCAGTCCCATTGAAACCAGTCTTCCACTCTTTATTATCTATCAGGGCTATTTTTAGGACTGTGGTGAGATATGAACAAACTGCTTTTTTTCCACTGTGGAGGCTGTGACTTCTAAGCTGGTTCCAGCACTCGTGCATACCACCCATGGTCGAGAAAATTCCAATGGGCTCTTGCAATAGTACTGTGGAGTGTCAGAAAAATTACATGGGGATAGAGAGTGCAGGCCCCCTGAGAAAGGGAAACCAGCTTGCTGCCAGTGAGAGACATGTCAGAAATATAACTTAAGGAAAATTATTACAAACTCTTTTATTTGGGTGAAAAGGGAAGGGAGGGTAAATACACATAAACATCTCCTTTCCGAAAGCTGTGAACTGAGGCTATCCCCACCCAGCAATGGGAAGTGGGTGAGCCTGGAGGGTTTCACAGCTCTGTTTCCTTTCTTTGAGACTCTGAGGTGGGAAGTGCCAAGCACCAAGTGCCAACAGAGGCAGGGAGGTAAAGAATAGGTGGATCAACCCCAGAGAAGAGAAATGGAGAGCAGAGGATGTTTGGGGGTGGGGAGAGAAAAGGAACATTGTTCTTTCTCAACTCCACGGAGCTGAGCAAGAAAGAATGAAGTCTGGCACCATATTATGTTTTTTTCCAGGGGAGTCTCTGCCTATGGCTCTTGGCCCAGACATCACCAACACAAGAGGAAGAGAAACAAAGCTATGAAACTGGGTGGTCCCTGAGACTGCTGCAATCGAATGATAAGGAGGGGGATGCTGATAATGCAGTTGCATTGAAATGGCACTTCCAGGGGTGGCACAAAGGAGAGAAAGGCAGGGGATGGGCTGAATAACTGTCTATCTGGCCTCTGGACCTTCCAGGTGGGAATAAGAAGCCATGGATGTACATCCCTACATGGAAGCCAAGTATCGAAAGGGTTCTGCAAAGGCAGCCTCGTACAGACTTTTTCTTGCAAGCCTCTTCCCACATTACTATTTCTTTGCTGGAAAAAAGCTATTTTGAGACTACAATTCCAGATCAAATGCAGTAATAAACTGAATCACACAGGACATGGCAATTCTAAGAACAAGCTTCTGCACAGTCGAAGAAAACACTTCATGCACTCACTGAAAAGTTGGACAAAAGGCCACTGTGAATTGAACCAAAATTAGTGCCTGGTTCTGTGCACTTTGATAACACATCTCTGAGAGCTCTTTCTTTTGGAGAAAGAGTAACATCAACACAATGCCATTGTTTCGGAGATCGTTACTTTTCAGTTCCTAAAAGCCAGATCATCTCCATAGTGATACTGCTCGGGAGGCAAGCACACAACAAAATCCTTATTAATTATTTATCAACAACCCAACTCCATCATTTGGTACGTTGGCAAACTATGCAGTGATCAGAGGAGCTGCTCACAGGCCAAACAGGTGCCATCTGCACCTAGGGAGACTTTGCTGATTTAAATCTCACAGTTTCTGCCCATTACTCAGTTCCACTGAATGTTTGTTTGTGTCATGGATGTTACCAAAGACAAAACACTGGTTTTGTTGTTGTGAGACAGCAGCTGCAAACATCAAGGGCGAGGATGCACGTGCTGCAGTGCACCTTTCAAGTTCATATGTTTCTGAAAGGCAAGGGTATTTTTTACAGCTGCCTCCTGCTGCACGGTAAAAGCATGTAACTCTCTACTTCATTCCCCTTCTCCCAATGAATTTCTAAAAAACAAAGCTGATTTATTGCCACTATACCACGCACTACCTATTGAAAAACTCACTCTTGCACCAAGATACTATAAGTCCCAAATCAGTGTGATAAATATTAAATCAAAATTCTATTTGCATAACCTAAAGCACAGTACGTCAGTGCCTCTTGGTCAACCAGGATATAATTACCTTGGGTTTAATTTTCCTTGTCTGGTTCTGCTGGCCATAGCTGCTATTATCATATCATAAATGATGATTCATCAAGTGAAGACAAATTAACTAATCACAAATATTAGGCAACAAAGTTGTATCTTCCTTCTAGTTCCCCTTTCATGCACAGGCAAAACCACATGTGGAACCAAGTTGTAATGAGCAGTGGAAGGCACCAGATAAACACATTTATGCTGCACGTATACAAAGTAGGTGCCAGGAGGAACATGTATAACACCCTTCCTCCCATATGGTGCCTGTTAACAGGATTTGTGAGCACATTTCCTGAGGAACTACTGCCTTACTGGAAAATTTACATCACTTCATTGTTTGGTACCCGCTATCCTAAGCCATGCATATGAAGCCTGGCATATTTATACCATGCATCCTCTGACAAATTTACCTGGCAGACCTTGCTTCATTTAACACTGAGAATCTTGGCCTCGAGTCATCCTTACTACCAGATGGATCTCATAGTTCTGTATTAATCATTTCAGAACTGATACACCACTAGGAATAAGAAAAAAAACACACCAAAAACAAACAAACAAAAAAACCAGATTCATCTGGTTCAGCATGGATCTGATTTCCAATAGCATTTAAAAACACAAGTTAGCAACTTGGTTATTGATTCATTGTTTTGAGGCAGTGATTCTTGAAAACAGGGAGATGAATGGAGGGCTGCAGAACTCAGAAATGGACAGTCCACTCATATATGTCAGAAAAAACACCAAAAAACTTCTCCCTTCTCAAAATAAACATATTACTGAAGACTCAAGTTGTAGGACTGTTCAGTTTTAGAAGATCCTAGAAATAATCACCATCCCTAGCAATAATCAAGTGCTGCCTCAGGCTCCCCCTTTCTGTCCCCACTGTCCTCTACTCTGCATCCACTTCAATCCTCCCTGATCCACAATGAAAAGAATTTGTCCTGGTAGCACCAGATGTTGGAAAGTATTTGCTTAAAAGCAGAGATCTGCTTTTTTCCAGTTCACTTCCAAATTAGGTGGAAAGGAACCTGTAATCCAAAGAGTCGATATCTAATGCTTTAAAATGTTAATAACCCAGCCTGCAAAACAACAGGCTTATGATCTAATTCTGAAGGACTGAAGAAAAGAGGAAAAAAAATGGCCAAGTTGAAGTTTTGGGGCTGTCATGCACAGATAGATGGAAGACCATCTCTTTTCCAAAGTCTAATAATTCACAAATATCCCATCCAACTACTTTCAAGCTTTCACGGGAAGTTCATGTTTTGGCACAAAAGAAATTATATCTGGAAAGAAAATGGGGTAGGGGATTTCCCCGAGGCAATGGAGGTTCATAACTGTAATTAAAAGAAAAAAACGCTTTGCAAGCTCAACTATGGATTGTTCCTCCTTAATAGATGTTAACCAGCACTGAATGCCACATTCACTGAAAAGATGAAAACTGCATTTACAGTTAACTTCTGGTGAAGTTGCCAAGCAGATGTTTATTTTTGGCTTCCACATTTACTAAAGCCAAATGCTACATTGAATTGGGATTTCACAAAGTCTAACTGCTTTTCTTCCAGGTTACAATTTCGTTGGAACCAAAAAGAAAAAGAAAGGAGGGGGGAGGGGGAAGTAGAAAAACACCCCTAACTTCACTTTTAAGTAGGAAAAAACCTGGTAGCATCTGTTTCTATCACGTCTGTTTATATCATAGTTTAAATAAGGTTAGAATTGTGCAGTCATTATTGATCAACTTCCAAACACAGCACAGCTCCATCCAGCACATGTGCAAAAGAGGAAAAATCATTGGAAGAGAATCCTGTGTCAGTCAGAATTTTAACTGCTGCAAGCCTGTGTGCAGACTGTTTAGCACTAATTAAATTACTGGCAAGTCAGGTTAAAGAGGAGTGAAAGAATTCACAAGCCCCAAGTTTACTGTTCTCAGTGTTACATGGGTATTACAGATTCTTCCTCTGAAAACTAGAAGATACATTTCACATTAATTTTGAGGCTTGATCTCACAGCTACCACAGCTGCTGATGTAATGCAAAATGCTAACCTGGGGCAGCAGAGAGGGACTTCAATTCAATATTGTTTTTCATTGTGAATAAGCAGTGAACCACACTGAAGTAATCCTCCAAAGTAGGAGTGCACACTGTTCAAGGCATTGATTTGGGAATGAAATGCAAAACCAAGATCCAGTGTTAGAAAAAGCCCTTTATGACTTTCTAAAGAAGAGAGGTATGAAGCCCTAGTGCCTGGATCTAGCTCCAGTTTGAAAATTACATAGTCTCCTGTAATTCCTCCCAATAATTTAAATTGGAAATGGAGTTATTCACACCCTCTAAGCAACTGCTGCAAACTACCGTAATGTGCTGCTAAATAATTGCTAAATAACAGTAACCTCAGCAGTTACTAGTCTCTAAAGTGATTTTGCACATGTTTAGATGAAAGGTGCTATATCAGTGCAAGACTGTAATTCACATTAAACAAGGAAGGGTGCTGGACATTGTTTAAACTCT
The DNA here is from genome assembly GCF_000747805.2 of Chaetura pelagica. Classification (NCBI taxonomy): domain Eukaryota; kingdom Metazoa; phylum Chordata; class Aves; order Apodiformes; family Apodidae; genus Chaetura; species Chaetura pelagica. The sequence continues at coordinate 3,139,134 of NW_009969339.1, read as the reverse complement.
TTCTTCAAACCAGGTTTTTCCAAGAATCATAGAATCACAGAATGGTTAAGACTGGAAGGGACCCTAAAGATCACCAGGTTCCAACCTCCCTGCTATGAGCAGGGACACCTCACACTAGACCAGGCTGCACAAAGTCTCATCTGACCTGGCCTTAACCACCTCCAGGGAGGGGGCTTCCACAACCTCCCTGGGCAATATATTCCAGTGCCTTAGTACCCTCACGGTGAAGAATCTCTTCCTGATGTCTAACTTAAATCCTCCCTCTTTCAGTTTAAAGCCATTACCCCTTGTCCTATCACTGCTCTCTCTGGTGGAAATCCCCTCCCTAGTTTTCCTGTAGGCCCCTCCAGCTACTGGAAAGCCACTGCAAGGTCTCCCTGAAGCCTCCTCTTCTCTAGGCTGAACAGCCCCAATTCTCTCAGCCTGTCTTCATAGCAGAAGTGCTCCAGCCCTTTGATCATCTTTGTGGCCCTTCTCTTGATGCTTTCCAACAGCTCCATGTCTTTTCTGTGCTGAGGGCTCCAGAACTGTACACAGTACTCCAGCTGCAGCCTCACCAGGGCAGAGCAGAGGGGCAGAATCACCTCCCTGGCCCTGCTGGCCATGCAAGCACACACTGGTGGCTCAAGTCGAGCTTCTCATCTACCACCCCCCTCGAGCCCTTTTCCTCGGGACTGCTGGACAGATGCCAACTCACAGCGCATTTTCATTCACTGGTATGTTCTGCTTGAGGAAGTTGTGAGTAAATAAATGCATCTCATCTTGTCCTCTTGCTATTACTAAAGTCCTGAGAAGCCTCAAAACCTCAGAGCTTTGCACATCTTTACCATGCCTCTTCTTCCACAAAAACAAAGGCACCTGGCATTGTGTAGAACTTTTAATGTTGCTCTCCTGGTTCTGCAGCACCTTGAAGAAAAAAAAGTAAGTGCTATTTCACCATGAGAATTGCAATAGTACAAGGAAAACTTGGGACGAGTCTTTCTTCTTTTGAAGACATGTCCATACTTTCAGGCATTGCAACACTCACTAAAACTCAACCCCCTACTGCTCGACTGCCTCAATTTCCTAATTAACCCAATGGAATTTTGAAGTGTGGAGAGACTTCAAAGTTGAGTTTCTAGAGTTTAGGCTTTGGATTAACGTTGATGAGCTAGGATTCATTAATGGCACAAGGATGGTGGGCTACACAGATTGTATCATGGAAGGCACACAAATGTGTGTAAACAGCATAGTCGGAAGGGTTAATGACACAGAACTATCAGAAGCACCCATGTCTAGTATATTTTTCTAAATTGATCTAAGGCAGATCAAAATATAAATGCTGCTTGCTGGTGGGAAACCAGTCAACCATAAACCCACATCCTATCTGGAAAAATACTCTTGGAAAACAAAAAGATTGGCAACCATGTGTATCAAAGCCTCTCCCAGGTTATTTTGCTCCAGGTCTTGCAGATCACTTTGCAATATTAAATTTGTTTTGGTAAAAGCACTGCTTCAGTATTACATTGTTCTGCCTGGATGTTACCTATTTAATGGTCCCTTTTTGGAAGGGACCATCCTAGAATTTATGACGGAATATGGTAGAATTGCAACAGAGGGAGGAAAGGAGTTTGTTAACATTTCTTCCCCATCCGTCTCTAATTTCTGAGAAATATTTATACCTCTGAAGGTGGAGGAACCTCCTGTTGTTCCCCTCTATTTATTGAAAGTAAATTACCAGGGCCACCCTAATGGCTCAGTGGAGAGAGTAACACAGGAACAAGAATACTCTTGGTCCCCGTGGCCAGTTGGGCTTGGAATAGACATGAGGGAGTGAGGAATGAATTATGTTTTCCTACCATTAAGTGGCTGGTGATCAAGCAGTTTCGCAGCCTTGAATGCACAATTCTAGCTTTCCCTGCAAGGAGAGGAGTTCACAGCTGCAGGCAGTTGTTACAATTGTTATGGGGAGGGTTAACTTTAGAAGGGAGAAACAGCAAAGCCGTTTTTCTAGATGGAAAGCTTTTGGCAAAGAACTCCCCCAGACCCTATGATCTCCAAGACTGTTTCCCCCTTCTTCAACATGCACAAACACCTTTTTTGGAACATGTTTTGGCTGGGGTCAGTTGAACAAGGGAGGGTTAGCATTCAGATTTCTGGGATTCCCTTGCCAAAAACTATGCTCTTAGGTAGTGCAACAGCAGCAGCACAGGCTTCCCACTTCACCCTGCCAGTGACCTTCACACAGACTTGGACATACCACCTTCCTCAGAGTGAGGAGCAATTCCCTCTCACACTGCTCAGTCCAGAAATTCATCTCAGATAATACCACAAATCATGTCAGACCGAGCAGGACTATTAAAGCAGTGCTGCACAATGTAAATTGCTGTGCACAGGGGACTGGAGCAAGAGACTGCCTAACCCACTTTGTTTAAATTTTTGCTTAAACAATCCTGAAAGGGGAAGCTGCATTGCTACGCTGGAAATAACAAGTTTAATCTCATTTGAACCGTGCATTCCTCAGTTAAACTGCAGAAATAATTTCAGAACTGACTCCCAAATAAGACATTTTTCAGCATTTCCTACATTTCCTGGAAATATATTACCTCTGATGCTGCAAAGTAAAAGCAGGATTATTAACCGAGGTTAAAGTTCTTTCAGTAGCCCAAAGAAACTCTACTCTCAGGCTAATTACATTCACTGCTCCAGTTCTGCATTTTCACATTCCTCAAAGCAGCAACATGCAACACCACTGTAACATCAATCATTTCCAACTCAACCCCACAAACCATTTGCACATATTGCATTCATCACTCACTTGCACTGCATTTCCCGTGGCAGGAATCAACAGTGTTTCCTTGAAAACAGAGCAAGCCTCTTTTCCCCTTAACTGTAACAGCTTCCTCAAGTTTGCTTTAATGCACATGCCACAGTTCAGAGGTGCCAACATTTACTGGGTTATTTAAACATTGTTTAGAGTTTTGCTGGACAGATAAGAAGAATAACTTGGGTGTACAGTAAAACAAAGATATAGCTGTTTGTGCCAAACATTCGGTTTATGGCAATACTTCATAGGAATTATTCCCCATAACAACTGAACTGTCATATCCTACAACTACATCCCAGGCAACCTCCCAGCTGAGCTCACTACGGCTGCTGTCTGATGTGCTCTACATACAAACACCCAGAACTACCCAGATGTTCTCTATGTAAAACATTTGGTTTGAAACACGCAGCGCTTCTTTCCAAAAAGCCATTACATTTGTTTAATGGACTCACACAGTTCAACTAAAATATCCTGGAGCAGACATTTGACTGCAACTCTACTCTACAAGCCCCATCTGCAAAAAGAAAAAAAGAAAGAAAAAGTAAATGAGAATGCTTTACATGATTTATGCTGTCTTTATGATCAGCCAGTTCATAAAATACAAGCTCTGCTCTACAGACAATAACACAAATCGCTTTCAAGTGTATTGTTTAGTCGTTGCCTGTGTTAAACAAATATTCCAACTGAAACAAAGGGCCAGACTCTACCCCTCAGTTTACAACAGTGTTAATGTAACTGAGAGCAGCATTTTACCCACGGACATCACAGGGGATGCGATTTTTTGTTTTACACTTGGAGTGAGTGGGTAATGACATCCAGTAATGATAACCAGTTACTTTCACAGCTGCATAGCTTTCCTTTCATCCGAGAAAGGCTGGAAGAAGGTTAAAGTATAGTGTGAAATCCTTCTCCCAATGAATTCCTTGTGAGCAACGCACAACCCACAACGAGACACTTCACAGGTCCCATTACACCACGTTTTCATCATGAAACACCAGACAGGATGAACTGGGAGAATATATTTGTTCCACCAAAACAGAGAGGCAGGTATAAAACTCCTAAACTGTATACAGAAAAAAAAAAATCCTATTGTTGAAAAAGATGTCCCTAGGCTGGATGTAAATGCCCTGCCAGCGTAGCTGAAGGCTCTCGTTTACCTCCCAGGCTGTAAGGACACAACAGTAACCACATGGTACCCATCGGTGATCAGCAGTGGTATGCAGTAATGACCAGGCTTCAAGACACAACAGCTAGCAGGTGTTGGAAAAATGGGCACCATCCCTTCACAGTGTGACGAGAGAGCCAAGAAAGAGGACCTTCGCTTTATAAGTGACCTTCCCAAAGTGACCTTCCCGTGATGGCTACACCCATACAAGGAACGGCTCGGCTCAGCACTCCATTGGAGCCGTGGTTGGCCTTGGCTCTCCCCACAGCTCTGCCACAGACCTCAGGGAAATGAATCTCGGGGAAACAGTTTCCACCGCAGGTGCCCAAAGCACAGCTGTGACAATAGGCTCCTACAGAAGATGGAGGTTAAACCGACAGATGAGTATTTCAATGTTTCACCTTGTTTTGGCACCCTGAAGAGAATAAACGTGACAAGGAAAGGAGTGTGAAGGACGCTATGGCTCATGTATAGGCCTGGTTAAAAACGTGGCTTCCCAAGAAGGCAATGTGGATGCCTCTCAGTTGTACCCCTGGGCAGATCAGCCAAGCAAGCATTGCCTCCAGCAGGTATTTTTACAGGCATTACAATGTGCACCAGCCAGGAAGGCTCCACTCTCACCTCTTCACCTCCCAAAGACTTCTTTGTACACCCATGCCCAAAAAATGACCTGCATCACAGCCCTACCAAAATCACTGCTGAGTATGGCCCTGCACTGGACATCCCTGGACATCCCTGGCCACCTGAGGGACTGGTTGGCCTTCACTTCTCCTTCCCGAGATGAACTCCAACAGGGAAGCGACAATATTTGATTTGTGTCAAGTGCAATGGCAAATAAATGACATCTTCAAACACATGCCTCAGGAGCTGTTTTTTTTAACAAATGCTTCACTGTCTTCCCCTGTCAAACTTGTGTGCAAAGGGCTTAATCTTTCTGCATCAACAACAACAAAACACCTTTTAACAAAAAAGAATGTTTGTTTAGTAACCACACAGGTCAAACAGGTATTTTTATCCAATCCTCATCACTACCTTTTGTGATCAAAATAATATCCGTGCTCAGTTTTAAAATAACACTTATACCTCAAATGAGAGAGATACCATTCAGCATCAGGGGTCTCATGGAGATTAGAAATTGTAGCAGAGATGAAATGCCTTTTTGTGTACAGGAAACATGATATGGAAGCTTTGAGATCTCCACTGGCAGCAGGACCTGAATCTTTCTAATCTACCCATGAATGGCTAAATTTAGTCTCCAGACTCGGCATGGTATCTTTCCAGAGGAACTTTTTTTTTTTTGGTCTGTTTTCTTTTTTAAGCCTAATACCCCCTAACCAGTGTCTTTATTCCAAGGCACTAGTGCTCAAGCCCAAATATGCTGACTCAGCTCCCCAGCACAGCAAGACATTACACTAATTCCAAGTCCCTCAAGCCACCAGATCTCAGAACAAAGACACTTGGCTACTCCAGCCTCTCTGCTTAAGTTGTCCCACATGTCAGTGTTGGGCCAGGGCAGCAGAGGGGTCTGGGATTACCACAGGCCAACATCCCCCGGGAAGGAGAGGCAAGAGGGACAGAGAGGCCTGCCAAGCATTGCCACTTTGTCACGGAGGCAGCCAGCCCTAGGCAAGGTGCTGGAGACCCTCCTCTTCACCAGGCTGCCATCCCAGGGGACCCAACAGCAAAGGGTCTCAGCTGGAGGTGTTGCGGAGTTGAGGTGAGAAATGCCAACAGGGATAAGGGAAGGCCAAGGAGGCAACCAGAAATTAACAGTTACAGTGGTCGCACATTAACCTAAGCAACCTCAGCTGTCTTCTTAAAATTTTATAAGTCACAAGATCTGCATTTGTTTTGATTTTACATTCATCTATAATTGGCTGGGATGGTTTCGAACATGCCAGCCATGCCTTTTTCCCATAGCTGCTGTGTGACTGGATTTTTTTTAAATTAAATGGAGCACGCATTAAAGTGTTTCATTATTTTCCTCTATGAGTAAGAACAGAGACTGAAGAAGTTCACACTTTAGGAAGACCAAGGACTCACATTCCATCGTGGGCCAGTGGCAGCTTTAAGGACTAATGTCTCATAAACCACCAGAGCCAGAAGCAAATCCCATCTGTCTTTGGAGAGTTAGGGAACACTAAGCATTTATACCATGCAATAGTTTAACAGACTGAATTGAGGGTTGGTCCATGGTCTGTAGTTCAAAATACAAAAAATACTGAGCTCAAACAAGAGTACTAAAACGGTGAGAGAGCAAAGGATGGCTACAACCTCACCCTCTCCACGCTCCCCTCTTTGCAACATGCTGCAAAGGTTATGGGAGGGCCTCCGCATCGATTGAACATCTGGCATTTTTGGTGTGGGTCCAGGATGTTTGATGGGTATGGCCAGACACCATACACTCACGGAGTATCTCACCCAGCCCCCTAGTGTTTAAAGGTCTAGGATCCCCTAATTTATACAATGTACCATGTTGCCTGTGAAGACACGGTGATAAATATATTCTGTTTAAAAGCAGATACTTCTCAAATCATAACTTGCAGATGCTCAAAGCCTTTCATGTGGGTAAGACAAATGAGAGCCATAGAGACTGATTTTGTAGCCAGGGAGTACAGGAAGCAACAGCAGGAGAACACTATTGAAAGCCTGGATACACTTATGGCTTTAATGAATTGGTCATCAAATATAACAACGCACATATGCAGTTTTTACCTTGCTTTGTAGTTTGCTCCCCCCCCCCTCAGCTATTCCACATATATCTAGCAAAGTGGAAATTATTTTGAGTTTAGTTTATTAAATGGACACACATGGTACTCACATCTGCTGGAAGATATTTGAGGGAAACACTGACAAATGTCATTTGCATATTTAGTCAGAGACCTTTTCATCTGAGACTTTTTCTCTGATACACCAACTATCCCAAGTACATCAACACCTCAAGGCTAATAAGAAGAGTTTTTTTCTATTAAGTGGCCAGTGCACGCTGGGCAATTTAGAGACAAATCCTGACTTACATAGGAGGAAAGAAGAGACAAGATCTACTCTCTGTAGGTCAGAGATGCCCACACAACACACCCATCACTGGTGGCATGCAAACCATCAAAACTGGGTTAAAAAATGGCTGGATGGCCAGGCCCAAAGAGTTGTGGTGAATGGAGTTACCCAGCTGGTGGTGAGTCACAAGTGGTCCAGCGCTCAGTGTTGGGGCCAGTCTCGTTCGGTATCTTTATCAAAGATCTGGATGAGAGGATTGAGTGTGTCCTCAGTAAGTTTGCAGATGACACCAAGTTGCGTGGGAGTGTTGATCTACCTGAGGGTAGGAAGGCTCTGCAGAGGGATCTGGACAGGCTGGATCAATAGGGCCAAAGCTCACTGTATGAGGTTCAAAAAGGCCACGTGCCAGGTCCTGCATTTGGGACACAACAACCCCTATGTAACGCTACATGCTTGGGGAAGACTGGCTGGAAAGCTGTCCAGAGGAAAAGGACCTCAAATTGTTGGTTGATACTCAGCTGAATCTGAGTAAGCAGTGCGCCTAGGTGGCCAAGAAGGCCAACAGAATCCTGGCTTGTAAGAGAAACAGTATGGCCAGCAGGAGTAGGGAACCGATTCCCTGTACTAGGGTATTGATGCGGCCACACCTTGAGTACTGTGTTCAGTTTTGGGCCCTCACTACAAGTACATTGAGGTGCTGGAGTGTGTCCAAACAAGAGCAACAAAGCTGGTGAAGAGTCCAGAGCAAAAGTCTTAAGAGGAACAGCTGAGGAAACTGGGGTTGTTTCATCTAGAGAAATGGAGGCTGAGGGGAGACCTTATAGCTCTCTACAACTACCTGAAAAGAGGTCGTAGCGAGATGGGGCTTGGTCTCTTCTGCCAGTTTTCCCAGAGGAAATGGCCTCAAACTGTGCCAGGAGAGGTTTAAATTTGATATTAGGAAAAATTTCTTCACCAAAAGGGTTATTAGACACTGGAACAAGCTGCCCGGGGAAGTGGTGAAGTCACCACCCCTGGAGGTATTTAAAAGATGTGTAGATGTGGTGCTTAGGGACATGGTTTAAGGGTGGACTTGGCAGTGTTAAGTTAATGGTTGGACTTGATGATATTAACAGACTTTTCCAACCAAAACTATCTATGAGTCTATGAAAACTGTATGCCAGAGCTGGACACTGGCAGCAGCCTCCATCCCTGCACAGGTCAGGAGTTGCTAAGGTTCTGCACAGAGAAGGAAGTGGCAGCTGCCATCATCACTTCTTGCCATCCATGCTGCAAGCTCCTATCCTACCCCAAGCCTGGAGGCAAACCTGCACCTGTGGTTTTGGAGCACCATCCAGGGCTGCAGCAGAAAACATATGGTTTGGTCCCACTTTACACAGGAAGAGCATACAAGATGACAATGAGGAGAGAATCATGTCCTGTTGAGAGAAGCACGACAGTACAGTAAGAGGAGATGCTCTGGCGTCAGCGTTGCGGTTCACATAGATAGAGGCTATGTAAGTGTGGTACAGGAGGCGGAGACCCAAGCCAGGGAGATACCACATCAAAGCAAAGGTCAGCAGCCAATTTCTGAATCCCTGGTATGTGGGCTTTGGAATCATGTCTCATATGCTCTGCATTTGTATTACATAGCTGTACACACATTGACGTGTCAGTGTTCAAGGCTGATATACCTGGAACCGGTTTTCAACCAACATTTGGCATCCTTCCTTGGCAATGCTGTGGCCACAATGAGTCTCCTCCCAATTCCTCACTCTAGCAAAGACACTCTAGTTATTTATTTACCAGACAAAACACAGACTAACTACGATTAGAGTTCTGTAAAGAATAAACAACTGTTCACGAGAACTGCGCATTCCACACGGTTTTATTCAACATGTATGACCCTAAACTATAATATATACAATAATTGTCTCCACATGGCAAATCCACATTGTGGTTCTTAAAAAATAATAATAATTTTTAGAACACATGCCACCAAAAAATGCAGTATATTTTAGCCATATCTAGTGAAAGACTTTGTACAGGCAATTTCCATTCTGCTGTGTTCTCCAGCATATGGTGTTGTGATAAACTTTGGTTCAAATTCTGTTGTGAATTTCACATTTAGCAGGATCACACTAGGTATGTATGAGGCCAAAATGTGCCTCTTTATTTAGTTGAACCTGTCTACATTAAGTAGTATCCTTTCAGAAAGGGATACACTGAGACAGAAGGAAATTAATTGATCTGCCCAAATGTCCAGTCCAACGCAGGGTCAGGGGAAGAGGGAAGATGCCACTGGCTTTCAGAAACTTAATTTCTTCACCTGTAAGGGAGCCCCAAATCATTGAAGAACTATCACTTGATGTCCACTCAGAGCTCAGAAAGAGCACACTGCTCTTTAATTTGGTAAAAGATTTGACAAGCTAACATATCCAGACGCCCTCTTACTGGCTAGTCATTAATTCAGGTTTTCATACCACACTCCCATCAAGAAATCTGCTTCTCCAACAAGAACTCTCAGTGCAGAAAACAAGTATTTTGTACTAGTGCCTTTGCCCTAGCCACCTGCACGCTGCAATCAGTTATTTCTGTCTGCATAATGTTCAAGTGTGCTTTGGCATTTCAGTTATACAAGTGTGTACGTGAAGACTGTAGTCATTTTATACAACCAGGTAGTAACTCCTATTGTAAGAAGCCCACAGTATCCATGGTGAATTGCAACTGATTAAATCCAGTGGTTTTTTACCTTTTTCCTTTTTTAAACAAGGGTCTCAGGACATATCTAATCATCAAGGGTAGGGTAAATAACAAATTAACAGCAAAACTCTTTTCAAGCCCATATACTCCTTCCAATTTCTATTCATTCTAGATCTAGAATTTCTAAGCATACTTTGGTACAATTTCTACAGAGGATGACCTGAGTTTCACTAACATGCCTCCAGCACCATGAAAATACTGCCCAGATTTAGTCACATAATGAGTCCCCAGAATAACTCAGTTTGTACGTCTTAAAAACAAACAAGCAAGGAAGCAAACAAAACAAAACTAACAAGCTAACTAATTGAATGAATAAATAAGGTTTAGGCAACTGGTTATGCAAGAATCCCTCTTCCACTGAGGAACCTGTGGCCCCATGTAACTGTTGCATGGCAGGAGAGGTGTCTGCAGCAGCCAGCCCAGGCTGCACAGGTTGTGCTGGGACGCGCAAGGCAGCGCGCCCTGCGCGGGTCACAGCACTGGCATGCAGAACAAAGCAAGAGGCAGCAGTGCAAGTGGAGTACAAAAGGCCAGGAATGGTGACCGAAGCTGAAGGTTACTCCGGGACAAAAGCCCAGGGCAAAGAGAGAGCCCAGGAGGTGGGAGAGACCGAGCCCTGCGGGAGGCAGCTGTCATCCATACATATGTCTGGACAAAACAGGTATCAGGTTGTACACTTCAAACTAGCTGATACTTCCGATGATTTTGGCTTCAATTGGCAAGTTTTTCTTTCCATCTGTAAAACAGGGTAGTGATAGAAGCCATTTTCACGATTATTCAAGTATATTATCATAGCTGTGGAAGCCACATACAGGAATCAGGACCCTGCTGTGCAAAGTACTGTTCAAGCACTTCACATCACAGCAGTGTTGTGTAGATACTTCCACTGGTGTCTGCAGTAAAGGAAGATATCTTAATAAGAACAACAAAGAACCTAAAAAAATAAATACATTTCTGCAACAGATTTGGACATTATACTGCAGAAGATGCACACTGAGCAATCAAGATAAAAATCAAGATAAAAATTAAGTAGTGACCCAGGTGCTAACTGAACCAGAAAGTCCTCAGGAAAAAAAATGGAAATATAACAGGCCATTAAAGATAAGAGAATTCACATGCATAAGATGGAAGAGAGTGATATCAACATTTTCTATGATAGCAGCAAAGCAGATAAGACAATTAAGACAAATGTCCTACCTGGCTTTCACTGTCCTCAGTGACCCACAAGAACACTTTTATCTTGTTATTTGGAACCCTTAAAAACCACACTGCAAACAAACAAATGGTTGTGTGGCCAACAAGGCCTTAATTACTGACATGACAGAGCTGTCATTGTTGGTATTTATGTTTTGGTTTTGTCATTGTATGGAGAAATACAATCAGTAAAGCAAAGGTCCTCCTTTCATGTAATCTGTTGCTGTTTCAGGGTTTCAAAAACCCTGTGCAACTCTCCAAAAACATCATGAAATGGAGCTGTCTCAAATCGAAGATAACCTCCGAGTTGTAACTAAAAATATTTCTGTTGCTCTAAAGTTTGAGGCTCATTTTAATTCAGAAACTAATTTCATTTGGCAACATCCTTTTACCTGTGCAAAAGAGAGGAATAACATGCACCACCACACATAACACGCCTGCACAAATATGCACCTCTTGCCTGTTTTTCATGTTGGGCTGCAGCTTGTCACCAATTCCTCAAATAATTAATTTTCTGGCGGAACCGCTGGAGGAGAATAGTGCTTCCTCCACCTGCTGGTGAGGAGGAAGAAAAGATGCCTTGCCTCTCAGGCAGAGGGAGAGAGGTGGAAGCAGAGGGGAGCCCCCTGCAGCTATTCCCCATCGCCTCCCAAGTGCAGACTAAGTGAGAAAAGCTCTGAGCTTCTGCAAATGGCAAAATCTCTCCTGAGGACAGACAGTAACCAAAAAGAAGCACAAATAACACAGGATGTTTCATGAGAGGTTATAACAAACATCAGCAATATTAGCAAGCTCCAGGTCCAGCAGGGGCAGGGAGGGCAAATGCCTCCCAGCAGAGCACCCTGCAGGACGGCACCCTCAGGGAGCTGTAAACTGGCCAAAGTATCGAACTCCTGGGTTCAACTCTGCTGGGAGTGCTCCTCCAGCCAGTGTTTACCTGGTATCTTCCACGTTTTAGAGAGCTACGTGCGCCTTTACTAACATTAATTTAACTACTATTGATGTATTTTTTTTATCCAGGAATTGCTTTCTGTACAGCGTCAGGAAAAGACAGATAACAAGAATGAAAATGCCTATTTCGAATTTAAAGTTGCATTATAAGGAGTTTTTGCTCCAGAGGAATCATTTACTCAAAGAAGAACCCAGCAGCATCTACCATCTCCATGAGCCATGCGTGGACCAGCTGGAGGTGGCCCATACACAGCTTATCTAAGGCTGACATAAGTGTAACTATGGATTTTTGGCTAACAAACATTGAATACATAACACGAACAAAAGTTCTTCGGTTTAACATGTGCAAGATGACAAGTGGAGAAAACACCCACAGAAATGTCAACATGAGTGTTACTTCACAGGCTTGAGATATCATCTCTTCATCCTTACACTTACCAACAGGTGCCCTAATTTAAAATATTGTAAGTTACACAACATATACTGAGCCAGTACTAATGAAGGAAATCTTGCTGGCAAAATTGGGCACCTCATACATCACGTAGTGGGCAGTATTTTAACTGTTCCATGCAACGTGCCATACATGTCTGTAGGCACTGTGGTAACTAATACACAAATGCACATAACTTGTTTCCAATAACAAACTACAGGTATCATACAATCTACTCGAGAGTTTTATGGCAGGAAGCTTTATTACCACATTACACAGAATTAAGAGGAAAGACAAAGAAACTAAAACACTATGAATAAACCTGCAACCTGTTAATAAGTGCCAAATACTCCTTTCACTCAAGTCAACAGAAACCCTGCTATGGATTTCCAATGGCCATGGCTAAAGCACATCTGTGCCTTGGACCGAACCATCTTCTCACCTCGGTTTTACTTCATTAACTCACATCTGCCAGTTTCTGTTTCACTGCTCAGCTCTTCATTTATACAGATGATGACAAACCCAAAGTTTGTGCTTCATATTAAAAGCCTGGCTAATCATGCAAATATCTTTATGAAATGCTGCGCAGCTAGAGATTGTTAATGGGATAGAGAAGCAGAGAAGTCAAAGAGGAGAATCTCCTGAACCAGGCTTATGACTAGGAACACAATCTGTTACCATAAAGCATCAAATACCTGCTTACCACCAAGCAAAGAAAAATATAATTAGCTGAACCAGTAGCAGAATAGGAAGCAAAAAGACTGGACTAGAGTGACCTTGGGACTCTCGCTACCTAGCTGCTGGTTGTGAGATGATTTGCACTGGAAGTGGTGCCAGAGACAGTGCCAGGCACATGGCTTGCTCTGTGCATCCCTACAGGACACACTCCAGCCCAGCCTGCTCATGGAAGCTGCAAACACTGCCCACTATTAAGAACTGAGGAGAGGAAAGGGAAGAGAAAAAGAGGGGAGAAAAAACTGAAGGAAAACTCTGCCCCTCTCTGACCAGTCATCCTGTTGGTGTTCTCATCTCACCCATGGAAAGCAATTGGTGCTCACTGCTACAGCCAGACAAGGGAACTGTCAGAAAACAAGAAGCATTTTCCATTCAATTAGGCTTGGTTGGATTGCTGACAACTAGCTTTTATTCTGTAAACAGACAAAATGTGGGTATTTTACATACACTCGCAGATGCTGAAGTTCAAACAGACACGTTACACCAGAACTCGCCTGCAGACTAGTTAATAATTATGAAGTGCCACACGCCAAGGCTTGTATTACTACAGTATAAAACTCACACTCCAGTAAGGATTTGTTTAGCTTCTCCATACCAGCCGACAGAATAACATTTATATTGCATTTAAGATTGCCTGGGTATTCTGATTTTCACCTTCTCCATGTCAAGATGGCATTAGCCATATAAATCCAGTTCAGACCATATCATGTAAGTATCTTCAGCTGTGTAGCTGAAGTGCTTGACAGTTAGCAAAATATGGAAAGACCTGGCGTGTTGTTAACTTAGAGGAGATACGTATCTACACTGCATCCTCTCATCTGAGAAGGCCCTTCCCAAAACCAAATCTCATTAAATATACAATCAACTTTTCCTTTAATTGATCAGAACTTAAAAAAAAAAAAAAAGGTGGTTTTGCTGTATTTGCTTATTTACTGCATTTTGTAATGCAACTCAAAAATAATCTACTTACAAAACAATTGTTAGTATATACCATAGCCCTGAAGCTTTTGTTAGCCTGAAATTGTAAAACAGCCAAGACAGCAAACTTTAAAAATCATGGACTGGGAACGAGCATGTGCAGAGATGTCCATCTCTGGTTTCTCTTTAGCCTGCCTCCAAATGAGCTAATAAACTGAAAGCATACATGATATGACTCCACAACTTGGCTGGAACTCTCATTTTCACAGTCGACACAGAGATACTTAGTTGCAAAGTAAGCGTCCCTTATTAAAGCCACAGCATCTGCGATTTCATTTTCTGTTTTACGGCTGCTCCTGCCGCTGGGCGTGCATTGAACTTCCCGGCAACCCAGAGATAAACGAGACAAAACCTGTAACGTCACCAGGGAAATGCCTCGCTTTTAGATGAAGTCTAGCGAAAACCCCATTAGCCTACCTCACATGAAAAGCAGCATTAAGGCCCCTTTAGAAAAGCATCTGCTTCTCTGGGCAGCCTTCAATGAAACGCCCGCCTCCCATTCACTTGCCCGCCGTGAAGAGCTACGTATTTCAGGGAAGGAAAAACGACAACAACCCTGACTCGTGTGTACGCTTCTCCCAGCGCGGCTGTGCCCCGCTGGAGCGCTGCACCGGGGGCCGCCGGGGCCGCGTTCCTGCTGCACCAGCTCCGGGCTGCCTGAAGCCCCGGGCCCGCCGGCCCCGCTGCAACGGGCTGTGAAAACCAACGGGGCTGGGCTGCGGCCACTGACAGGGATTTAAATTTTTTTTTAGGTGTCAGCAAAGTTCAGGTCACCGAAGTATGTCTGAATCACGGCGTTTTTCACCAGGGAAGCAGCGTTTGCCGTTCCGGCCGGGACTCTGTGAGGGGCTTTGGTCAGGCAGGGCGGTGAGTGACAGGTTTGGCTAAACCTGCAATTCCCACTGGGGAAAGAATAACTGTTCCCGGTGGATCTGCACATAAAACCAAAACAAAAAGCAACGACCCACCCTGGTTTTTTTTTCCCCAATAACACCGCATCCTTTTAAAAATGTATCGATGTGCTACTATAAGAGCACCACTCCCCCAAAAAAAACAAACGACACACCAACAACAAAAAACCCAAAGTTTCTCCATAGGATGTGCGCTCCAGACAAAGCCCCGGCCCCAGGCGAGCCGCAGGGATGCGGAGCCGCTCCCGGGTGCGGGAGCGGTGCGGGAGCGATGCGGGAGC
>NW_009969339.1:3109575-3123148 GCF_000747805.2 Chaetura pelagica | reverse complement strand
CCCCCCCTTCACCAAGCGGGCGAGGGTTTCCTGTGGGGTTTTCGTGTCATTGGAACTGGCAGAAAAGCTCTGGCACGCCCAGCACCTGCCAGGCCTTGGCATGGGAAGGTGCTGTTTGCCTGGTCCAGGAGGTTTTTGCCTGTAAAAAAATCTGGGCCCGTGTCCTGCTGTGGTTGACCCGCAGATCAGCACCAAGATCTAGAGCTGACAGGGCCCTCACCTCCACACGAAGGAATGTATCAGTTCTATCCTTTTCCTCATCTTAAAATAAGGTGGTTACTTCTTTCACAGAGACGCCTTGAAAACTCGTGCCAATGTAGACATACAGATCGTTGCCAGGGTTAAGACAAATCCAATGTTTCCAATAGAAAAGAAGCCATATCCAAGCCCGTGGCCAAAGAAGGCAGATGGTCTCTTGCAGTAAAAATGGGAAATTTGTGTTCGATTAAATCACTTTGGCATGGTCTGGTATGGCCAGTTTACTGGACCAGCACAAAAAACTTCCTGTGGTACTCCTGGCTGGGTGACTTCTTCCCACTGACTGTCCTTCAGGTGCAGGTTGCATCTGGGATTGTCTGTTCTGCAAGGGTAACACACAGACCTTTCAAAATCCTGGGTTCAACTTTGTGGGTCACAGTGATGTCAAGTAACAGAATTTTGTGAGTCAGTAACTCGGTTCCTCTGTCTTGCTGGGGGAGCATTAACACAGAATCTGGTCCATGTGCTCAGCCCATTTGACTGGCTGGCTCTTGTGAAGGCTCAGTTTTGTCAAAGGTAACTAACTCAGGAGCACCGAGGTGATGGGGTGGCACCCAGGCAGCAGTCTGGGTGTGAGGGCTCTCGTTTGGTTCTTCTAGCTCACCGTGCCAGAGTGTAAGGCTGGGCTTCCTCAGGGTTTCTTCCTGAGACAGTGAATGTCCTGCTCTGAGGGTGCAGTCTTAGCCCTTCTGAGTTGATGAATTTGAAAACAAGTTTCTCTGGAACTACCATCTCTGCTCCTTCATTTTAGGATCAGAAGTGAGTCTGCTTAGTACAGTACCCTGTTCCTGGCAGGAATCAGCACCATTTTGCGTGGATTGGAAGAGACAGAAAGAATCCTGCAGTGGTCAGAAGTAAGATCTCCCATGTTGGGTGCTTGATCTTTGGGAGCCTGATATTGACTTTAGCCCTGGAGCATGCAATTTAACATCTGTTTCACAGAGTGCACCACAAACTGGCTATTCCAAAGCAGAAAGGGCAAGAGGAGCCTCACTAAGCTACTACAGGGAAAAGGGGAAAAAAAAAAAAGTATGGTATCCTCCTTTAGCCCCTTCCTTTATTTTAATTGTGGAAAGGACAGAAGATATGAGGTCTTCTCTTTGTAAGAAGTAAGACTGCATTGGTAGCTTTCATGTTTTTATTGTTTTATTTTAATCCTCAGAAGTGCTAGTGCATTGCCACCAGCTGGCACAGAGTAAAGCAATGCCTGGACTGCCTGAATACACAGGAGAGTGAGATTTGCTGCTTCATCGGCTGCCTTCAGTGCCCCCAGTTTGAAACCCTCTTATGTAGCTCTTCTCAAACTTCGTGGATACCCCACAAAACATCCATGTGAAGAAACAAAGGGCAGACTTGCTGCAAGTAGGCATTGGCACACGGATGGGGATGCAGCAGCACCAAGAGGCAGGAGGGAGTTAGGAGAGGAGCTGGCAACATCAAGAATAGGAGAGGTGCCCTTGGCTGCTGGGAGAAGTGAAAAATTGTCCTGGGATGTGTTCACCTCAGTGCAATTTCACTTAAATAGATTAAATTTGAGTTTCCATGTTGCTGAGTGCCAA
Organism: Chaetura pelagica; assembly: GCF_000747805.2. Lineage (NCBI taxonomy): Eukaryota > Metazoa > Chordata > Aves > Apodiformes > Apodidae > Chaetura > Chaetura pelagica. The sequence continues at coordinate 3,121,331 of NW_009969339.1, read as the reverse complement.
GGCTATGGCAGTCTGTCAAGATGACAGTAACAACTGCCTGGTGGTTTTGCATATCCAACTAAAAGCCCCAGTCCCACCAAAGATGAGAGCAGCCTGGGTCCTGCTCTGGCCTGTGCCAGCTGACTGTGCTAGACTCATTGCATGAGCAGCTCAGAAATGGCTGAAGTCCCCCCAGAGGCAGCAGGGAAGAGTGTCCAGCTACAGTCTGTCTGGAAGCTCCGTTTAGGCTGGAACTCAGTATGACCTATGCCCAGATCCTTTAGACCCACTGAATAGCCAAAAAGCATGAATTCCAGCAAAGAAAGCAGGTTTTGTGATGTTACGAGTATCATTAATATTCCCAAGACTATTCACTTCTAGCTGCATTGTAAGGAAATATATAATTAATCTTTACTATATGTTGTGATTGGAGATATATAAGGCATAATAAAATACCAGAAGCTCCAAAATGAATAATGCTAATTTATAATGGGGTAAGCACAGATACTATGTAGCATTAGAAATACCACTTTTCCTTTTAAATTTTCATGTTCTTAAAATGTGAAGCCAGGGGTCATTAAGCATATTAAATAGGAACATTAAAACTGGGCACAAGAAACTTTCTGTGCTCATATGTAACACCAATGGGAATTGAAAAGAATGATAAATGTAGAAATGCACAAATGACTGAGTATATCACTAACAAACAGATGTCTTTTCTTTTGATTTTTAGCATATTGTCAGCTTTTCAATCAGTATTATCCTTGTCAGTACAGGAATAAAAATCAGTGGAGCAAACAGTAAACCAGTGTCCTTCGCAAGTGATTTGGAGAACTTTGTAGAGTAGGGATGATGGTTGGACTTGGTGGTCCCAAGGGTCTTTTCCAACCTGAATATTTCTATGATTCTGTGATTACTTTTGTAAGCAACTTGCATCGTTCTAGCAGTTCATGTAAGTGTAAAGCATGCAGTGTTTCATTGTTTCTGAAATAAACATTTGGTGAGAATTTCAGCTCTCCGAGTTTATAGATACCATTAGGGAATTCTTAAATTCTGATGGTATTATTTTATGTAAATGCTTTTTCTTATTGACAAAAAAGGAATTATCCTCCCATTGCAAACAGTAGACATGGGCTAGTCAGCTTCAAAGGAAATAGGATTAGGCTCTAATTTGCAAAGCAGTATTGGAGGATATTCTGTACCAAATCTAAGCTATACAGATAATCACAGTAACAACAACAAAGCCACTGGTTTCAGTACACTTACTTTCTTGAAGTCAGTGTGAGTTGGAAAGCAATCTCAAAAGATTGCAACATGTTACCAATATACATTTATCTTAAAACTCCATACATTTTTGGGAATAATTTTTGCCATGAACTTTCAAAATAGCACAACTTATTTGTTATCTGGCATACAGGCATCAGGATTAAAAAAACAAATGAACAACTACTGGCTTAATAGCTCTCAGTCAAATGTTTAGGTGTCCTCAGAAAGTCTACAACACCTGTAAGGAAATGTAAGATTCATAGAGCTGATGTTAATCTATTCCATGTATTTAGCTAAATTTCTTTCAAAAAAACCAACAACACTGGGTTTCAAAGATACTTGCTACATATACTTATTTTACCAACTGAGGCCAGGTACTTTCTGTGCAACAATTGTGCATATTACAGCTTAACTTGGTGAGATGCTGTTGTTTGTACACAGCGGTTTTCCTCATAAGCACTCTTCTGTGCTTGCAAAGTGTTCAGCAGTGTTGTTACCACCTTTAAAAAGCTCAGGTTCCAGGGGGCTGCTGGAAAACTGGAATACCTTCTTTGCCTGTTCCCAACAGTGTAAGATACAGGAAAGAGGAGAAATGTGTATTTAAAGGGATTCCAGAATACGACAGACCTGTGTTCTCTAAAACTGATGTTCTCTCTAGGTTTCAGTCCTCTCTGTTGAGCTCTAGTCTGTATGTGGAGAAACACATAACCATAGTTTTCAAGTCAGTTCTGCTGCTTTGACTGCTTATGCTTGATGACCAAGCAAAGTGTAAACATACTTATTTGCTGGATCAGGCTGAAGAGCTCAGCACTGTGCAGTCTGCAAATCTGAAGATGACGTAACTGCAAATATTTGGAAGATGCCAGCAGGTGAAACCGGGATCATTCTCTCAACTGAACTTTCTCCTCTGTGTAAGTACATACTGAGATAAAGCTTTTTGGCTGGATGAAGTGAAAGCATGTTAATGTGTTCCACTCAACGATAGGGATTAGAAAGAGGCGGCTGGCATCCATCTGTTTCCTGCAGCAGGTATCTGCATATTATCTGCCCTGGCAGATCACATCCAATCCTTTAATCACGTGCTTTATGAAAATTACACGAGTCACTCAAGTTCAGGATTAAGGCTGCAACACTGGTTTTCTCTGTAGTGAGCTGTTTTAAAGACTTTGCCTTTACAAGTAGCGGTCTGGTGAGGTGCATCTTGTTTGCATCCTGCAGATGTCAGTTCACGATTAAAACAACACTTCAATCAAGTAATGAACAGCCTGGCCCAAACACACACCCTGGCTCAAACCCACACCCTGGATCAGGATCCAAGGCCCAGATTCAGAGGGTGTAACTTTCATCTAAATTCATGTATCTCGTCTTGTTATTTGATTGCCCCTATGCCTCTGGAGATGTCCATGCAATAGGAAATACAGAAACTTGAGTGGAGTTAAGTCCTCTGGATCTTGATCTTGAGCCCATTACAGAGCTTGATGGGTAATGAAAGAAAGCAACTGTAATGTCTATTAGGAGAGGACTCTGGAATTTACACTGGGGTTCCTTATAAAACTTTAAATAGGAGAGGAGCTATATATCCATAAAACATCTTTTAAAATTCCATTTCCAGGCCTCGAGCCTTTGCTTCAGTGGCTTCCACTGAGAATTTAGACAACTAATGTGTTACCATTTTTTCCTGTAATACTGAGTATTTCTTCTACTGCTTGGTATGTTTTGTTGGAATATCAATAGCACAGAGGATACCAATCACCTGCTGAATTTACATCTCTAGATTTGAAAGCTCATTTACATATTTGCATGTATGCTTGTGCCTAGTTGCTTATGTCACATGATTTTATACACGTAAAATCTGCTTTTCTAGCCTCAGTTCTGTGTGCTACCTGAACTCCTCACTGCTGTTGCTAAACTGTGGCACTCAACACCACTAAGAAGTGAGGATAAACAACCCAAACTGTGCAGGAGAGAAAAATTAAATGTAAGGGCTGAGGCTCAGAATCTCTTCTGTTGCAGGGTTCCCAAAAGGATTAAGCACACACAATTCTTTCTTTGTCTGTTGCTTTGCTTTCTAATTCAGCGTAGATATTCTTCCAGTAAAACTCTGTGATGGTTGTGCTATTTATAGATAATTTGAATTAAATAAATCCATACAATCCAAACCACCAGCCCCCCTCTTTCCCCCCACACATTAAACCTTTCCGGATTAGAGTCCCCGTACATCAGCAGGCTGTAATAAGGAAAACCAGCACTGCAGCTTTCACCATCATGAGCAGGGGGTTGCAGCAGGCCACGGTCGCTGGATCGCACATCTATCTCATCGATGCAGACTGCAAGAAAGAAGTGAAAAAAGCAATTAAGTCACTCAACGACACGCTCCCCTCCTCTCATCACTTCCCTTCTTTGCCTTCGGTTGCCTCCCTTCCGCCACCTCTCTTTCTTTGCCCTTACCTCCAGAGGCTGACTGGCTGTACCACTTCCAACCACCGGCACACAAGGCCACGTGCAGGCAACTGGATCCCCTCCTGGCCCACTCTGCCCACCGCCAGCTCCCGCCTCTGGAGCAGCCGCGCTCGGTGTAGCTCATACACACGTGGCTTTTCCGAAGTGTCACCGAAGTGGTCGTTCCCTGCCCGCCGTTTCACAGTGCCTCTGGCCCCGGCTTCCCCAGCACAGCAGTGCATGCAAGTGAGGTGTCTTAACTTTGGTTTCCAGCGCTGCAACCCCAAGCCCCTTGCTGGTAAACATGGGCAGACCTTGGTGGTGCTTGTGGGTTGTGGCGGAAAAGGGTGGAGCTGCCAGTTGGGTTGGGGCCCGGAGGCAGCTGGAGCGGAGAAGGGGGAAGTGAAAGGCAGCTGAAGTGCTGCTGGGCTCAAGGGGCATCCTGCCGGGGGGCTGCCAGGGGAGCTGTGTGCTGCCGGGGCCTTTGCCCAGAGGTGTTTGTTTGCGAACATCACGAGGGAAGTGTGAACTTTTGCCATTGTGACCCTTTCATCCCGGATGACTCACGGACAAGATGGGGCAGATACATCCCTCCAGTACTCTGGGATTTCCTGCCTGGTCTGATCACATGGAGATACCACAACCGCTGGGTAGATCCTACATACAGTGGTGTTTTAGCTTTGGTCATGGCTTTTGTGTGGTGTTCATTGTGCTGATGCCTGTGGTGAAAACCAAAAATATGTTTTGCAAAAGACGTTTGTTTTGATGTTGATGTCTGTGGATGTGTCTGGATTGCTCTTGTCACACAGCTATGGGATGCAGAACCAGTTTTCTTGGAAATGCAAGAGTAAAGCTACTTCAATCATTTAGGAAGTAAAAAAGACATATAAAGCATTTTGGTTTGCTTTGTTTTTCTTAAATAGATATATATTTAGAGTGAAGGTTAAGCACAAGATGTTATGCTAAAATTCATACTGCATGAGGCATCCATGAGTTACTGGATGTCCGTGGCTTTGGATGCACTCATCTAAGCCAGCATTTCCCCAAGAGTATCACTGACCAACAGATAACTGGTATAATGACAGCAAATCCTGCCTGGTTACTGAAAACGGACCCCGCAACACTTAGAACATAACATCTACCATATTATGACAGATGCACAATGCACCTCGTGGGAAAGAACAGCATTTGTTACATTCCACTGATACCAGACACCACTTCCCTGGGCACAATCCTGGCTTGGCAGCATGGGTATGCGGGTCAAGCCCAGAGGAGAAAAAGGCAGTGTGTGCCACCTTCTGTTAGGAGACAAATCTGGGGACAATTGATGGCAAAGCAGCTCTCTATTCCCTCTCTCCCGCCTGTGGTGCAGTCTGGTTGGCAACCTCCTTCCCTCTGTAAGGGAAGTAAGGGCTGAATCATGCCCTCCTGAAAAGCAACCCTTTCCCTTCATGGGGGTGTTTTGGAAAATGGTTGAGAGCTCCACCCTTAGCTCCATGATAGGGATGCAAACAGGTCCTGAGGAATCATCTACAGCTCTCCACCTCCCTCTGAATTCCCATGAAAATACTGGAATTTAGCATAGTGTGCATCATGTCTTCATAGTGGTAAGACTGGCTGTATTTTTCCTTCCCTAATCATTAGTTTCTCAAGTCGAAATAATACTAAATTAGAAAACAGACTCAGCACAGAGGCTGCTAGCTTCCTATAGCTTTATTTTGTTTACTTTTCATTTGGCTGCAGCCACTTCCTGGCTTTAGAAAATAGTGTTGTGTGTGACTTGTAAATAAAATTAGGTCAAATAATAAAAACGGTTAATGGCAAGGTAACCACTTCATGGCAAGTGATTAGAAAGATGTAAACATAATATGGCTTTAGGATGTGTACCAATGACACTTCATGACCTCCACAGAAAAAGGATATACCCAGAAATCTGGGGCAGCAAACTACAAAGAGCAGCTAAATGGAAAATGTATCTGTTCGTGTAAAGGTGCCCGAGAACCAAATACAATTTTCCATTAAATCTTTTTTAAATCCCATCCTTTATGCCTGTTTGTTAGCAGAGAGAACTCTTTACATCAATAGTGAACTGGCTAAGCAACAAACTTGATCAAAGCCCCATTATGCATGAAAATTTAATTTTGCTGCCTAGGGAATTGCGAGGGGGAAGGCTTTGTGGCTCTCCGTGTTTCCTTTGTGCTTCTCATGCAGTGTAAAGGGAAATGTAAAATTCTGAAACCCCCATAGAGGATGTAGGGGAGCAGAGGATGCCACCCCCTCCTGCACTGGTGTCCAGGAAGGCAATGACAGCCCCTCTGACTCCAACGCCATCCTCCTTGCTGGGCTCACAGCAGGGTGAGCATCAAGGCGGGGGTGGGGGATTTTAGAGGCCAGGAAGAGATGTTCTCACTATGCAAAGATGACAGGTAATTTTCTTTAGAGCTGGTGCTAGCTAGCCCACACAACAGCCACCCCTAAGCTTCTCCAGCCTGCACTGAAGCCACAGCCAGCCACAGTTCAACAACCCGAAACAGACAACACAGATCTGAAGAGAAGATGCAGCCACAATCCTACTGGGAGAAGGAAGGCAACACATTGATGCTGCCAGCCTCTCCATATCAATGCAAAGCACACAACGCTTTGGGAATGCTAACTGGAAGAAAGAGCTACTTTCCCCAGCAAGTCCACAAAGGCTTGAAGAGATGCTTCTCTCTCCTCTGTCAAAGCTATTTCAAATCAGAAAATCTGGCACAGGGCCTAAAAACACTTTTAAACTTGTGTCTCTTTATCTCTCCAGAACTAGAATACTCTTTCCTGCCTCCCAAGAATTATACATAAATAAATCTTCTTGGATCTGCAGAATGCTTTGCTGACACTAATTGTGCTATAAGAAAGAAATAGATTTATTTTTAATGGAACAGGACACTCATTTCTAAATAACATGTTTGAAGGTCTGTTACCCAGATGAAAAAAAGTATTCCAATTTAATAAGAGGAGCAACGTGACCTCTGCATACTTCCCATTGCTTTAACAAGGCCAAATCCTTTTTACTTTACCTCAGCTTGTGCTAGTCTCTGCAAGGGCTCTATGCACAGGAGCCTTTGCCAGCACCGAAGCCTATGAAGACACCATCAGTTAGGGTGCTTACAATCAACCAGATGCGGCTGCAGAACGGCTGGGAGTTACTAATCTTCTCCCTTGCCTTTCATCTCCCCTCCCCATGATACTGTCTGAAGGCTTCTGTCTCATCCCTCCCCACTTCTGTTCTCTTCCCTTGGTCCCCAACCCACTCTTCACTTGCTGGGGCAGATGCAGCAGGCTTGCAGCTAGATGTCTAAAATTCCAGTCTGACCATTGCAGAGGCAATAATCAAGTGAGAAAAAAAGAGGGGAAGAAAGGTGCTTTTTGCCACAGCTTTTTATCTGATGTGATATCTCTGAATACTGTTCATGAAAGAGAAGAAACCTGCTTTGCTCTAGAATGCAAAGCAGATCCTTTCTATAGCACCACCAAGTGGTTGAGCATCTGTAGAAAAAAACCCAAACCTCTCTGCAAACAAGCACGCAGCAGTGCTGTATTGCAACCTTTTCCAACTACTTTTCAGTATTTTAAGTAGCAAATAAGATTTTTGGCATGCAAACCTGGGTGTGAATTGGTATTAATGTCACTGAAGCCAGCCAAAGTGTGGGTGAAGACAATAATAGATATGTCACACTCAAAGCTGTCAAAAGAAGACTGACAAAACCTTAACTTTTATCGGTTGTTGTTGTGGTTGAGCAGATGTCTTGAGCTGTGAACCAGGACTTGGCTGCATTAGGAGTGCTGCAGACACAGAGTGACAGATAGGTCTTTGTATGACAAATTTTTCACTGGGAAGTGGTATCAGGAATTAATGGTAGGCATGATCTTTTAATGCTTTTAGAGCAGAATTTACTTTTCTCCTGAAAAAAAAAATAATTAAAAATCTGTGTGAATTTTTAAATCAGATTTTAACAGCCATAAAAAGAGATGTGATCAGAAATGAAGGCAGGATCTGATTCCTCATTCCGTAAAAGGCTCCTGGTGTAAAATTGCCCTGTGCCAGTGATAAATTATCAGTGAAGCTTTCATATGACATGGCATATAAGCTGTTGCAGCCCTACCTTCAGGGTTGCTACTCAAGGAGGATTCCTTTGCCTTGAGTCTTCTTATAATGGAGAGGGGCCTGTAACAGCTTGGCTGACCAAGCTCACCCGTGCCACAGACTTGCAGGCAAAAGAATTGCCTGGGATGACTCCTGTGAAACCTGGCTCCCAGCGTGGTCCTCAGGGGCACACAAGCAGCTAGCATAAGAGGGCATCCACATTGCCCAGGCCACGGGTATTGTCCTGGTCACAGCTTATTTGAAGCCACAAATCTGATTCACGGGAAGAATAAAAGCAGTGCTCCTGGGACCAGGCCATCAGGCTACATCTGTGTAAAACTGATTTAAGTAGGTTTCAGTGCAGGAGCAAAGCCCGTGCATCTGTGGTAATTAGCCCTTCGAAAGTGTCACTGTGAAATATGCCTCTCAGCTACCACATCACCCTTTAATTGCTGCGTTCATCAGCTGTAGGTATCATTAGGTCTCAGCCAATGACCCCTACTTGCTTCCCAGACAAAAAGGAGGACACCGAGGCCTGTGTTCACCACTGACCTTTTGCGGTGCCACAGCAACATAAGCTCCATTCTGCCTCCAGGAACAGGGGGAACCAAGGTTGTCTCTGCCCTTCACAGGGGCTGCTCAGGTGAAAAAGGGCCCAGGAGGAATAAAAGGCCATCTTCTTCTGTACCATCTAACAACCCTGTAATTAACAAAGCAGGTGCTCAGTGGCCTCTCTGTTTGCCTGTGTGCAAAGCTGCAACACAGCCAGAGATGCCTGAGGTGCCGTTCTTTGGAAAAGCAGCAGAAGACACAGCTTTCCTAGTGACAGAGATACGCTTTCAAAAGTACATTTCTTAGCACAACAGGCAGAGCTGAGGGGGGCCTGAGGTGAAGTCTGAGGTGAAGGTTTGCACAGCCTCATTTTGAGAAGAGCAGCTGCTAGTGGTATGGTTGTTGGACTCATCCTCCAGCAAGATGTTTCAGACATAAAATGTAAATATTTTTATTTGAAAATAAGAGAAGCACCAAGACTCATAAAAAGCAAGCTTGTGAGAGCTAAATGGCATTTTCAGAGGAGATGGGTATGCACGGTTGCCACAGCGTTCGATGGGAGCAGTGACTGTTCAGCACTCCTGAAGAGAAGGCTAGATTGACCCTGAGGGAAAGTAGATAAATTGAGTCAAAACACATGGCAGTGTCTGATTTCCACGGTGTTATTATAAACAATAATAACTGTTGATGATATAACAAACAACAGCATATATATATATGAATATATATAAACAACAATATCTACACATATGTAGATATGCACACATGCAAGCTAATATTGCTTAAATAACTATAGTAGGGACCCTGTCGACATTAGCCACCAATACTAAACATCCTTTTATGTTTATTTTGGTGCTTGAGGATCTGAAAGCCAAAGGTGACAAGAAAATTAAATACTGTTCACTGATAGCTCTAAAAATATAATCATGGTGGAGCACGTCACTACTTCCAAGCCAAAGTCAAGCTGCCTGTTTTACAGGCTTTTACAAAGCTGGGCACCCCATTGTAGCTCTGGCCATCTGCATGCGTGCTATATTTAAAATGGAAAAAGGCCTCCAGGGTAAGTGAACCAAATTCACCATGGGTACAAACAGGCGGGGCTCCTTTGAGGTCTGTGGAATGTATTTGCTTACACCAGTAACGGATTTAATCCAGAGACGGTTGTTCTTTATGAGACCTCATTTTTCTTTGTGTTTATGCCAGCATAACTACATGTACTTTGGTAGGAATAATACTAATTTACACTGGTGTAAGTTGTGGAAATTTTTATTTTTGCTTTTCAGCAGAGATGCTAGATAACAACTTTCATAGCCTGTGTACTTTCCTCCTTTACTGTAGTTGTTCTGCAGATGCTGCTGCTCTAATTTTTCTACATTTACTTCATATTTTCTTAAGCTCAACGAGAAGGTGGCCAGGCCTTCAGTGTCCACCCAGTACTCACTCCTTGGAGTGGATGTTTTCCCCTAGTATGTATCTCATTCCTGTTGCTGAGGCTTGCCCTCGTGCCTCACTTGCCCTCCTGCCACCATCACAGCCACTAACATTGCAGCTGGGAAGCACTGTGCCCTCCAGTAGTTCGTTAATGCTACTTGTTAGTTTTCCAAAGACTGGAGACAGAGGGGTCATGCTCCATGTGCATGAGGTATCCCTTCTCTTCCTTGTGGGTTAGATGGAAAATCTAATTTTCCCCAGAGAAATAGCTTGCTGTTAATAACACAGGACATGTCAATAAAACTAGGTAGAAAATAATAATGTGCAAGTAGCAGGCAACGTTGTGGAAGATCAGAGACAATCAAACAGCTCAGTATTTTGCGATTGGGAGAGTAGGCCAGAATAAAGATAATCCTAACTTTCCCTGTGATGCTGTTAGCAAAAAGGAAGCAGACATCTATCTCTGTCTCTTTTACTGTCAGAATTTGTCTCACTGGACTTAACCTCGTGCTGAGTGGCACCAAAAGCAATTCCCTATTTCTCCAAGTTTCGTGTTCCTGAAAATCAGGGGCAGAATAGGCAGATGGATTTGAGCTACTGACTTTAGACTGGCTGCTAAGAAGAGAGTAAGGCAGTAAAGGATACCTGAACGTCACATGGAGGGTGTGGTAGGAGAGGTTAAAGAACAAGCTGCCATTCTTAAATGCCTGTCCTCTCACCGACTGATGCCATTTCCCCCAGCAGCTCAAGCATTAGCCCTCTCGTCGGTTGAAAAACGAGTCCCCGAGGAGCCCAAATTAAAGACACCCGTACAAAAGTGCAAGGTCTGACCCCTTGCAGCTGCGCCGAGGGCTAATACTGATTCATTGTGCTGCTCCCTCCAAGGGCAGAACAAAGGGGCAGGGGAGGGATACAGAGGCATTTCAGGCTCCTTGTTAGCTCATTCATAGACACCTGGTGTCCCGCCTCCTCCTCACGCTTCGGTGCATCCCACCCCTATTGTATAGAAAATCCACTTCTTTAGAGATCTGAGCTGCCTGGGCTGGACAAAGACCAAAATTAAATCTGCAGCTGCCCAGGAAGAGGCCTTCTCTGTCGGGGGTTATTATCGAGGCTCTCTGATGAGTGAGCAGCGCAGGGAACTCCCTTCGCCTCTGTCACTTCCAGTTACAGGTTTGGGCGGATGTGTCTGCACATATTTTTCTTCCTTCACACAAATAACTCAGGCCAATCTTTAGCTGATGTGGACTGCCATGTCTCCACTGACCCAGTTCAGCTCCAGAGCTTCATGAGAGCTGTGCGACCCGCTGCACTCACAGCGTTTGGCTGGACAGCACTCCAGCTGTCCACAGCCTGTAGGAAACAACGTCACAAGGTGATGAGACCAAAATACCCTCATGGCACTCCTTCACCCTCAATGAGGGTACATCAAGGGTAAACTTGAACCAACAAGTGCCAGCTCCTATCCTCAGTTACCCCAGACAAAGCCTGGAATTGCATCATTAGCATCCAGGGAGTTATTTTGGATCTACATGGGCACACGTGTGAGCAGAATCAGACACTGACCTTAAAGGAGCAAAAAAAGAGAGGTTTCTGTCAAAAAGGAACAGCAGCAGTTGGCACATATAGGCTATATAGTCCCAAGATTTGAAAGGAAAAGAAATATAAAGTTAATGGAAAACCTCTGTGGCCACTAAGTATGTTTTATTCTTGAATCTCCTGTGGAACCAAGCAGTCCCTTGGCTTATAAAAATTGATGCAACAGGTGTTAGTTTGAAGTCTTTCATGCCTTATGTTAAGGAGACTAATGAGAAGTTTATGGTTAGTGAAACCTGGAGGAGAAAGCAGGATAACAGTGGAAAAAAATTCTGCCTCACTACACTAGAGAACATCTGGATCCATGCCATTGACCAGGGGAATTTAAATATGCATCAGAAAAGCTTTGCATATCTGATCACCATTCCTG
>NW_009969339.1:3100028-3109564 GCF_000747805.2 Chaetura pelagica | reverse complement strand
ACCATTCCGGCTATTGCAGTCCAAGTAGCCTCGTGCTGGTAACCTGACTTAGTTGATGGCTGCTCCTTCTGTTCTCTACATCTAAATCATTCCTTTCAAGGCGATGCTGAGATGAGTGTTGTTGTTATCTGATTTTCTCTTTATTTCCTTCTTTACTCTGATGTGTGTCCTGTGTTTTCATTGGGCACATCAACTAAATTGCAGTTCTTTAAGACAAGTTGCCTCTTAGGGACTGACGCTAGCCAAGCTACAGCATGGGGGTGTGAACATTATGCAAATAGCAAGATAGGGAGCTGAGGGTGGGATTTTCACAGCTGCCATAGGGAACTGGATGACTGAATTCCATTAGGGTTGCCTTGAGGCTTGGCAACCTTGCTCTTCCTGGCCGCCTTTGAAGAAGTCTCAGCACAAAGCTGAAGTCTGAATCTTGCAGGAAGCAAGATGTGCTGTTAACTCCCACAGGACTGAGTACTGCTCATTGTGATTGCAGTAGCTGAGTTGGAGGGTGGAGAAGCATCCCCAGGCACAACCCCCATTATCCTATATAAGGATATAAGGAAATAAAAGGAGAATTTCAGGCACTGTCAGAAGATAGTATCAGAGTGTTGGAGATCTGTCCTTGTCTGTACTGGTAAAGCAGCTAGAAAGATAACTGCAATATATTCTTGTACTTGAGAAGACCTGAACATGTTTATCATTAGCCAATATTTATTTAAAAAGTATTAATGTTCCTCTTCAGAGATCTACATGCACTTCAGCAAATGGTGTGTGAATTACTCATGTGATCTTCTCAGTCACCACAGAAAGGCTGGTCAGCAGCAGCCAGCCTCCCTGTGCATTGTTAGGGCAGCAAATGGGAAATTTTGCCCCAATTTGAGAATGATATAGGATTTAGGATAGCAAGAGGCAGTTAATAAACAAGTTATGCCCAAAGGTGGGCACTCCCAGCCCTGTTCTACACAATATCTTAAGTCATGCAAGTCCTTGCCTGATTACAGAATTGTTTTAACTTTAAAGTACATTTATCCTGCCAGAATTATGAGACGGGGCTCCTATGTCTCAACAAACCAAGCTGCAGAATTAGGGGCTCCAGCATTACCTTCCATCCTACGGGTGCTGCTGTCTTCCTTTGCCTACTTCTGCCAGAGCAGTGCACGAGGGGCAGCAAGGACACTCTGCACCCTCCTGAGTCCCGGTGCTCTGGGAATGCCTCCCACACAGCTGCTTACTCATGTCTAGACATTTAACATCACTAGTACATCATATCCATGTGCTGTTTTCCTCTTGTTTGTAAATATGCAAGACTTTCTTTGATAAGTAGCAAACATATTTTTAAATTGTTTAATTTTGACCTTTAAAAGAGTAAGTGGAGTTGAACTGCCTTGAAATACAGTGTTTGTCTCAAACAAATATTCCTAATGAAATAAGCAAGAGAAGGCAAGGAAAGACAGACCCCACAGTTCCCTACCAAGGGTTAATACAAGGTAGAGCAATGTTGCAGTGAAAGGTCAAGAGGCTGTAAGATTCTCCACAAGATCAGGACTCATATTAAAGAAAACAGTTGTTCAGAATAAAGTTACTGATAGAACATGCATTAAAGATCTGACAAAACACCTGACCTCTTTCCTTGGTAACTGCGAAGGAGACTGAAAAATACAGCCAACCAGAGGCTTCATTGTCAGAAACGTGCATATAATGTCTACGGTCAAAACGTACAAAAAGAATTTCAGATACCTCTAAATGTTGCCATTATTTTTGAAAGCAAATTTCTGATTGGTGACTCCTTGCACTTAGGATCTTTCCTCAGAGAGAATTTTCCTAAACCGAAAGGACTCTCTTTACCTTACTTTACTCAAAACAACATGGGAAAAGGATTTCTCCTGTGGTAAAAGCATTTCAGCAAGTGCATTGATGAAGAATGTCTGGGACTTAAATACAGGGAAACCCACAGTTGACAGCCTGGAACAGAGGGAGATGTAACAAGGCAACTTAAAAAAAAAATAAAAATAATTTTTTAAAAAGACAAACATGTAAAGCATAGAGCAAGAAAAAGAAAAGAGGGAAGGAATGGCAGGGATCCTGTGGCAAAGTGACCGGTGCTGAGCTGTCATGTCCAAAGCCACAGGATGAGACCCACAGCATTTATTGCTCACTGGCAGTCATTTCTCAAGTCAAGGAGCAATACTTCTCCAACATAAATGAAAAATTCCAGTCAGCAGACAGTAACTGAAGCTCTCTTAAAACAAAAGTATCATTGAAGAAAGACTAATAAATCACATAGTGCCTAGATTTTTTCATTTGGAGTGGAGAACTCCTCTCTCAAACCAGGTCCCTCTGTCAAGCCCATCCCTGTGGTATCAAGAAAGCATTTCAGGATATGTTTATCTTTACTTGCTACAAACTTTAGAGAGATGTGAGCACTTTGACTTGGGGCTGGGAGTTGTGACAGGCAGGAGAGATGTCTGCTAGCCTCAGCCCCCACCCCCCCTTTATATAAATCCATAGTAAATAGCTGCTTCTGCTTCCTGGATGTAGACTGGAAGGGAAGGAAAGAAATTAGCTCCTCTGGGCTCCTCTGCCTAATACATACTAAATGTCACTCCTCAGTATGGGCTTTTGTCTAAACATTTTAGACATGAAGGAAGTTTGAGCTCATACTCAAGATACAGTATAGCTGCACACTCTGAAACTCCCTTCCCTTTTGCAGGCAATGGTGTTAAGGTTGACTGGATTCACTGAAAAACATGGCAATGTGCATTTGCTTGTTGTATTCTTAATTCCATTTTGCAGAAATCTAGTGCTAGCCTCAGCCATTATCCTCAGACAAACATCTCCAAATTTAATCTAGGAAACATGGGAAGTGGGACTGTATTAACCACTTGGCTGCTTCTGATGGTTCAGACAAAAACGCAAACACTAAACTTCACTTGCTGCAGTGCCTCTGTTCTCAGTTCACTTCTCTTTTGCCAATGCAAGAAAGCACACCTAGTCCTGAACTTTGGGAACTGCTTAGATTTATTTTATTACTCTTCAAGAGGAGGAGAACCTTTTGCTATGGTGACGTAAGAGAAATTGAAAAGAACAATAAATAACGCTCCAAAAGCTCTTTTTTAATAATGTGCTTCTTTTTATAGTTCAGATACTTTCACAAACAGGGATTTAGCTGTGTGCAACCATTGCCTGCAGGAAAGCTGGGGAGGGACTTTTTCCAAGGGCTTGTAATGAGGGGACAAGGGTTAATGGATGAAAACTGGAAGAGGGGAGATTTAGGTTAGACATGAGGAAGAAATTATTTAGTATGAAGGTGGTGAGACACTGGCACAGGTTGCCCAGGGAAGTTGTGGATGCCCTCTCCGTGGAGGTGTTCAAGGCCAGGTTGGATGGGGCTCTGAGCAGCCTGGTCTAGTGGGAAATGTCCTTGCCCATACAGAGGGGTTGGAACTATATGAACCTTAAGGTCCCTTCCAACCCAAACCATTCTGTGATTCTATGATTCTGTGATTTGAAGTGGCAGCTCTGATACTGAATTAATTTTATAGGTCAAGCAGTACATTCTACCAGTTCTAATGAATACGAAACAGCAAATCTTAGGAAACGGAAGAGGCTTGTGAAGGCAAGTGAAGGCAAATCAGGATCTGAACAAAGGACAATGAAGTAGGACTCTTGGATAGATTAAGCCTTTACTCTACGTGTTGGGAGGTTCAGGGACAGATCTCCTCATGCACAAGAGCTGCATTACTGACCTGTGTTAAGTAGAGAGTCAGCATGCATGCTGCAAGGGGCTGGACCCTAAGACATTAATATGAGACACATACTTATCCACCAAAAGTATTTGCAGAGCTTCTACTACCACAGCAAGATTATATGTGAGCAGGGATCCCCAAACTGGATGAAGAAATGAATGAAATCTAAATGCAACCCCTCACCAAATCTCTGGTGATTCCTGTGTTCTATAAAGTTCAAACATGTGATTTCTGTCTCGCATTATGGGGTGCCAGCACTTCTGGAGCACTCAGTTGCAATGCTTGAAGTCTTTGATCCTTGATCCTCTTCTGTGACCTGAACCAGAAACTATTTTTGAGGGCTGTATTTAACAAATAATACCATTATTTATTGCCAGCTGCATTATGAGTATTTTCTGTTCATACTGAAAGAATGAACAGAAGAAACAGAAGATTCTTTGCCCTAAAAAAAAAGTTATAAACTAATAGAACTCTCCAAACCCTGGAAAATATGTAATGGGGCTGGAAGCTGGAAATCAGTAGGTATCTATTCTATTTGGTCCTTGCAAATTTTGCTTCGTAACTGAATTCTTCCTCTATCCCCATCCCAAACACAGCTCATCCAATTACTATGGAAACTGACCAAGAAGAATCTATCCATGTCCTTGGGCCTCAGGTCATGTCGCATGAAAGATGTGATACCACAGAAGGCAGGCAAGGGGAGGTGCAGAAATACCTAAAAGTTAACATCATAAAAATTTAACCAGGGCAGTGGTTGCCTGGTTGATCTCTCTGTTTTGTGCCACATTGCTTTAGCACACCTCATCTTTTTCCCTCTGCTTTCTTTGGTTGATCATCTCCTTTGAGCAGGTAGTCTCGTATGTGACCATACAATGGTGGGAGGGAAGAGTGACACAAGGGACAAATGTAGCCTGTATCCTCACTACCTGCAGCTCCACAGCTACATTTTCCCCATGTTGTTCGAGGATAGCCCACAAGTGCCTGAGTGATAATACACTCTGAAGGCTCTACAATGTCCTGGCCTGATTTAATCAAAGGAGGTTCCCCTGAACCCAGAGGCAGCCACGAGGACTCCTCCTGCTGTCTCTACCGCTGCTGTAGCTTTAAAACCCTGATGACTTAGGGAGGAGGTACAGAGCTTTTTCCAGTCTTGCCACCAACCTGCAGTCACTGGAAGGCTATGACATTATTCTAAGATGTTGTAATGAAGTCTGATCACTGAACACATTCAAGTACAGAGGCATTTTTCATTGATCTAAGAGGTTATTATCACCTCAGTTAATTATCTGTAAGAATTCAGACTCCAGCAAACATTAATTATCCTTCCATTAATCTCATATTGACAAAAGCTTAGTAGGGCTATTTTTAGCAATACAAATATCTCCTTCCTAAATGGAAAAGCTGCATTTTTTCTTGCATATCTTATTTTTAAATGCTAAACACATTAGGCAGAACTGAGGAGTTTTTCCCTCTCTTAGAAACCATCCTAAGAATGTGTAATACTTAATGGAAGTCCTAAGAACAATACCATCTTCAGACCTGAATGTATGATGTTAGAAATCTGGTATGGGGACAAGGTAAAAATTATCAGAATGGGGTGCATGAGGTCAACATTTAATCCTACAAAATATGCCAGTAGGAGAGCATTTTGGTGCACAGAGCATTCCAGCAGACAGGTGCCTAAATAAGTCTTCTCATCTAGTGCCTACTGGGATAGGGTTTGAACCTGTGGGCAATGGCATTAGACACATGACATAGAAATAACAACAGCTTCACTCACTCGGGGAACTACATTCAGATCAGTCAATGTCCCTTTTGTTTTTAGCTCTGAGAGTTATTATATGATCTCTTAAGGTGTCAGTTGAACATGTACTAGTGTAGCTGCTCTGTCTGAAATGCCAGGCAGCTGGAAAGAATAGCATCGAGAAGGCTGTCCCTCAGTTAGTTGTTTACTCCGGAGCTTAATGATGAGCATTGGGTTCTCTATACTGTTAAATAAATACACCTAAGGTCCCATAAAACATATTTGTTTAAACCATAAACTATATAAGCCAGTACTGCCTCCTTGATAATGTTCTTATGCTTCCCTGTCCAGACGTTCCCCAGCAGGGGACTTCAAAAAGGAAAGGCTCACTCAATACAGGAAGATTTGTTAGCTATTAAGTATTCTGATAAAGAGCTCTGATGCACTCGAGGCAAAAGAGAGGCGTTTTGAAGCTTTAGGTACTATACATAATTTCTGGATTTATTACACGTTTTCTATGTGGGTTTGGGCAAAGTGCATTGGCCTTGATTTTGTACTGGGAAAGGAAATGGGAGTGTTGCTAGTAACTTCAGTGGGATCTGGGTCAGAACTCTTGTAGATGCATAATTTCTAAGTTTCCCATCTGGTTAGAAATTTTATTTAAGACCTCACTGTTCTGAATTTACAGACTTTGAGAACTCTGCAGATGTCATCAGAGTAAGACTTTGCAGGCTGTGCAGCTCGGAGGTAGCCTGCAGCCCTCCCCAGGTCTCTGGCTCCTAGGCAGACAGACCTTGCAGGCTGGATATTGCCCCCTTAGAATCTTAGAATCATAAATGTTGGAGAAGATTTCTAAGATCATCAAGTTGAACTGCTAAACCAACAGCACCATGTGCACTAAACCCTGTCCTGGTATGTCCACACATTTTATGGACACCTCCAGAGATGGTGATTCCACCACCTCCCTGGGCACTTGTCATGGTTTGAGCCCAACACAACAACAAAGGAACAGCCCCATGGCCACTCACTCAGCTCCCCACACACACACTGGGATGAGGAGGACAAAGCTCATGGGTCAAGACAAAGCACAAGGAGGGATCTTCACCGATTAAGGTCCCAGGCAAAACAGAATCAACTTGGGGAAAAAATAATAGTTTAATTTCACACTAATCAAACCCACACAGGACACAGACACACACAGAGCAGGGCTTGCATATGTTATCCCACCCCTCCCTTCTTCCTGGGTCCAAATCCCTTTGTTCCCGGTTTCTCTCCCTCCTTCCCCCCAGCGGCACAGGGGGACAGGGGATGGGGTTTAGAGTCAGTTCACAGGCTGGTGGTTCCTGCTGCTCCTGCCTCCTCAGGAAGAAGGATTCCTTACAGTCCTTCCCTGATTCCCCACAGGGTCCCTCCCATGGGAGAGTCCTCCATGAACCTCTCCTTCCTGAGTCCTTCCCACCAGGTCCGGAGCTGCTCCAGCCTGGGCTTCCCACAGAGTCACGGGGGCTTCGGGAACAAACTCTCCTGGCCCAGGGTCTTCCAAAGCTGTGTAATCAGAGTCCACAGGCACCAAATCCTCTGGCCACACAACCCAAGTCCACTGGCCAAGTTCACCCCTCCTGGCACCTTCAGGGAATGTCCCACC
This sequence comes from Chaetura pelagica, assembly GCF_000747805.2. Taxonomy (NCBI): domain Eukaryota; kingdom Metazoa; phylum Chordata; class Aves; order Apodiformes; family Apodidae; genus Chaetura; species Chaetura pelagica. The sequence goes on along the minus strand of NW_009969339.1, from coordinate 3,102,432 downwards.
ACATTCCTCCCTGAGTGCAGGGGCACAGCTGCCATCTTGCCATGGGCTGCGGGGAAACTTCTGCTTGGGCACCTTCTTCCCCTCCTTCCTCACCAACCACCAGCACTGCTCTGCCTCTCCAGCAGTATTTTTTTTCCCTTAAGTGCTTCTCTGCTCAGGTGTTACATTGGTTCTTTCGTGTGTTAATCACTGAGGTGCATCTCTTGTCCCTCTAATGGCTCCTTGGCTGGGTTTGGAGTCTGGGGCAGCTTCTCAGCTTCTTACTGGAGCCTCTCCTGTGGCCTTTCCCCCGCTACCAAAAATCCCACCAAACCAAACCAGAACAGCACTCTTTTCCGATGCCTGACCACTATTTCAGTAAAGATTTTTTCCTAATATCCAATTTGAACCTCCCCTGCTGGGGAGGGCAAGGATGCACTTCTGAGAAGTCCTTGGCAGAAAGGTTTTTTGGCCAGAGTGACACCAGAGTGTAGCTATCCAAACACACTCGGGAGGGAAACTGCAGTGTTTTGTTTTTACCTGTCACTAGCAATGATCTCAACTCATTTGTTTGGATTGTGTCTCTTGCAGTGCCCTCTCTAAACAGGGGGCTCTTTAGTTGGCTGTCATCTCAAGCCCTGTTTTTGCTTTTGGCTTCAAATTATTACTATACGGAACAAAATATTGAAGTCACCTTTTGCATCCCCCCGGTATGTATATATTGATGGGAAGTTGGGTAAAAGAAAAGGAGAGAAAAATAAACATTATCAGAACTTTGTTTGACATTCAGAGCACTAAAAAATAAATATATTTTACAGTTCCAAGGTAACTCTGGTTCTTTCTCTGCTTGTTATGTTTTCCATCCTTACTCATAACTGTAGGACTCCAACCCAACCCCAACCTAAGCACTATTGACAGGAAAGGATTATCCACAGGAATTTCACATACTTACCTCTAGAGAGTGCCAAAGGAAAATCTGAGTGGAACAAAACCAGCCTTATGCGAACTAGTCTCTTCCTCTAGAATTGTGGGTGGAGACCAGGGTATGGCACTGGAGTTAGCTGCATAATAAGTATTTCATACTAAGTATCTTGTGCTAAACAGGATATGTAGTAAAATGAGAAATCGCTTCTTTGGTTTCTGTTTCTTTCACAGTGGAAATGGAATCACTTGACAAAAGATTTGTCCCCCAGTGCTAAGCTAAGTATCTAGATAGCATTGTCTTTGAAAAAAAAAAATATTGAGATGTATTATTTGTATATTCACAGCAGCCAAAGGAACACCTGCTCCATAAGCTCCAATATAAAAAAAACCTCAAACAAGCAGAGTTCAAGGATCTTTTTGTCTGAGGTCTAGCAGGCTACAACTGCAATGTTGCACTAACTCTGAATAGCTCCAGAGTTCAGTATTTGTGATATAAATGCAGGAATCATCCAGCAGTGCTCTTAGAAAGAGATTTCCAAGTTACTTTTCTCAGTGCATGAACAAGCATTGACTTCTGAGAAGATATATTATATTGGAAGCTTGCAATATATTGTACAGTAGAGATTCTGGAGAGGTTTTGCTGTGTGAACTGAACAAGCAGAAAATTCACTGTTTATTTCAGTGTCCGAGGCAGAATTGCTCTTTGAGCATCCTTGGTCAGTGTTTGACCAAAGAGGTTGTTGGGAAAAGGAAATGCTTTGTATACTGTTTGGCTTTCTTATGCCAGGATTTATAATTAAGTGTTGATAAAGTCCTGTGTGTAAATCTTCTGACTCTGCATCTCTGGAATCAGTGAATATCTGCTCATGGCTGGTGGAGGTTGACAAATACTAAAATGCAGGCAGAAAAGGCAAAGTATGAGGACTCAGAGGACCAGCAGGGATTAGCATCTCACAGTGCTAAATATCATACACAGCTGATAGTAAAACCAAAAGCAAAACAACAACAAATCTCCCTAAACATCTGTAGACTGGGCAGCTGATGATGCAACAAATGGTCCTGGGACCAGTTCTTAGCAAAATGGCTACACTGGGCAGGGTAAGTAGCAGTTCCTTCTAAGCACCACATCTACGTGTCTTCTAAATACCTCCTGGGATGGTGACTCCACCACTTCCCTGGGCTGCCTGTTCCAGTGCCTGACAACCCTTGCAGTGAAGAAATTTTTCCTAATATTCAATCCAAGCCTCCTGAGGCCATTTCCTCTTGTTCTGTCGCTTCTAACTTGGGACACGGGGGCAGCTCCCGCCTGACCGCTGCAGCCACCGGGCTGGGCCCCCTCCCGGCCCCTGCCCAGGGGAGGCATCCGAGACGGTGCGACAGGCGGAGGGACGGGCGGCCGGCCGGATGGACAGACAGAAGGACGGCCGGACAGACGGAGGCACGGCCGGAGAGACGGAGGCACGGCCGGACAGGCGGAGGGACGGCCGGACAGGCGGAGGGA
>NW_009969339.1:3089759-3099566 GCF_000747805.2 Chaetura pelagica | reverse complement strand
GGTGCCCGCAGCGCCGCTCCCTCCCTCGCCGGCGCTGCCCCCCTTCCCGCTGCCATCCCCGCCGTTCCCCCGCCGCCCTTCTGCCTGCAAGGCACGATAAGCTGAACGGGTTCGTCCCTTTTACAGAACAGCCTTTCGGGTAGTTGACTCACGGAATGGTTTGGGCTGGGAGGGACCCGAAACATCACCCAGCCCCACCCCCCGCACGGGCAGGGGCACCTCCCGCTGGACCACCTTGCTCCGAGCCCCATCCAGCCTGGCCTGGAACGCTGCCAGGGACGGGGCAGCCACAGCTTCCCTGGGCAACCTGTTCCAGTGTCTCACCACCCATCATAGTGAAGAATTTCTGACTGATTTCTAACCTAAATCCTACCCTCTTCCAGTTTAAAGCCATTACCCCTTATCACATCACTACATGTCCTTGTAAAAAGTCCCTCCCTGAGGACTGTTTTGTTTCTTCCATCTCATTTTTCCCTTTAACCCTCCCTCTGTTTTAAGTCTAAACAGGCCCAATTGTTCAATCTCTTTTTCACATAACATCTGATCAGCTCCACATTCCTCCTTCCAAGCCTCTTCAGCCCAGCCACACCTCTCTTCAAGTGTCCCACACTGCAGAGACTGTCCCTTGGCACTGCTGAGTAGAATGGAGGGCCCACGTTGCATGTTTTTGGGCTATTCTGGTCTTGGTGCATCTCAGAAAGCCTTTCTTCCTGGAGTCATTTAACTCTGCAGCTTTGTTTACACCACCAGCTGAGTTATGTCAAATTATATGGCAAAAAGATTAAATCAGTAATCCATGTTTTAGTAAAACAGACACATTTAGGCCCCCAGCAACTGTGCTTGCTGTTATAAATTATTTCACTTGCAGCAGTGGCTGAAACCCTACTGGGAGAAATTCCTGCAACAGCACAAGATTTACCTCCTTCACTGTTGCCAGTGTAACTATTTAGGCAAACCCTTGCAAGAGGGATCAGGTCTGCAGTGCTTCAGCATAATGGTTTCTCCATTTATAAGATGAGAGCTGAAAATGAAGACAAATGTCAATGAACTGGCTCAATCAATACCTCATCAACCAGGTGGACAGTTTCAGTTGAAATTTGTTACTGTAACAGTGTCCTATTGATCACACACTAATAATGTAAAAAAACATTGGCAACGTAGACTGTCTTGATGAGATGTTCTCCACTGCTTTATTGCAAAGTGCAAGAACAGCACTGGGACTGTAAAAAGCAGCAGCACCAGGACTGGATGTGCTCTGTAAGCATTTATGAGGGAATTAGGAAGTGCTTGTGTTCAATGAAACTGTTAAGCCAAATGTAAAAGCTGAATTACCAGCCCACCAAGGGATCTTTACCACTGTGCCTGCCTCCAGCCACATTACTATTTACAGAAAATTGTTATTCTTATTTAGTGAAATAAATAATTTCAATAGCATGTCATAAAAATTAAGCGACTCCACTTAAATGACAGCCTCTTGAAGTTCTCTCATCACGTGGCTACTACCCTCTAGAGCCACCGCATGCTCACAGCCAGGTTGCTGTCAACAGGTTATATCGAATCTCTTAGATGGAAGGGTTTGTGTGCTCCCCTGCCTTGTTGAACATGGGTAGCCTAATAACAGGCGTTACCTACTGCTATGAATTTAGCACCAGGAATTGCCAGGACCTGATGATGCCCACACTCCTGAAATCACCCTTTCCCAAACTTCCGAAAGCCTGACACCCATTTTGAAGATGGTATCAGCTTATGAGCCTTGCAGTCCAGCTTTCAAACCCACACAAAAGCAGCAGCCACTCCAGAAATACGTAGGTCCTTTCTGTACATTATTTCTGTTCTACATGCTGTGGGCATTGAGAAGATCTTACCAAGGCATTGCTGGCAGTGTCTGGCACAGGATTCAGTGCGTAAGGTCGCATTGCAGGAACATGATCACAGGGCTGGAGCACCTCTGCTATGAAGACAGGTTGAGAGAGTTGGGGCTGTTCAGCCTGGAGAAGAGAAGGCTCGGGAGACCTTATAGTGGCCTTCCAGTAGCTGAAGTGCCTACAGGAAAGCTGGGGAGGGCGTTTTCACCAGAGAGCAGTGATAGGACAAGGGGTAACAGTTTTAAACTGAAAGGGGATAGATTTAGGTTAGACATCAGGAAGAAATTCTTCACCATGAAGGTAGTAAGGTGCTGGAATAGGTTGCCCTGGGAGGTTGTTGATGCGTCCTCCCTGGAGGTGTTTAAGGCCAGGTTGGATGGAGCTTTGTGCAGCCTGGTCTAGTGTGAGGTGTCCTCATAGCAGGGAGGCTGGAACCTGATAATCTTTAAGGTCCCTTCCAACCTTAACTGTTCTGTTATTCTATGATTCTATAAAACACGTATTTCACACCTCATAACTATCACCTTGGGCTTCTAAGCCTCATCAACACCACTGCATTGATCTGACTCAAATCCTGGAGTTGGTCTGTAACCACAACAGGTAGGAATGCCTCCACGTTCCCTTACGACAGCTGAGAACAAGTACAGGGCTGCATCACATCTGGTACTTCCCCTTCCTGTACCCCACTGGAAGCATCCTGGGAAACACAACACTAAGCAACAATCAAAAAAAGGTGCAAAGAATATTCCAAATGTTTATTATGTATTAAAAATACCGCAAATAAGCCATACAGTTCATTTCACAGTAACCTAAACAACATTGTTCAAGAACTTGAGAAGTCAACAAAGAACAGTGCGGTTACAACAGTGACAAGTTACTTTAATGCCATGGGTCACTCTCTTTGCCATGAATTCTTTCCTGCTTACAGTGGGAACAACACAAGACATGGTTCAGTATCTTATTTACCAAGAACTTTTCACCTGCACTGTTCCTGCAGGCAGACCACCTCTGGGAGGTGCTGTTCCTAAGAATTCTTCTTCTAACATAGCCCAAGATCTGGTTAGTGCAGGCTGAGGTGGACATGATGTGCAAACCCCTTTACCAAATCTTTGGATAAAGTTCAGAAGTAAACTTGAAAAGAAGGGATATTAGAAATCCTTTCCAAAAACAGAAAACCAGGAAAGCTCCATGAGAAAGTGTTTCTTAAATGAACATCTAGAGAACTACAACACTTTTTTCTCACTCTCACCCATTTCCTAGAAGGATCCTTTGCTACCAGTGCCCCAGATACCCAGTGACAGCAATGGTGACAAGAACCAGACACCAAGTCCCGAGTATGCAACAGCAGTTCAGGTCACTGTCAGCTGTGTGAAAATTTGGAAATGTATATGCCCTAGAAGCAATTCTGCTGATTTCATGGTGATTTTCTCCCATGTGTTTTTTGGAGTGTACCATTATCATCAGCGTGCTTTCTATAAATGGAACACGAGAGGTGCAATTTTAGTCCTTCTCTTTCCTCATTCAAATTTGTGATCATTTTTACAGAAAATCCTGTATCATAGACATTAGACCTTTCCAGGAAAGACACAACTTCTTCATATAAACAGCCAGAAAATTGGACAAAAATATTACTGTACTCTCTTGAAACTAATCAGATATCCCTTCAAAGCACTGTTTTTCTACACCAGCCACTGAAGATGCTGGGAAATAAGCCTGTGATCACAAAGAATGAATCTTTTCAGCCACATGGTGGAACATAAGTCTTAGCACCAAGCGGTGGCCACTTACCTTAAACCTTCCCTTCAGGGGGTTCAGTTATCCCCTTGTTATCTTCTTGGTACAGATTAAAGACTCACAGAAATACACTACAGGTCAGCTGACACCTCCTAAACTGACTACATGGCTGAGTCCCAAACTGTAGAAACAGATGAGTTGCTTCAAACCTGGTACACACTTAAGTTTACTGGTCTGAACAGTTTAAGATAGGGGTGTAGTTTTGTTCATTTGTTTCTTAAACCAAAACATACCAGTAACATTCTCAGTGTATACAGCAGCATGGTTTTTGTACCAGGACAGCTGTAGCCCCTCTGTGTGAGATATCTAGTGTCATTGTGTGAAACACCTTCATGCCATTAAGTATGTGCCCATGCTAACGTGGCTGTAGTGCCTTAGTTACACCACTACAGTTACAGCCATACAGCTTTATAGAGAAGATGAGCCCTTAGAAACTCAACCCCCAACAAAACTCATGTTTTCTTAAACAGAATTGAAAAAAAACAAACACAAAAACCCCAAAAAAACAACAGACACTACACAAAAGAGAAATAAAGGATATAAGCAGAACTGTCTGTATTAAAGTATTCTTATTCTCTTTGGAGGTATCAAATTGCTTTTAAAAAGAGTAAAAAACTGGGCATACAAAAGCTATTCTCCCTAACCCAATACTTGCACAAGGAGCACTGCTGCCTAAACTTTTTCATGTATTTTTTCTACTTTCACAAACAACCTTTCCAGATCATTCCTCAGGTCATCTATTGAGCTCTTCACAGACTCCAAGTTGTTCTCATTATTTTCAATTTTCACTGAGTAGGAGACTAAACTATCCACTGCAGTTCTAATCATTTTCAAATCGGAATCAACCTGGCTGACAGAAGATCTCAGCTCATCTACTGAGCCCTCCACAGAAGAAAATTTTTCAAGGTAGTCTTGAGAATGTGCTTGACTCATCTGAAGATTTCCTTGATCCAACAAAGTACTAATTTGCTTCTGGATATCTTGAAGAGCACCGGAGGATGGCAGGTCACTGATGCTTCTCCTCAAGTTCTCCAAGTCATTGTACAGTGAGGTCTGTGATTCACCAAGATTTTTCAAAACATCCGTGACTGAGGTTACATCTGTATCTGAGATTCCCTGAAGAACGGTAATGCTTTGTTCTAGGGTACTGAGCTTATTCTTGTATTCTTCCTCCTTAGAGAGGAAAGATTGCAACTTTTCGCTGTTTTGAGCAGCAACAGAAGTTAGAGACTCCAGGGTGTCTTCTATGTGCCTCAATCGAGACTCTAGTCCTTCAGTGTTCTTCCCAAAAGTTTCCAATGCTTTTCTGAAGAGTTCATTTTCTTCCCATTTGTTAAGATTGGCTTTCACTTGTAGTAAATCTTCATCGAGCCTTTTAATGTCACCAGGGAGCTGCATAATAGAATCCTCAGCTCTCAGAACCTTCTCTTGTAAAGCCTTTAGTGAAAGGTGTTCAGTGTCTGCAGCCTCTTTGAATTTCTCATGTTCTTGTTTGAGGTTGACTAGCTCTTTCACTTCAGTATACACATCAGACTCCATGGAGTCTATTGTACTCTTCAACGCCTCTATGTCCTTTTCTTTGGTTTTCATGGAAACTTGCATCTCATCAAAAGCATCTTTTAGCACCTTAATTTCATGTTTATACACATTTGCTTCTCCTAGTGAATCAACCTTTGCTTTCATATTGTTTATTTCATCTTGGCTCCTTTGCTGGACTTCAGTGAATACAGCAATGTTATCATTTATAGACCTGGTTAGCTCTGTTAGTCTCTCTTCCACTGTGTTTTCCAGAGATGTGAAGTCTCGTTCTCTTGCATCCTTCACCATGTGGATGCCATCAGATAAGTCTTTCAAAATTTCATTTTGCAGCTTCTGAAGCACTTCACTGATCCGGTTTATTTCACTCTCCCCTTGTTTAACAGCCTTCTCGGTAACCTCCTGCTTCTGCTGAGTAATTTTCATCATGGATTCAAACTCTCCAAATGTGGCTTGAAGGGAACGCACCTAAAAAAGAAATCCACATGGTTAATACTTAACAGTTTCATCCTGACCTATATCCTTACCCTTTGTGTCTAAAATCCTTATAGCCATTGATACCATATAAAATTATCACCCTGCAATCTTCTGTGGTCCCTGCCTGAGGTGACCCTTTGGCATACAGATAATGGAGGCACAAAAAGCCCAGCATATAGAGCCTTTCACTTCATAGATACATACACATCTGCTGAAGATCCATGGCCTCACTGACCTGCCACAGATGATCCAGGAAACCTGTGGCAGCAAAAATCAAGCTCAAAGTCTCCGCAGTTTGCATCTAGCCCAATTACTGAACATGAAAGAAGTCTGAAGTATACAAGAAAGAGTAGCAGGGAAAATAGGGGGAAAGGGAGATGAGAATGACTTGGGAACAGGTGTAGTAATCATGACATTTTGCTGCTCCTACACAACTATGGGGACAGAGATTTTTCTTGTTAATGATTTTTAAAATAAAAAACATAGAAAGGATTTAATGTTCTAAGTCCTTAGTACCTCATTATTCACACAGATGCATACAGCCACAGAATCTCAGTGAGCAAGAGCTTATGTATGTACAGAGGCAAAGAACAAAGCCATAGCAGCTGCCAAGGGGACTGACTTGCATCTATCTAAGGTTGATACTCACAGAAAGTTGTTACCACTGGATCAGGTATGCTATTAAACATCCGAATTAGAAAAACTATCTTTACAGCTGGTTTTAGCAGCAGCAAGAGGGAAAAGGTCAAGAGGTGAGAGGCTGTCACATTCCTTTACCCTCACATGTAAAGGTAAGATCCAGGCAGACCAAAGGGGAAGCACGCATTACTTAATTTTGGGGTGAAGCAGAGTATCAGTCTCAAGACTGGAGAAATCTTTTTGTGCATGTGTGGGTTGTATTTTTTTTTTTAAAACTTTATAAGGCAACGTTAAGAACTCCCACTGGCTGCAACAAGAATCCATCACAGAAAATGCCTCAGAGCTTTGGCAGGATGGCAAGTGCTGAGTAATGCATGTTGCCTTGCTTCATGCTATTCCCTATGACTGAGGGGTATATTAATCAGTCATGCCACATGGGCTGCCATATTTACTGATTAGATACACAGCTGGAGGAGTGGTTTTATTTTATAAAGAGAAGGAAATATATTTTATATGTTCTGAGAAATAAATATACTGAGCTGCCTTTTTTTTTTTTTTTTTTAAACTGAAGGAGGCTCCAGCAGTTCCTTTTCAGCCTCTGAACCCAGAAATTATTTTCAACAGACCTAACAGGCTTACTAATTTGAAATTAACTTATTTATATATATTTTTGCAAGACTAAATCCCTGGTCAAATCCTCCTTGGTTTTCATGGAAGTCTACATAGTATAAGGATTGTATAGTTTGGCCATGAAACGTCCCTTCCTTTCAAAGATCCTCACAGTTTGAAGAATACCCACAAAGATAATTTATTTTTCCTCTTCCTCTGTAAAAAAGGTTTGTAATGACTTTACATTCCCTATACTTGTATTCGCTAGTGCTCAGTTCCAAAACTAGAAATTAGCTGAAGAGGGGGAGAACAGGGAGAGCAGGTATTACTGCCAATACTGCAGCAGGGCACCAGTCATTACACCAACTTACCGACCTCATTTCCATTACATCTTAGTTGTCACTCATTCTGATTTTTTTCCATAGACAGCTTTTTCTGTATTATTCTAAATGGACTTCAGAAATCTAGGAGGAAGGCATAAAAATGTTCTCCTCCCCCTCTTAAGACATAATTTATTTTCTTTGACACATTCCAAACAAATCACCCAGTTTGTATTAACTATATTCAATTGTTAAGTCTAAGAAAAGGCATAAAAAATGACCAGAACTCTCCAGCCAGCCAGGAGGTCTCTGCTGCTATACATTTGACAGAGACAGATCCTACCCGCCTGCAGTGGAAGTACTTTATACCTGCTCCTCCACTGCATCTGGCCAACATTTGTGGTGTTAACTCAAAGCTGTTCTATACCTCCAGCTGGGCCAGACACTAGAATATCAGACAGCTCTGACACAATAAAATGCACTGAGAACTTCAAATTAGACCAGCTTCTAATCTCTACTGCCCTAACCAAAAGCCAGGGCCCAAAGCAAACCCCTTGCATAAAAGAGGTGAAAACTCAATTTCAAAGTAATAGTTGATATTCACTATATGGTAGGGTTTGCATGTGCACCTACAGGTGTGAGTTTGCCTGTTTGGTGTTTGTGGCTGCTATGCTTTGAAACCATAGCCTTGAAAAGTTTACCATCATAAATAGTACATAAAAATACATCCATAGCTAACAACTATGTCTTCTCTAACTGGTCATACTATCTTGCATTTAAAAACCAAATGACCTTGGCCCCTCTGAGAATTGTGCTATATTAAAGGCTAAACTTCCACATCATTTCCTTTCTCCTCCTACTGCCAATGGGTAAAGCAGATGAGTTTATATAATGCTTACTCCTGGCAGGAGCTCTCTGCAATGAAAGACTGAAAGGCAAAGCCAGCTCCACACAGCAGCCTGGGCTGACAGCACTCTGAAGTACAACGCAGGACCCTGCACTTTTGTAAAGCAATGGAACACAGCCTGGTCTCCATTCCCTCAAGTACATTCTTTTGTAAAGCCAACACAGCAAGAAAAGCTTTCAAGGGTTACATGGAAACTCTGTGATCTGTTTTGCCCACCTTTAACTCTCCCACTACTGTATCTATGTCTAACATCAGCCACCTGCTGTACACAGGCAAATGAAGTTTCAGTTCTCTTTAAGACCAACTATTTATAAACTTTTGTTATATATCTGTCTCCTAGAATATGTAACATCTGCGATGACATGGAAATGGGAGTCAACAAATTGTACCCATTCCTGTGCTTATAAGGGCTTATATACTGCATATACATCTGGGTTTTATATTCATGTATTGTAATCTTACATCCTGTATGTCCTGCCATCACAATGTCTTCCTTCATACAAAGAGCCTGTAAAAATGCCTTAATAACTAGAAAAAACTAACCCTTGCTAGCTCAAATAAAGCCCAGCCATCAGTGAGTAAAAACCCCAGGATTTATAGTTAGCTTCAGAAACTACACCATAGCCCTGCATTTTACAACCCTTTCCCTTGTCATGAGTTTTCCTTTTCCTCCTTGTTATAAGGGAGAGGAAACACCAAGGCTGACCCTACAAACTCCATGCGTGCAGACTGCCACACTGCTGGGAGCACTGCAGAATGGCCAGAGGATCTCTCTGCCAGTGCCTGTCCCACCGCCCTGTCCCCATCCCACCGCCCTGTCCCTGTCCCACCGCCCTGTCCCTGTCCCTGTCCCACCGCTGGCCGGGGCCCAAGCTCGCAGGAAACGTGGGGAATCTGCACAAAGCAGTCAAGCTGAGACAAGGATTTCCTTTTCTTTGATCCGAGTCAGTCATAACTTTACATACTGCTTTCCAACCAATTTACCTACTCTCCAGACAGGAGCTTGATTATATGTTGATGATCTGCCTTCACAGACGCCATTTTTTAAAGGTTTTAGGCACCCTAAGCCATACGGACAGTGCCATTTGTGAAACCAGCTCGGGGCCTAGTAAGGACAGCGTGAAAAACAAAGAGGAGGGAAACGAGTATTTCTTTCATTTCACTTAAGCCACACCCTTTGCCGACTACTTCACAGCTCTTGCTTGGCCCAGGGCGGCCAAGCACACGGCGAGCCTCGCTCCCTCGGCCAGAGGCAGGAACGTGGCAGGCAGGGTACACAGCAGCGGTGCTCCTGTCACCGCCTCCGTTGCCCGGTGACGCGGGACGAGCACACTTTTTGCACACGTGTTGTGTCCCAGAGCGTGCGGGGACGTCGAGGCAGGATCCCGCCACGTCCAACCGCACCATCGCCCTCCCCGCACACACCTGCCCGGCTCGATGCGACCACGGAGAGCAGCCCACCTGCCAGCCCCGGTCCGACGGGATTTGCAAGAGCTGGACGGAGCAAATCACGGCCGGCGGGCTCTCGAGGCTGCGGGGCTGCACCGCTGCCAACACGTACGCGTGCTGACCGCGTTACATAAAATGGCCTCACGCCCAAGCCCCGCAGCAGCGAGATGGGCAAGAAGCCGGTTCCTGCCGCTGCGCGGTGGACCCCGGG
>NW_009969339.1:3082179-3088596 GCF_000747805.2 Chaetura pelagica | reverse complement strand
CGCAACAGCTGCCCCGGCTGGCAGGAGCGCTCCTGGCCCCACAAAGACACTGCGGGTTCCACAGGCCCCGTCTGGCCACGCACGGGAGGGGCCGTGGGCTCAGCACCGAAATTCCCCGCCGAGCCTTAGTGCTCCGAGCATGATCTTTCGCCTCACGGCGTCTCTGATCCCGCTGCGTTCCTCGTCCTACCGGAGCGTGCCCCGGCACGGGGCAGGAAAGGCTGCGCAGGCCGTGCAGCTGCGGGGTGCGGAGCACAGACCCGCCCGACCTTCCATCTCCTTCGTGCCCGCCGCTTGGCTCCTGCTTGTACCGGCGCCAGGTGAGAGGGAGGTGGGAGCTGGCTGCTGTGGAGCTGCTGGCAGGAAGAGGAGAGCAAGGCAGAGCGAAGGCGTTGGTGGCAGAAACAGTCTGATGTGCGTGGAATTCATCAGCAGTCATATCAGGGGGAAAAATGGATCTGATGGTGTAACAGAGGATCCTTATGCAAGGCAGCTGGGTGGGCTTGGGACTGCAGTTTTAGGGCATTGGTGATGCATGGCTGGGTGGTGGGTGCTCTCCTGCATGGTACAAAGGAGATGAGAAGGGCTGTACACCTGTGTTTGGGTGGAAGGGATACGTGGTAATAACTTTAAAACTTATTTTGAAAATGCCTCCCAATTTTCCAGCATCACAAAGAGCTGCTTAAACTTTTGGTTTGGTTTGGGGTTTTGTTTTCCACAGAATCATAGAAAGGCTTGGGTTGGAAGGCACCTAAAAGATCATCTAGTCCCAATCCCCCTGCAAGGTTGGACACTAGACAAGGTTGGACAAAGCTCTGTCCTAGCCTGTTCAAGCCTGGCCTTGAACACCTCCAGGAAGGGAAGAGCCATAACCTCCCTCGGCAACCTGTTCCAATGCCTCACCGCCCTAACAGTAAAGAGTTTATTCCCAATGTCTATAAATCTATCCTCTTCCAGTTTAAAACCATTACCCCTTGTCCTATCACTACACACCCTGGTAAAAAGTCCCTCCCCAGCTTTCCTGTAGGTCCCCTTCAGATATTCAAAGGCAGCTATAAGGTCTTCCAGTATCTATTTTTATTTGTCCCAGTATATGGGGGTTTTTTTTCAGAAAATTGGACGTTTTATCTTAAATCATTATATTGGGTTGAATGTGGGAATTTGAATTTAAGTCCCCTTCTACTACCTGCCTACTGCTTTGGTCCAGCCTACATGACAGATGATAGTGCAGAAAAACATAACTGTTTCAAAAATGCACCTTGAATTAATGAATATTATACCTCTTCTTTTTCATTTGTATTTGCTTGGCCTTCTTCAGCTTCTTCAGTCCCCTGTGCTCATGCCCTGTTCACTGCTCCCTTTGAATTTTGAAGCAAGACTTATTCAGCCCAGAGATTCTGTTTCAGGTGCATATTAGAAGTCCCTATTTCTGAGTTAGTAGAAGAGAGTTTGCAATCACATGGTCTTTGCTGGCAGCTTCCATGAGGCAACTGGACCCAGGGTTCTGAACCTAGGACAGTGTTGTATCAAAATGTCCAATGTGATCAGTTTGTACTGGAGAATCCTAAAAATAAAAACGTACTAAAAAATCTTCTCCACTGCTATATCCTCACACTTTCAGGAATAGAACAGAACAGTTCCAGTTGGAAGGGACCTACAATGATCATCTAGTCCAGCTGCCTCACCAATGAGGTCTACCCATCTTCCAACACCTCCTTTCTCCTATCTGATAAACATGCTGAGTAGTGTATCATGATGGACTCTCAATTATTTGTGGGAACTGATTTTCATTTCTTCACAAGACAATTGATGAACCAAGTCAGCTGATCCCATATTGCTCCCTTCTTTTACAATTATGAAGGCGTACACAGTAGACTTCTTTCACTGCCTCCGTCTCACGTTTTCTCAGGGGGTTCATGGCTAGGATCATGCAAAGCAATAATGGATTTAGACCTGTGCAAAAGCAAACAAGTGCTAGACAATCAATAGTAATGGTGGTAGTTTCAAAATTATTTGTTGCTTGTTTTTTTAAGAACAATGCAACAAAAAGTTCCTGACAGTTGGTTTCTCCCTCAGACATGTTACTCTTCTTTATTTTAAAGTGTATCTTTTTATCTAAAACTAACCTGTAAGAAGTCTGTATTTGTGTCTTAATCTGTTAATATTTGCCCATATTAAAGATTTGTGTGGGATGAAAGAAAATGTCAATTAATGGAAATAATGCTTTTTAAAGCTCTGCTGGGGCTTCCGGGCAAAGATCTTACACTTGTAGCTTTAGTGTCTCTAAGACATAAAAGACATAAGTAGTAACAAGCTCATACCAGTTCTACCCCTGGGCTGCTGAACTGCTAGTGCAAATGCAGTTTATTTTCTCCTTGTGCTTTTGTGTTATACTGAAATGCATTTGCTTGCCAAGAGTGATTCCACAGGTCATTACATCAGTGTGCAAGACGTAACTCCTTGCAAAGTAAAAACTTGAGATGCTAATTTATCTGTTTCTCTATATGATTACAGCAAGGAATCCAATCAAGTTTTGTTTTGGAAGAGATTTTCTTTCCTTGGCCTTTTCTTTGATTCTCAGTACATTATTTTTTTTTAAAATAAATATAAAAAAATTTAGATTAAATATTCTATAGAGACAGAATCTTAAAACTAGGCCAGATCACAGTCCCTGATTTCAGCCTGGCAAATTCAGTTCCATGCTGCTAAGGTTTAGGATTAACTGAATTGTGTGATCTCTACATAGTCTTGTAGTCAGTAACTACTAGCATGTGTGACAGAAAGAGGTGATTTCCTCAGGTATTTCTTCAGCATAATTCTGTCAATTGCACAGATCTGACCCCAAAAGTCAGTACCTGGAGAGGATGCTGGTGTGACTGTAGGTTATGGATACCACAACAGAACTTGGTTAGTGGAGAGCTTGCATGGCATCATGATGTTGTCTTAACATTCCAGAGGTGGCTGGAGCTGATACAGGGGTGGGGCTTGTACTGAAAACAGATGAGGAAGCCTTAGAATCCTCTGCCCTCCTCAATATGGAGAGAGTAGTAAACAAAACACCCTGGGAAGGTTAGAAGGGTAGAGTTTCCACAGCCAATCTAGCCACAGCCTTAGCTGTCTCACATTTTATGATACGCTGAATCTCGGATTTCTGTTTAGGAAGGACCTAAAAAGGTTAGGATTTGCAGCAGTACCCTCAGACCCAGGATTTTATCTCAGACGCCATTTATTTCAGAGCATTTACCATAAAAACTGAGCCATATGGATGTTACCAGGTACAATAATCAAAAGGACGATCAGTGTTAAGCAGCAAGGGATGTAAATCTGTTTCAGGAAGTAAGACAGCATAGGTAACTGTCACACCATTTCTCCTTCTTCAGCTTGGTATGTACTAGCTAAGGCTTTTTCTCACCAAGGAACCAATACAAACTATTTCTGACCAGGAACAACACTCCACAAACAGTTTCTCATGGCATTTGACACAGTGGATCAAACTCTTTTACTTCCTCTGTACAGAAAGACAGACCACTACTGTTTAGAGGAGTGTGCATTAGGAATTTGCTGAGGTGGTAAAGTAGCTAGACAGTTCAGACTGGTGCAGTGGGGGAGTTTATTGATGTACCTTCTTATCTGAGAGATTTCAATATCCTGTTTTGCCTCTGGGTGAATTTGAAGCTCAATGCTTTGGCAGGGAGAAGTAGCAATCTTGTTTGCTTCTTACAAGACTTATTTCTCCCTGGAATACTGAAAACTCCACAGAAGAGCAAGCTGAGAAAGCATCTTTATACCTATCTTACAGACTTTTTTTTTTTTCCATTGAGTCTATTATCAAATCTGTCCCTGATAGTCTCGGTCAACCCAGAGTCTTAATATCCATCTGTTAGCACTAAAGCCAGTCTGCCTGGCTCAGTTATTTGGATTAGGGCAAAATATCTTGTGACTTCAAGTTATGTTCTCAACTTAGTTGTCATGGGCCATGGTGTAAACAATAACATCCCTTGCCCTTTCCCTCTCCTCCCACTCTTAACTATGTTAGCTGCACACTAGGACATTTCCAACCTATGGGACCAAATGCAGCTGCACGTCTAACCAGCTCAGTAGCAGTGTTGCTGTTTGCTGGATCAAACTGTGCATTAATTGTAGGCTTTATTGTCTTTTCCAGTTCTACTGGTAATGGTAAGGAAAGCCCTTGCTGTAAGGGCTGAGCACAAACTAGTCCTTCATCTCAATTAACAGTGCTTCTGTAGTGAAAGGCCAAGAATGAAGGCCAACTTGAGACAGTAGTCAAATTTCCACCTTTTAATGGTTTAAACCCAGCTGGCAACTGAGCACCAGCTGTTCACTCACTCCCTGCAGCAGGATGGGAGGAGAGAATCGGAAAGGTGAAAGTGAGAAAACTCATGGGTTGAGATAAATACCGTGTAATAATGGGGAAAAAAATAAATAATTATAAAATGTAATGAAAGGGAAAATAACAAAAAGAGAGAAAGAAAACCCATGAAAAACAAGTAATGGAAATTACTACAATAGCCTACTCGCTGGTGAGGTGGTGTGAGAAGCAGAAAAGGCCTTGGCTGTGCTCAGCAGTAACATAAGCATCTCTGCATTATCACCACTGTTTCCAGCATAAATCCAAAACACGGCCCCATACAAGGTATTAGGAAGAAAATTAACTCTGTCCCAGCCAAAACCAGCTCATACCTGCATGTCTTACAAAAGGCACAAGGACATTGATCTTCCTGATTGAGCAGAGCAAATTTAAAGGCTGTACAATTATTTTGCTAACATTGCAGAAGAGACAGACAACTAGAAATGAATGACAATTCTCTCTGGAGAAAATGTCCACAGTAGGTAATCTACTTAAGGATCCATATAATGACCTATAGCTGCAGTGCCCCCGGATGAGGAAGGAATTGAAATTAAAAAAAGAGGTTAAGTGCTGAATACTGCAGCATCTAACTTTTTCTTTCCCTTTGGACTGGAATCTTGAAGCACGTCTTTGGTGCCTCAGATATATATACGGATGCACATATCCACATGATAGGTAGGTTGGTAGACAGACAGACAGACAGACAGACAGAAAAAGCAAGCAAGCTAGGTACTTAAGAATGGGCTCCAAAACAGCTGGTGTGCCCTGGGAGCACAGCTAGAGCTGAAAAAAACCCCAACATTTTGTCTTAAAGCCATCCCTTTCTGGAATTCCATCTCTTATTCCATGATGTTGGGTGATACCCCTGAGATACTTTCTCCTGTAAGATTGATCTTTCATATAAATATTTAGAAACTAACTTACTTGGTGAGGCTGGGACATCCCGTTTCCCTCCCTGTGCAAGCTAGACCACTGAGTACCACAGGTTTCTGCAATTGCTGGTCCACAAAGACAGCACGTAAAATGAACCCTGAGCCACTGGCTCTGGTATTTGCTCCAAGTATTCTTTGTAGAGTTTTAGATGATACAACTGGTTAATTAGTAAAAGGTGTCAGCAGCCGTAACAGCAAAGACCAGAACATAGGTTTCCCCCATCTTACAGATGGCATTTAAGCCAAAACAGATGTAAAAACAATAATAAATCATGTCCTTTGAAGTGAAAACAGTCCTGTACAAGGCAGTCCATCTGTATGCCGTCACAGTCTTCTCCAGAGTTCCTCTGAGCTTCTCTCAGATTGCTGTTGCCATGTGACACACATAAACTGGGGCAAAGTAGTGCAAACACAGTTATTTAAAACATCATCTTCTTTATGGAAGCTATTGGATTAGGCTGTTTGACTTAATCGCATTTACTGTCTCTGAAGGCTGTGCCCAGAGCGACAGGGCTGCCAGGTGCTCTGCATCGCTGGGAGCAAGGGCTCCTCACCCCCCTTGCCAGCAGGGCGCTTGGGCCTTGCACAGGCACCCTCTGCTTCCTGCTTTCAGGTTAACAGGACCTACGCTTGGCTTTGGTCTATGCAAATACAGCATCTATAGTGTCACGCGTGCTAGAGACGATGTGATTCTTTTCAGGAAGGGGAGCTGTGTGTCTTCATGGCTTGATTTAGTTGGCTCCTGCCTCAGAGGCGACTGCTGTGTTCTGTCTGCTTCCTGCTAGGTGAGGCAATAATGGCACGTAGATCCTGTGACAGGAAGAGATGATGACCCTGACAGGTACGGCTGGCCGGGCAGGTGCGTGGAGGTCAACACAGCAATAACAGCGTCGCGCTGCTTCGTGCCCCGTTCCTCAGTGGGTGCTCAGCAGGCCCGGTGACGCCGCAGCCAGGCACCAGGCCGGTGACTAAACTCGGCGCAGGCCTGAGTGGCTCCCCTGAAGCTAAGATGGTGGGGGGGGCTGGACCAGGGGTCCGAAATGGCGGGCGGGACGGGGCGCGTCCCCTCCCCCGCCTCGGGAGCGGAAGGAAACCGGGGCCGGGCAGCTCGTAGGG
>NW_009969339.1:3061448-3081062 GCF_000747805.2 Chaetura pelagica | reverse complement strand
GGGGGGGGAGGGGGAGCAGCTCCCCCGGCCGGCCCGGGGACACGCACCCATCCCGCTCCCAGAGCTTCCCGTGTGTGAAGGGAAGAGCTGCGGAACTGGAACGCTGCGGGAGGGAAGCGTCGGCTATGAGCTGTCAAATATGCGGCCCGAGGAAGCTCAACAAAGGCTCTTTTCTGCTCCTGTGCCGCGAGTGCTGGCAGAGGTAGAGTCAGTGAAAGGGAAACCTAGAGCCCGAGTGAGATTCAGTCGGTGCCAGCTTGAAGATAGCGCAGGCACAAGCCCAGCAGGATGAACAGAGTTAAGACATTCACAGTAGTAAAACTGGACGGAGCACTTTAAAAGCGAGCATGGATGGAGGGTCTCATTTGAACAAAGCAGGGTTTGGAATAACTTTTCTTGAAGATGGTATCTGAAGGAAAAAAAGCACCTTAGAAACTTTTTTTTTTTTTCCCTTCCAGGCACTTTATTAAGTAACTTCTAAAGGAAGCCTTCAGGAATAAAAAGGGTGTCTGTGTTCTTTAAAAGGAATCTGATCTTGTAATCTTGATCAGTTCTAAGTGAAGGGTTGAATTGAGTGATGTGGTGACCATGCAACACTGTAGGTGCCTAAAGGCATCTCACTCTTTTATTCATTGCATCTTTACTCAAAAGAATAATCAAAAGCTGTCTAAAGAGCACTGTAAACCATGATAATTTAGTTTATTCTTTGTTTAATTAACTGGAAACTTGGGTTTCGTACCTCTAGAATATATTTTTAACTTGGCCTCCCATTTAGTTTATCCTTAAACTGCAAAATACCAATCAAAAGAAAGCAAACAGTGCATTGAAGCCCCTCTCTGAAGGTATCCAGCCTAATATAAAAGTAAACATCAGTTGTTTTTAGTGCAGGAAGGGCAAAGCAGGCAGGTTGTAACCACAGGCAGAGCCATTAGTAGAATAGGTAGGACTTTGAAGCTGTGTATTAGAACAACAACCTAATATTTAATGCCTAACAAACAACTCAAATAAGATGATGTTGCTGTCTATTCAAGACAGCAAGTTGTGAAGAGAACCTGGAAGTCTAAAAGGCTTTCTGAAACATTTTTACCTAGGATTTATATTAATCTAACCTTAAATTATAAGGGGTCAAGTTCACATGTAATTTTATGAGAAGCTCTGTGCTGTCTGCAAATGCATAAGGAAGGGTGGCTCTTCCAGTGCGTGCGATAAAGAGAAGGCTAAGTAACTCGGTTGTCCATTGTTGTAACTAATCAGAAAGGCCTTTTTTTGGTTTGTGCTTCCCTTTGATGTGCTCAATGAATGTACTTTTCTCTTAGCTTTTTAGCAGTTGGACACCATAGTTAAAAACTATTGATGGCATGTCCTGATTCTGCTTGTATATTTGTGTATGTTTACTTTTATGTGCTCACTGCCTTGTTTATCTTTTAAACTTAGAGCTTAGCAATAATGTTCTGAATCTGCAGAATACACCCATTCTTCCTTACCATTCTAATTAAAGCATCCTACCAGGAAATACATTTACTGTGGCAAAGGTGGCAGCCTGTTTCAGTGTGTCATGTCCTGTTGCACTGTTGAAACCTCATATTTAAATTAAGCCTTCTGAAGCACTCTTGACAGCTCTGCTATCTGTATGTGTGCGTGTACTGTAGAAACAGGTATGGTCTCAGTACCTTAAAATATGTCATGGGCCTCTCTGAAATGCTAGTATTTGTTGCTGAAAGATTCTGTACTGGGATTAGGATATAAAGACTTGTGTACAATTTTAATTTCTACCTTAATGTTTCAGTTGTCTTGGGAATTAAGATTGGGGTGGAAAATAGCAATGCTGACTTGCCCCCATGGCTGGTTTAATACTTCATAAGGAGCACCTCGTAAATTTGAATATTTTTTAATGTATTTATTGTAATTCTTATACTGACAGCTAAGGGGAAGTTACTGAAATTATGATGTGTAAATTGTGTGAGAATTTTGACGTTTTAATGGTAATTTAATTTCTTCTGTGTTCTTAACACCTAGATTTCAGCAGTAACACCGTCTTGAACCGCTTATACTAAGCAAATAATTTAATGACTGGGCCAGTACACTGCTAACAACGTTAACCAGATCTTTTGATGGACCACGTGCAACAGTAACCCAACATTAACCTTTTGGAGGTTAGTTATTTATATATATATAAAGACTTATTATACACTATTAAAGCTTGGAAATACAATGTTCTGATGCTGATCCAGAAACAACAGTGGGAGGCTAATATAAGCTTTGCAGGCTCTGCAGGGTTACTATATTTAAGTGAGCTGTTCCATGTCAAGAACCTGGAGTGCATTCTGCAGTTAGGTTACTTGTCACAAGTAGTTTCTAGTCAGCAATAGCCTTGAGATATGTAACACAAAACTTAATCAAATAAATAGTTCTAGTCTCTTGTGTAACATTAACTAGTGACTAATTTTGAATTGTAACTTAAACGAATACAATGACCAAGTAAAAAATATCTTAGCCTTTTGGTTTTCTAGCTTTTACTGCAGCTCTCAGTCTTACTTAGTCAATACTGTTTTAAATATCTGCTTGTTTTCAGTTGCTTGTTAGAAATTATAAAATTGCTGGTCTAGTAAGAGTTACAATGTTAAGGGTTACAGCTAATGCTGGAAGTCTTGAACCTGTGACCTGATCCTGATCAGGTCTTCTCCAGTAAGGTAATAAACTGTCAGCTGTGTCTTGCTGATGTGATTAATTCTTTTCACAAAAAAACAGCATAAAGCATCGCATACAAAAGGCACTTCAATGTATTCTCTTTCCTCTTGGGAGAGGGGAAGTAAACATACGATTAACAAATGTTAATTATCCCAATTAAGAGAGGAGTATTCATCAGTGTAATACCTCATCAAGTTACAAAGGCCTGTTCAGGATGAGCTGGTACCCAAAAAATAAAATTCTCTAAGCTGTAATTAGATGCCAGCATTAAGAAATCTTCATTCTTACTCCCTTTTGTCTATGTCTTGACCCCACAATATATTGATTCAAATAAGTACATACAAAGATCATATTTATGCTGACAAAAGTGGATTTTTCCAAGTTCAACAGTTGCAAAGTGTTATTCCTTGCCTGCTGAAGTTGATGCAATTTAGTAAGTTAAGTAATGTTACTTAAACTCGCTGACTGAAAGCATTGTTGGCTATGTCTCTTCATAAAGTCTACTACAGAGTGCTTCATGGCCATAATCAAAGTTGGACAGCTGCTTTTGGTATCTGGGCCAAATTCCTTTGGTAGTAATTATGGCTGACTTCCAATTTCTCATTTTAATATGATTATGAACATATTTTTCACTTCCTGTCATACAGCTATTAATCATCTCTATCGTGCTATGCAGCTGTCCGAATTTTCTGCAGTTGCAGATTATCTGCCTGGGAGGCAGTTTCTTTATGTAGACAGAAGCACTGTGAAGCATGACACTTGTCTGTGTTGGCTGTCGTGTATGCTGAATGTAATGTTAGAGGATCAGAGTTGCCATCTGACTTAAAATGGAGAACCCATCCACCTTCACCTTTACGAGGAGTATTTTTTGGATCTATGTCATTGTTGATCTGATTCTGAGCAAAGACCCATCTAAAGCAGCTACACTCTGTCAGGAAGTGTAGTATTCTGAATTACTGGCCTGTTCTCCTCTTGCAGTTTATATTGCTTCAGAGCTGTTATACACAGTGCAGTGTGTTTGTGGAAGGGAAGTAATTGCTAAACATCACTTGTTGGTGAAATCGGGTGGGGGATGGTAACATCACCAGGTGCCTTTTTGGATGTTGAGAGCTTTCAAAATTCTGACAAAAAGCAGTTTCAGGGGCTACTGTTTTAAACATAACTAACTTAAAGACTGTCTTTAACATAATTGTGAAGGTATGAAACAGCAGAAGGTACAAAACTTTCCTGTTGAACAGGTGTGGTTTGTTAATAACTGATTCTCTGTGTCAAGCCAGACCCGTTCTCTAACACCTTCTTTAGAAAGGCAACTACTTATTCTTCATTCCACAATATAATAATCAGCATCCAACGTCTGAGTAACAAAGTGAGTGCTGGTTTTACGGAAGAGTATTTGTCTTTCTAGGTCTTGCTTACTGTAGCAGCTGCAGTGAATCAGAATGCCTCTCAATGATGACCCGAACAGCGATTCAGATTCCTCGCGCCTGTCTGAAAGCACAGCTTCTTCCAGTGACTCTGAATATTCAAGGCAGAGCTTTAACAGTGATTCTTCAAGCAAACCCAGTTCCCCAGCATGTAAGCCTATTTCAACCATACCTGTGCTGTGCATAGACAGATAAGGCTAATTTATCTCGTTTCTCTTTGCTGTTGTGGGTAGAACCTGGGATTCTGAATCTCTGTTTAAGAGAATTAAGAGAGAGGCATGGCTTTCTCTCTGCTGTGAAGCAGCGCATCTCCTTGTGTTTGGAACACCACCAGCAGCTGTATCCGTGGGGGTCTCCCTCTGCACTTCTTCCCTTCAGAAAGTGTAAGAAAAGTGTGCCACCGTGGACATCCCAGTCCTGACCTTGGTAGCTCTCTCCTACTCAAACACATACAGCTTTGTGCAAAGAGTGGGTTTCCTCTGTTTGCTCCAGGTATATAGAAAATAAATCTGTAATTCACAGATCTAGAATATTACACGAAGTTACATGAAACTAATATTGAATTCACGTTTATTTTCGTCCATTCGTACTAGGATCAAACAGAAAACTCACATTTGCACAAGGAATGTATTTTGAATGATGATAAATAAAACCTTGGTTAAGGTGTGCTTCATGTTCATGTCTGTATGCATTCTTGGACCATGCATACTTTTCAGCATCTATGTAAGTGAAGTTTTGCATTAAAACAAGATTGTTAGTGGAGCTGCAATTGGCTGCTGGCTCTTTTGCTTTCTTTATTATTGATCTTCAAAGGTTAATTCCAAATACTGAATGAAACAGAGTTTGGAGGTTTAGAAACTTTGAGAATTTACTCTTGACTTCCAATTCAGAGTTTGTCACTGTTTTTGTAAAAAGGGAGTGTAACTTCCAGTGCATCTGCTTTGGAGCATAAGTGGGTGTGGGGGTCTCAAGTGTGTAACTTCAGAACCTTCTCTACATGCAATAAAGTCACAATATAGCCATTGTGTGATCAGAATTACAATGGACATCTGATATCTGTTATTGTCCATGCTTTTGGTCTGGTGACTTTTACAGAACAGTTGATGGGAAACCTGTGGAAGGCAAGATCCTGTTTTAAAGGAAAAAAAAATACCTTAATTAAGATGCAGAAACATGAAATTGCTCTTAAAAATGTTATGAGGCACACACCCCCCTGATAAGCTGGGAGTTTCCTGAGTTAGTGTTTTAAGAAGATATAAAGACCTGGTAATTCTAGGTTGTTTCTTCTAGGGTACTAGAGTCCAATTAGTGAGCAATCAAATTTATAAATGTAAACATTTTAAATTGCACTTATCAACTATAGATATTTGGCTTGAATCGATCTGGTTTGTTCCAGCAGCAAGCCCTCCCAAGATGATTACATTTGATGAACTGATGGCAGCTGCAAGAAACTTGTCGAACTTGACTCTAGTTCATGAAATTGCTGTAAATGCAAATTTTTGCATAAAAAATGAAGACTTACCAGAGAACAGGTAAGAGCCTGAATTTTGCAAAAAAGCAGCACTGGGGTTGGGAAGAGGTGAGAAATGAATGGAGCACCAAATTAAACAAAACCAACCAGGCAAACCAAAATGCCTTGGAAGGCAACAGATTTTTATCCTGCACTTCCAGGTGTCTCTGGCAAGGCTATCTTGGAAGAAGTGTTGCAGTCCAGCTGTTTTGGAGCATTTTGCTCTGTCTTAAATGTCATGTGGAAAAGAAAAGGTTAATGCAATGTGTATGCCCATAGCAAACATGAGTATCAGTCTGCTTTGTGTAGTTCCAAGCTCTGTGGAAAAGATGAAGTGGTGGCTTTCTATTCAGTCATATGTGGTAGGTCATTGGTGCCATAATTATAACAAATGAGAGCTCATAATGAACATAGTTCTAATATTAGCCCCAGAAGAGATGCAAAACCAACCCGGAGATCCAGAAGAAGTGATAAATAACTTCCCTAGTGTAGGTAGCTGAAATGTTCTTGCTCACAGACATGTCTGTACTTAAAAATTACCCTGCTCTTCACATTAAAAAATAAACAGGTTTTTAATTGCACGAGTCCCTTAACTGAGAGCTGGCTGTATGACAGAACAGTTTTTGAGAAAGCTTAGTACATAGCATAGCAGAGTAGGATGATGAATACAAATTCAATAAGGAGAAAGGAAAGGTACAAGCTCTTCAGCTACGTTTGAACTGCCAGCACCACTTTATAAAACACTGGTGTTTTAAGAAAGAATTGTCAGTCTAGAGCACACTCTTAAGAACTTATGAGCCACAGCCCAAGAAAAATACAGTAGCAGGGCCTAATAGCTGGTGAGGTCTGTGTTTCCCAGCAAATGATTTGGGCTAATCTAAAAGACTTTGAGGGTGAAAGGTAGTTGCAACTGTCTGTCTTGTATCTAATTGACTTATCCCACAGCTTTGCAGGCAGAGTGAAACAAATTGCACACAAGGCGTTTTGGGATCTTTTGGAATCTGAACTGAATGAAGATCCTCCAGAATATGAACATGCTATCAAGCTCTTTGAGGAAATCAAGGAGGTAATGTTCCTCCTCACAGTGTTGTTTTGTCAGCTTAGATTTGAGAGTCTCTTACTTCACTGAAGGGTCTGCTAACACAGTCAAGCCAACACCCTCAAGTTCTTTCTTTTAAGATGAAACCCTGATTATTCAGAACTGCAAGTAGGTGTCTCTTAATAGTATATTTAGATTAACCATGAGTGTCACCACAAATGCACAGTGGCGTGTCCACTCAGCTTTCATTGCATGATGGTTAGTTGCAAGTCAGCTCTTTTTTCAAGGCTTCCTACCTCTACTTGCCTCTTTCCAGCAACAAACTGTGAGCTTAAGGTGTGAACTGCAGTATAATTGTGGCTGCACCTGCCCAAATAGACTGCATTGTTTATGATCATTGCACAAGGGAGCATGCAAACCTTAATCCTGGCACAATACTAAGTCTTTCAAAATTTTAAGTTAGTAAATATTTGGTTTACTGGAGAGCCTCTCAGGTTTTGAAAGTCTCATTGTTGACATGTGTTCTGGTTTACTGGCTTTGAGCATTTTTGCAGAATTGTATTGTGATCATTTTAATAGTCCTTTTTTTCCTGCTACCCTAGATAATGCTTAGTTTTAACATGTCCTGTTGGTCAGCTAAATATGCTTGACATTAGTACTGAAGTCTTACTTCAGGATTGTTACTAAGTGATTTGATTTTTATTGATAAGGTTTTCTTTTCTTTTTTTTTTCCCCATGCTACTTTAGATTCTTCTTTCTTTCCTGACTCCTGGAGCAAACAGGATTCAAAATCAAATCTGTGAAGTTCTAGATGCAGATCTTATAAGACAGCAGGCTGAACATAATGCTGTTGATATTCACGGGCTAGCTAACTATATCATCAACACTATGGGGAAGTTATGTGCTCCAATAAGAGACAACGATATAAAACAGTTAAAAGCAACTGACAATATCGTAGAACTACTGAGGTTGGTATTTGGGTGGTTTGTTTGTTTTAGAGGAAAAACCTCTGAAAGAGTACTGGGCAGTGGAAGAGGGGGATGAAGCTGTAAAAAGTCTTAAATTGTGTCAATTTACACACTAACTTACTTTTATACAGAAGCATTAAAGGGGAGGAGCTGACACACTGATGGGAATATTATGTGTATCTTACTTTGTAATGAAATTGGTAGAATGCTCTGAATATCTAAGCCACTGAACAACAACAAAGAAAAGCACTCCTGCAATAATCTGTGTTTTGGAGACTGCTTTTTCAGTCTTATTCATGCTTACAAAATTTAAGTAGCACATTTGTGGTGTTCCTTAAGCTGTTTATTGCATGCTTCCTCTAGGAGGCCAAACTTTGGATTGAAAATTTCTTTAGTAAATATTCTATTACCTAAGTAAAGCACTTGCAGAAGAGGGCAGAAACCAGTTTACTGTTTCTTAAGTACACTGGAATATTAAGAGTAAGTTGTAGTTGTTGCTCTACTGTTCTGTTGCAGCTTGGATCATATACAAGGACCAAAGCAACTGGATCAGAAGGATTGTTTCTCGTGGTCATCTAGAATGACAAAAAATGTGCAAAAGTACATCACTAAAATATACAAATTCATACAGTTATTGAAAATGCTTCTTTCTGTTACAGGGTTTTAAGATTTAGTGATGATACATACTTGTCCTGTTCTTTATAACTTAGACTAAGTCTTATGCACAATACTCCTTCAAGTATTCTGTTACATATCTGTTACACTGAAATACCAACGAAGGAGTTTACTTTTCCCAGAATTGAAATTAGCACTAATTTAAGTGTACCTCACATGTGCTAGATAAAATCAAGACTATTCAAATTGTCAAACTTTAAACTTCTCCTTTCAGGCAAATATTCCGTGTTTTGGACCTGATGAAAATGGATATGGCTAATTACACAATTCAGAGCCTTAGGCCGTACCTTCAGCATAATTTGGTGGACTATGAAAGAGCAAAATTCCAGGAAATTCTTGAAGAGAAACCAAGTAGGTATCATGCTATATTTAAATTTAAATTTCTTGTCTGAATCTAAATAATGCAAAAATTCTTTCGCAAGCAAGCTGCTAATGGGCAGTTGCCTAACTTGCTGTAAAGTTGTTTGTCTGTAATCTGGGGTGCTTTCAGACAAATTTTTATTTGCTAAATTGGTTGGTATCTGAAAAACAAACAAACAATAGGTCTTTCTGTCTGGAGGCTGAAGCCCTACATACTGAAATAGAGATTTTATCTCTTGTAGGCAGCAAGTCTGTTGTTAGTCTGAAGTACACATGTAAAACCAGTTAGTTTCTGAAAGCTTGAAGGAACAGGATCATTTTTTTAATAAATAAAAATCAGAATCCGACTAAAACTTCTTAGGTATTGCAAAGTCAACTCAATCAACTATTACAGGTTTTGTGTAGTATGGCTAAACTGTGTTCAAGAAATGTATTTTTCCAATCTGGAAAATCTGGAGCCAGGGGCTTTTAAAATAGGAACAGTGAGCCACTGATACGGCCTGTGGTGAGCCCCCAGCATATGGAAGTGGCACTCCTGTGGAAAGTCCAGAGGAGGGCCATGAAGATGATCCTACAAAGACAGGCTGAGAGATTTGGAGTTGTTCAGCCTGGAGAAGAGAAAGCTCTGGGGAGACTGCATAGTGGCCTTCTAGTACCTGAAGAGGGCCCAGAGGAAAGCTGAGGAGGGGCTTTTTACCAGGGCTTGTAGTGAGAGGACAAGGGGTAATGGATTAAAACTGTAAGAGGGGAGATGTAGGTTAGATATTAGAAGAAATTCTTTAGTGTGAGGGTGGTAACACACTGGCACAGGTTGCCCAGGGAAGCTGTGGCTGCCCCCTCCCTGGAAGCGTTCAAGGGCAGATGGGGCTCTGAGCAGCCTGGTCTAGGAGGAGGTGTCCCTGCCCATGCAGGGGGTTTGGAACTATATCATTAAGGTCCCTTCCAACTCTAACCATTCTGTGATGTGATACACTCAGACTGAGAAATAACTCCATGAATATCTACTTTTAAGTCCCATGCCATCCCTCAAAAAGGGAAGAAAATACTTTGGGAACCTGAACTTCAATGCTTTCTTTTTACCCCAAAGTCTTAGATGGAGTCTAATAATTTGTTGTTGGGTTTATAGAAGCTAGCTACAATATTAAGGAGACCCACAGAAGATAATCAGTGGAAAAAAATGAGGAAGATAATTTGTATGAAAACCTAGCCATCTGCTATATTTTGGTCTTCAGAAGGTCATTACTCTTGTTTATGTATACAATTCTTTTCCTAGAGCTACTACTTGTCTTGATAAGCAGTAAGTCTGTGTTGATTTGCAATGCTTAGGTGCCCTGGATCTCACAACAGAATGGATAAAGGAATCAATAGAAGATGAACTGTCATCTGTTTCTGATGAATCTTCATCTCCTGGTGCTGATAGTAGTTCTAAACCAATTATTAGTCCTACACTGGTGCTTAATAATGGCTACTTGAAACTGTTACAATGGGATTATTGCAAAACGTTTCCAGAGGTAAGAAGTGTTTCAATGTCGTCAGATTTCTAGCTATATGAAAAAATTGGTGGTGTATTATAATCCTGCTATTGATGACAAAAGGGGAGGTATTCTCTTGCACTTTGTATATTTCTGAGTAGTAAATTTGGAGGGTATATGCTAGTCTAGCTTCTGAATTATGAGATGGGCAAGTCAACATGGAGAAAATACCAGCTTAAAGGTTGTTTTTCCTCTGTCCAGTCATAGCTCACCAGCTCCACCCTAAGAGCGGTCTTGGCCATGATCAAAGGCTGAGCCTTAAGCTGAGAGCACTTGGGTTTTCTGTATCTTTGAGAGAACTGACTATAGCATCCTGTTTTTTTAACAACAGGAATTGGTGGGATCATTCCCGTGTTACAACAGAATCGGTAAAAACTGGAAGCCCTCTAAAATAGTCACCATTTGTCAGTGCATTTAAATTACTAATTCAAGAATTGGGGTTTCCCCTCCAACTCTTGATTATTTGCCTCTGTAACTTTCTGTAAAGCCAGTTTGAAACTGGCCATGGGTCAGGGCTAAAATTAGCAGCTGCAGTGAGCTCCTTACCTATACTTAGGGTAGCCTGGCAGAGAATTTGCTAAATACCTAGTGCTCTGTCAGTGGACAGAAGGAAAGCTGCCTTATTCTTGCCTCTCTTCAAACAGTTTTGAATAAGAGCTACACTTAGGTATCCTCTGGTGGTTGTAATTTGTCACACTATAAAATTACTATCAAACAGTAGAATGTTAAGTCTCCCTACACCTCTCAGTGGAGGGATTTGGTTAGAATGAACTCTTTCTAACTTAAAATAAGTCACTATAGCTACATCTTGCTGTGGGAATTACTTACACTCTTAGTAGGATCAACTGGCTTTTTGTATGTGGCAGGTTATGTATTACTAGCAGAACCTGCTCTGGTGATTGAACTGGGGGCTGTCATGTACGGTTGTTCATCGCTGTCCGTCAGATACAGCTTATGGCGTTTTTCAAAGGACAGCTGAATCCAGGAGACTATTCTTTTGGTAACCTTGATCACTATCCTCTGTATCCCCTGAGTATTCCACATTGTGGGCTGAATTGTTGGTCACAGATTTCTGTCAGTGGTGATAAGGAATAAGATGCAGTGTCCTCAATTTTCTCTGCCCTGAAGGTAGTATCTTTCTTCCCACCACAGGCTTAATTCTGGTGCTCATACATAAGGCCCCTTTGCGCAATACTACATATGCAGGTTATTTCAGCATCTGCCTCTTTTCTGACTTTGCCTACTCATGATTAAAAATATTAATGCTTTGTTACCACCTCCTATATCTGTCCTTTTCCTTGCCTCTTTCCTTCTGTATTCCTCAATTAATATTATTGTTTCAATTCTAGACTCTAATAGCAGATGAAGTTCGTCTTCAGGAGTTGAGAGAAAAGCTCAATCAATTAAAAATCATAGCTTGTGTCTGTCTCATAACAAACAATATGGTGGGTGCAGCAATTGTAGATGTGCCTGATTTTGCAGATCAGCTGAAAAGGATCTCTCTTCCTCTTCTTGAAGGCATGAACAAGAAGTAAGGCCTTGCTTTTGTTACTCTTAATTTTTTTTTTTATGTGAAATACCAGGTGGATCTAAAAACCTTTGGAAACAATTCAAATGTCATAGCCAGTGCTTGTTAATAGGAAGATACTAAATTTTAATAATATATACTTCCTTTATGATATAAGTTTACTCAACATATTTTCAACATGTCAACATATTTTCAAAGTTGTATTTTAATGAAATCTTAATCTTTATGTTAGTCTGCAGAATTTAGAGTGTTGTTCTAAAGTTCATTTATACACTCCTAATACTGGAGAGAGTGTGGCAGTATATTCTCCAAATTGTCTTGCTGCTTGCTTCACACTTGTTTCTGGTTGTTTTAGCTATTTGGCTACCTATGCTGCTGCAAGTCTGATGTGATCTCAAAGAGTATCTCATAAAATACCTTTCCAGTCTGCTTTTTCTCATGAAATGTTATGCATGTGGCCCAGGAAAACACCTGAGCATAAGGGCAAAATGAACTGGTGTCACTGTTACACATTTGAAATTATTTTTCTTATTTGAATCATAATTAGGTCCTTATTTTTTGTCCCATGTGGAGATTTGTCCTCTTTATGTAGCTCTACATAAATCTGCAAAATAAGACTTTCTTCTGAATTCTCTCATTGCAGAGAGCAGATGGAAAATAAAAGGGAAAGGAGAGGTCACCTTACAACCTGTGCTACAGAAACTGCAAAAGTTAATGCTTTCTGTTTTTCTTCCAGAACTTTTGATTTGAAGGAAGCTCTGAATGCTATTGGTGTCCAGATTTGCAGCAAAGTGAACAGGTCCCTAACTGAAAGATGTCTTCCCACTCTTGATGCAGAAATGCAGAATAATTTAATAGGCCAAATTGCTCATATTGTTGAGGAGAATAATCCCGTCAGTTCTTTGATTGGTTAGTAAGATGATACATAATTATCTTATTGTATGTGTTTGTATATAAACCAGCAAGCTTAATCAGCTGTCTTAATTATTTTTAGAAGCACTTTTTTTACTGCAGTATTTGGTCAACTAAGAGTAGGGAAATGTTGTTTACCTATAGATGGTGTTCTTGGTATGCTGCAGAACATGGTTAGCAGCAGCTAGAAATAATTTTGAAAGTGTCTGTACAAACAAGCCTAGACATGCTAGTATTTTGGAGAATTTAGAAAAAATGTGTGCTATTCAGTCTCCCTTCTGTCAGTTCTGGGTTTAAGCCTAGTCTGTGGGTGGGTTTTTTTCCTTTTAGACTACTTCATATTAAGTAATGTAACTTGTAGCAGCAGGTTTATGCTGTGTCCACCTTGCAGGAGCCAACTTTAAGAAGCTTTCTGCATTGTTTCCCACTGCAACATGGTCTCGGAAAGAGTTGTTCATACACATTGTTGGACTTGGGTTTATTGCTGTGCTGATGTGTAGGGTGCTTACTAAGCAAGTATGGTTTCATCTTGGTTTGACGTTTGTTCTGACACACTCTATGTTCCATTCCAGACAAAAGAATCCAGTTCTTCATGAGAAGCTTGCTTGCTCTTCCAAATTCTCAGAAGTGTATGCCCACTATGCCAGGAGGCCTTTCTGTTATTCAGACGGAGATGGAGTTAGTAGGATCTCAGTATGCGAGCATTGTAAACTTTAATAAACGAGTGTATGGACCATTCTATGCAAACATACTTAGAAAACTACTTTTTCCTGAGGCAGCAATGGGGAAAGCAGAAACAGAAACACCTACCAACTAAAAAATACGGCCTATTTCTGCTACCCCTTTTATGTATCTTCCAAGACAAGCGATCTGACTTCCCCACTAAGAACAGCCCACTCCAGTGACTGTAAATGAGAGACATCTTCTAAAATGTATGCAGATAGCTTCTGAAATTCACTGGAAATAAATTAATTACAAGGCCATTTTAATAGACTAAATTTATTTTATGGATTTGTTACTTTTCATAGCCAGTGAATTCTTAGTTTTCAAGGGAAGCATTTATTATGATTTGCTGTGGGAAAGGGCTGGCAAAGTACTTGCCACCATTGAAAAAGACTATTGTTTTAACTTTAATATATTTACATATAGCAATGCAATTATGAAATGACAAAACAATTGTAGATAAAATGTATTTTTTAGAGCGACCTCTAATAAATTATGTTTCTTAAAAGACTTTAAAGCAAAAAAAAAAAAAAGGAAAGGCATAACGCTGTGTAGGGTGCTTACTAAGCAAGTATGGTTTCATCTTGGTTTGACGTTTGTTCTGACACACTCTATGTTCCATTCCAGACAAAAGAATCCAGTTCTTCATGAGAAGCTTGCTTGCTCTTCCAAATTCTCAGAAGTGTATGCCCACTATGCCAGGAGGCCTTTCTGTTATTCAGACGGAGATGGAGTTAGTAGGATCTCAGTATGCGAGCATTGTAAACTTTAATAAACGAGTGTATGGACCATTCTATGCAAACATACTTAGAAAACTACTTTTTCCTGAGGCAGCAATGGGGAAAGCAGAAACAGAAACACCTACCAACTAAAAAATACGGCCTATTTCTGCTACCCCTTTTATGTATCTTCCAAGACAAGCGATCTGACTTCCCCACTAAGAACAGCCCACTCCAGTGACTGTAAATGAGAGACATCTTCTAAAATGTATGCAGATAGCTTCTGAAATTCACTGGAAATAAATTAATTACAAGGCCATTTTAATAGACTAAATTTATTTTATGGATTTGTTACTTTTCATAGCCAGTGAATTCTTAGTTTTCAAGGGAAGCATTTATTATGATTTGCTGTGGGAAAGGGCTGGCAAAGTACTTGCCACCATTGAAAAAGACTATTGTTTTAACTTTAATATATTTACATATAGCAATGCAATTATGAAATGACAAAACAATTGTAGATAAAATGTATTTTTTAGAACGACCTCTAATAAATTATTTTTCTTAAAAGACTTTAAAGCAAAAAAAAAAAAAAAGGATAGCATAACTGCTTTTGTAACCAAAACCAGATTTATACTAGGCAAAGTTCTGGTACTCCTGCAATTACTGGAACCAGAATTTAGCCTCTGTTACATTAAGGAATGCCAGTATTATAAGCTGTGTGGAGTACAGCAGTTTTAGACGCAGCATTCGTCAATTAAAGTAGGTAAGGTTCTGTATATAATGTTGATAAGCATTTTGTTTATCCAGTGGAGGTCATACAGATCTTAAATCTTATCTCTGTATGTATGTACTGATCTTTGATCTTAATGGGTGTTAAGTAAGACTTGTAACTAGTGGAGTTCCCCAGGGATCAGTGCTGGCTCCCATCCTGTTCAACATCTTGATCAACGACCTGTAGGAGGGGACAGAGTGTATCCTCAGCAAGTTTGCTGATGATATGAAACTGGGAGGATTGGCTGATTGACTGGAAGGCTGTGTGGCCATTCATCAGGATTTGGACAGACTGGAAAGCTAGGCAAAGAGGAACCTAATGAGGTTCAACATGAGCAAGTGTAGAGTCCTGCACCTGGGGAAGAGTAACAACATGCACCAGTACAGATTAGGAGCTATCTGCTAGAAGGCCGCTCTGTGGAGAAGGACCTTCGAGTTCTACAAGTTATCCATGGGTAGCAATGTGCCCTTGTAGCCAATGGTATCCTGGGGTGCATTAAGAAGAGTGTGTCCAGCAGGTCAAGGGAGGCTCTCATCCCCCTCTACCCTAGTGAGACCCCACCTGGAGTATTGTCTAGTTCTGGGCTTCCCAGTTCAAGAGGGATGGGGATTTACCTGAGAGTCCAATGGTGGGCTGTGAGGATGATTAAGGGACTGGAACACCTGTCTTATGAGGAAAGGCTGAGAGACTTGGGGCTGTTTAATCTAGAGAAGAGAAGACTGAGAGGGGATCTTACTAATGTGTATAAATATCTGAAGGGTGAGTGTCAGGAAGGAGAGGCCAATCTCTTTTCATTGATGCCCTGAGATGGGAGAAGGGGCAACTTGTGCAAACTAGAGTGCAGAAGTTCCACCCCAACATGAGGAAAAGCTTTTTTACTGTGAGAGTGACAGAGCACTGGAACAGGCTGCCCAGAGAGGTTGTGGAGTCTCCTTTGGAGACCTTCAAAACCCATCTGGATGCATTCCTGTGTGACCTGCCCTAGGTGTTCCTGCTGCAGCAGGGGGGTTGGACTTGGTGATCTCTAACGGTCCCTTCCAACGTTATGATTCTATTCTTAAGTTAGGTCTTTTGCACCTTTATTCCCAAAAGCACTTGCAAGTGACCTTGCAGAGCACCACAGAGCAACTTCCTCTTCTGTTAGATGAGGGCATAAGCTTTTCAAAATGCATTCTTGGGTCTGAAAGCCAGAACTCAAATGATTAGTCAGTCTTGAAAATGTGATTAGATTCACAGAGTCTGTGAGAAATAGTGCAGTTTTCTTCAAATTCCTTTGGAGTAGGCCCTAATACTTAGTTCCCATTTAAGGCAACAGGAATCTTGCATACTGAAAATTAATAGGCTTGAAATTGAAAAATGTGGAAGTAAACTTCTGTAAGTTTACACAGGCTTTATTTTGCCTATTTCAGATTACTGGGAGTAGATACTGCTGGAATACATGTTCTTGTGTATGAAATTGAATCATTATTTACTTGAAAATGATCTTTTAATATATTACCATATTATAGTCTTTTTAAAATGTCCTATATATAAAAACTCCATGTGGTACAAGTTATATAGCTTGGTTTTAATATTTTATATTACAATCTATTTTTTATGAAGAGACAAAAAAAATAATTACCCGTGAAAGCTTAGTGTCACAGAAATTTTTAATGTACGTTACTATGTCTATCATAAAGATCTAAAAAACTGGGCATTATTAGCACTGTGGTTTTGTAGTCCATTTTTACAGAACTGTGTCCTCTCTCTAGTAAGGGAAATAACTTCTAGTCACTTGTTCCTCAGTGTCCAAGGATTTTGGCCACATGTACCTGGTAAGAAAAACTTCAAAATGCCTTTTTAGAAAAGAAGTTTCTCTAGTGCACTTCTGCTCTATCTCTTGTAGAAAAAATTGCACAAAACAAAGATTAATTCATATTTTAAAGGGAACTGTTTCCTGAAGCCTGAAAAACCTGAGTAAAAGGAACTCTCAGAATATAGTAATTGTGCCACTAGGTAAAACAGGCTTGTTCAGATGAATATGAAATTTTGATATGCAATTCAGAAATCATCAAGAGAAGAATGTGTTTCAAAAGTAATTATGGGAAATTAAATCTTCATGATGTACTGCATCTTCAGGAATAATCTAAACTATTTTGAGCTTTAGCCAAAAGGGGGCTTCATGAACATTGGAAGATTTATAACATGATTATGAACTTTTATCTAATACTTTATATGCATTTTATTGTAAAAAATATCAAACTATAGGTCTTTAATGGACTGGGGAAACTGCCATACTAGTTTTACCAGTAAATACTCAAAAAAATGAAGATTCATTGGGGTTTTTTTATTAAGGTGACTTGCAAAGGGCATTTTATAGCATGGCCTATGTTTCAAGTGATTGTTTAATGTATCTTAATTTTTATTTAATGTTTTAAACATGGACATTGCATCTGTTTAATGTCATGTGCTGCATGCTGTTTACGCTACCATGGCTGAAACGCACTTGCCTCTACTCTTGAAGTTGTCCTTGTGAAACAAGATGCCATTCTGTGGCAGCTTTCTCTGTTGAAATACAAATATTTGAGGTTTTGTATGCATTAAATTTTGTTCAAGATACTATTGGTAGTGAAAAGTCATTTATGAAAATTGTTTCTTAAATGTAATGGGTTGTTAAATGCCGAAGATAAATGACTGCACTAATAATAGATTCTGACTCTCGTCTTCTTTAACTTCTCAGTGGTAGCTGGAGTGTTGAGTAGTGACTTTAACCCAGCTGCACAAAAAACATTCAAAACAGCCACTTGCTTGAATCTGATTACTTGGAAGAAGGTTGTATTGGGTTAGCATAGCAAGACTTTGATACCAAGGGGACTTCTGGGAGAAACTGGTAGAAGCTTCCTCTGTGTCTTGGTAGAGCCTGTGCAATTTGGCTCCAAGATGGACCTGCTGCTGGCCAAGGCCATCAGTGACAGTGGTAGCTCCTTTGTGGTAGTGTATTTAAGAGGGTGGGTAGGGGAAGGAACTCTATCACAACAGCTGCCAGAGAGAGGAGTGAGAGAAACAACTCTCTGGGTCACTGGACTGAAGTAGTTGCTTGGTGAGCATGGCATCAATTAGGTGGAAGGCCATGTAGAATTGCCATGTATTAAATCACCTCTCCAGGTTGACTGTTCACTTTAGGCAGGAAATGGAATGGAAGTAGTCTGAAATGTTGCTGTTCTCATGTTTAATCTGGGCCTTTGTGTCCAGGCTGTGTAGAGCCCTGACCAGACTTGGTGAACTCCATTATGCAGAATTTGATCCACACCAGATGTGTTTAAATACAGTTTTCACACTGGGCTTTTAAAGCATACTTAGCAATTATTATACCTGACCTGGCAAAAACTTCCTGCCACCGGGGTTTGCAAAGGTCACTACTGTTTCTTGTTTAATTTAAACTGGGGAAGATGAGTAGTCTTGGGGTTTTGGTGTATCCATAACAGGCACACTTGTGATGAAAAACAAGAAGGGATTTGTAGGTGATCCACAGCGTCACTTAGGTTGGAAAATACTTTCAAGATCATCGAGTCCAACCATTAACCTACTCTACCAAGTCCAGCACTAAGTCATATCCCTAAGCACCACCTCTAAACAATGTAAACACAACCAGGGATGGTGACTCCATCCTAGGTAGCATGGTCCAACATCTGACAGCCCTTTAGTGAAAAAGTTCTTCCTAATGTCTAGTCTAAACCTCCCCTGGCACAGCTTGAGGCCATTCCCTCTTGTATCATCAGTTACTTGTGAAAAGAGACCAGCACCTACCTCTTCACAATGTCAGGTAGTTGTAGGCAGTGATGAGGTCTCCCCTCAGCCTCCTTTTCCTCAGACTAAACAGCCCTAATTCCCTCAGCTGTTCTTCATAACACTTGTTCTCCAGCTTTGCCCTTCTTTGGACACACTGCAGCACCTTGCTGTCCTTCCTGTACTGAGGTGCACCAAACTGGCCACAGTATTTGAGGTGCGGCCTCACCAATGCCAAGTACCGAGGGACAATTGCCTCCCTGGTCCTACTTGTCACACTATTTCTAATACAGACCAGAACACTTCTGGCTCATACTCAGCTGCCTATCAATCAGAACCCCTGAGTCTCTCTCTGCTGGGCAGCTTTCCAGCCAGTCCTCCCCCAGCCTGTAGGGTTGCCTGGGGTTGTTGTGGCCCAAGTGCAGGACCCAGCACTTGGCCTTGTTGAACCTCATACAATTGATCCATCGATCCAGCCTGCCAAAGTCCCTCTGCAGAGCCTTCCTACCCTCAGGCAGATCAACACTCCCTCCCAGCCTGGTGTCATCTGCAAACTTATTGAGGGTTCATTCTGCCTCCTTATTGAAGCCATTCATCAAGACGTGAACCAGAATCGGTCCCAACGCTGAGGAAGGCCACTCCCGGCTGGCTGCCGGCTGGATTTAGCTCCATTCACCACACCCCCCCCCGCTCCGGGCCCGGCTGCGCAGCCAGCGCTTTACCCAGCACAGCACACGCGTGTCCAGGCCCCGAGCAGCCCGGTTTTCCATCAGGACGCTGTGGGAAGCAGCCCCGAGGGCCTCACACAGCCTTTCCCTCACCCACCGGGCAGGTCACCGGGAAAACACACACACAGGGGCAGTGGGAGGGGGTGGTGCGGGAGCCCTGGGGCAGAGCCCGCAGAGCCCGCAGCCCCCGCAGCAGCGCCCCGGCCGCCCCGGAACCTTCGTGCACCGCGCCGGGGGCGGGAGGACGCGTGTGGCGGCGGCACCGCGGGCC
>NW_009969339.1:3059248-3061272 GCF_000747805.2 Chaetura pelagica | reverse complement strand
CGTACCGGGCCGGAGTGGGCCCCTGCCTCGGCCGCAGTCCCTGCGCGGGGAGAGGAGGAGGATGTGTCAGGTCTCTCGGCGCGCCTGAGCTGCTTGCATTGGGAGAGCACGTCTGAAACGAGGCCCAAGCTCCTCGTCCCGTGTTTCGCCATGAATCCTCCTGCGCCTCGAGGGGCGGCGTTACAGCGCCTCTGCGG
Organism: Chaetura pelagica; assembly: GCF_000747805.2. Classification (NCBI taxonomy): domain Eukaryota; kingdom Metazoa; phylum Chordata; class Aves; order Apodiformes; family Apodidae; genus Chaetura; species Chaetura pelagica. Next base: position 3,061,075 of record NW_009969339.1, on the reverse strand, counting down.
CCTTCCCGGGGGCTTCCAGGTGCCGGATGTCAAGCTAAAATTGCGAGGTGCTGGTGCTCTGCGAACAGGACAGTGTGCTCTTTCCTGGAGCCGAGGGCTGCAGCTTCATTCCGTGCTGTCTGGTTCTCCTTGCAGTTGCCCCCCCTCGCCTGCATCTCTTGTGGCAAATCTGGGCTGGGCTCCCGTGGGGCAGAAGGTGGGGCTGATGTAATGTCATGTCCCCTCTGATCACCAAAGAATAGAAATGGAGGAGAGTTTGCAGGAACCTTGATGTATTTGTCAGTACTTTGCTGAATCTCTGTAGGAATTACAGCACTGGGAGGTTTTAGAGAGACTCACGTCTGCAAGTGCTGCTCCCAGGGCTGATATTCTTGCATTTATTTTGTAAAATAAAAACTTCTGGCAAGTTTTTCCTTGCTAGGAATACAATTTACAGTGTTAACAGGCCCCCCAAAAAATCTAGTTGTTCTTAAATGAGGATGTGGTACTAGTCTGCAAGTGCTGCTCCCAGGGCTGATATTCTTGCATTTATTTTGTAAAATAAAAACTTCTGGCAAGTTTTTCCTTGCTAGGAATACAATTTACAGTGTTAACAGGCCCCCCAAAAAATCTAGTTGTTCTTAAATGAGGATGTGGTACTAAGGAATTTTCTAAGAAATATATATATATATATAATCATTGTCATAGAATGCTTTGGGTTGGACCTTAAAGATTATCTAGTTCCAATCCCCATGCCATGGGCAGGGACACCTCCCACTACAACATGTTGCTCAAAGGCCCATCCAGGCTGCTCTTGAACACATCCAGGGAGGGGGCTTCCACAGCTTCTCTGGCCAAGCTGTTCCAGTGTCTCACCACCCTCACATAAAGAATTTCTTCCTAATGCCTAACCTAAATCTACCCTCTTGCAGTTTAAAGCCATTATCCCCCATCCTGCCACTACAAGCCCTTGCAAAAATGCCCTCCCCAGCTTTCCTGTAGCCCCTTCATGTACTGCAAGACCACTATAAGGTTTGTCCAGAGCCTTCTCTGGGCTAAACAGCCCCAACTTTCTGATCATCTGAGTGGCCCTCCTCTGGTCTTGGTCCAACAGCTCCATGTCCTTCTTGTGTTGGGAGCTCTAGAACTACACACAGAACTCCAGGTGGGGTCTCGCCAGAACAGAGTAGAGGAGGAGAATCATCTCCCTTGACCTGCTGGCCATGCTTCTTTTGATGCAGCCCAGGATGTGGTTGGCTTTCTGGGCTGTGAGTGCACATTCATAGCATGGTTAAAGTTGGAAGGAATCTTAAAGATCATCTAGTTCCAAGCCCCCTGCTGTGAGCGGGGACACCTCACAAGGCTGCACAAGACCTCCTCTAACTTTGCCACCTCATATTGAGCTTTTCATTAACCAACACCCCCGAAGTCCTTTTCCAGAGGGCTGTTCTCAATCCATTCTTTAGCCCAACCTGTATTTGTGCTTGGGATTGCCCTGACCCAGGTGCATAACCTTGCACTTGACCTTGTTGAACTTCATTAGGTTGGTATGGGCCCCCCTCTCCAGCCTGTCAAGCTCCCTCTGGATGGCCTCCCTTCCCTCCAGTGCCTCAGCCTCACCACACAGCTTGATATTGTCAGCAAACTTGCTGAGGGTGCACTCATATCCTCACTCATATCCACATGTATCCTTGTTTTTAGAAAGGGCAATGTCCTGTTACATCCTGTGTAAATATTGCAGAGCACGTACAGCTTACTAAAATAATCCAAGTCATCTCCCATTTTTTTTTTTTTTACTCATCTAGGTTGGCTTTGGGCAGTCTTTTTTTGTAAAGGGACCTGATTTTA
>NW_009969339.1:3039673-3058618 GCF_000747805.2 Chaetura pelagica | reverse complement strand
CGTACCGGGCCGGAGTGGGCCCCTGCCTCGGCCGCAGTCCCTGCGCGGGGAGAGGAGGAGGATGTGTCAGGTCTCTCGGCGCGCCTGAGCTGCTTGCATTGGGAGAGCACGTCTGAAACGAGGCCCAAGCTCCTCGTCCCGTGTTTCGCCATGAATCCTCCTGCGCCTCGAGGGGCGGCGTTACAGCGCCTCTGCGGCCTTCCCGGGGGCTTCCAGGTGCCGGATGTCAAGCTAAAATTGCGAGGTGCTGGTGCTCTGCGAACAGGACAGTGTGCTCTTTCCTGGAGCCGAGGGCTGCAGCTTCATTCCGTGCTGTCTGGTTCTCCTTGCAGTTGCCCCCCCTCGCCTGCATCTCTTGTGGCAAATCTGGGCTGGGCTCCCGTGGGGCAGAAGGTGGGGCTGATGTAATGTCATGTCCCCTCTGATCACCAAAGAATAGAAATGGAGGAGAGTTTGCAGGAACCTTGATGTATTTGTCAGTACTTTGCTGAATCTCTGTAGGAATTACAGCACTGGGAGGTTTTAGAGAGACTCACGTCTGCAAGTGCTGCTCCCAGGGCTGATATTCTTGCATTTATTTTGTAAAATAAAAACTTCTGGCAAGTTTTTCCTTGCTAGGAATACAATTTACAGTGTTAACAGGCCCCCCAAAAAATCTAGTTGTTCTTAAATGAGGATGTGGTACTAAGGAATTTTCTAAGAAATATATATATATATATAATCATTGTCATAGAATGCTTTGGGTTGGACCTTAAAGATTATCTAGTTCCAATCCCCATGCCATGGGCAGGGACACCTCCCACTACAACATGTTGCTCAAAGGCCCATCCAGGCTGCTCTTGAACACATCCAGGGAGGGGGCTTCCACAGCTTCTCTGGCCAAGCTGTTCCAGTGTCTCACCACCCTCACATAAAGAATTTCTTCCTAATGCCTAACCTAAATCTACCCTCTTGCAGTTTAAAGCCATTATCCCCCATCCTGCCACTACAAGCCCTTGCAAAAATGCCCTCCCCAGCTTTCCTGTAGCCCCTTCATGTACTGCAAGACCACTATAAGGTTTGTCCAGAGCCTTCTCTGGGCTAAACAGCCCCAACTTTCTGATCATCTGAGTGGCCCTCCTCTGGTCTTGGTCCAACAGCTCCATGTCCTTCTTGTGTTGGGAGCTCTAGAACTACACACAGAACTCCAGGTGGGGTCTCGCCAGAACAGAGTAGAGGAGGAGAATCATCTCCCTTGACCTGCTGGCCATGCTTCTTTTGATGCAGCCCAGGATGTGGTTGGCTTTCTGGGCTGTGAGTGCACATTCATAGCATGGTTAAAGTTGGAAGGAATCTTAAAGATCATCTAGTTCCAAGCCCCCTGCTGTGAGCGGGGACACCTCACAAGGCTGCACAAGACCTCCTCTAACTTTGCCACCTCATATTGAGCTTTTCATTAACCAACACCCCCGAAGTCCTTTTCCAGAGGGCTGTTCTCAATCCATTCTTTAGCCCAACCTGTATTTGTGCTTGGGATTGCCCTGACCCAGGTGCATAACCTTGCACTTGACCTTGTTGAACTTCATTAGGTTGGTATGGGCCCCCCTCTCCAGCCTGTCAAGCTCCCTCTGGATGGCCTCCCTTCCCTCCAGTGCCTCAGCCTCACCACACAGCTTGATATTGTCAGCAAACTTGCTGAGGGTGCACTCATATCCTCACTCATATCCACATGTATCCTTGTTTTTAGAAAGGGCAATGTCCTGTTACATCCTGTGTAAATATTGCAGAGCACGTACAGCTTACTAAAATAATCCAAGTCATCTCCCATTTTTTTTTTTTTTACTCATCTAGGTTGGCTTTGGGCAGTCTTTTTTTGTAAAGGGACCTGATTTTAAATAATTATTATTTAAAAATAATAATAATAACAACAAAAAAGCTCGAGCATCTTGGGTTTTGGTCACTCTTTGGAAATCTGCTTCAAACTGTTTTTTTGTTTACAGGAAAAATGGAGACTTCTTCCAGCATTTCTAAAGGTTAGTGTTGTGCACTCGTTTCATAGCATGAATACTCTGTTTCCCTTCTAACTTTACATCCCCCTTCTCTAGCTTTGGCTGTTTCCCAGAATACCTCTCCTCACCCCCTGTGTGGATTTTGCAATATGTTTTTTTTTTAGTTCATGTGATTATGGATAAACTTACTACATAGATTGGTTTCTTGATTAATCTGTACATTAATTTGTGGAGGCCATTCTGAACAATAATTCATGTGGTGTAATGTTTGCAGGTTATTTTGCTGTTTTACTGCTATCCGGAGACCCCATTTATGGTCTCCGTGTGAGGCTGTGGTGTTAGGTTTGTAGCAGTGTTTGTCATAGGAAGTATATGATCACAGGTCTGGATTCTGCAGAGGCTTGAATGTATGTGTATCTTCACTCATGAATGTCAGAGCTTGACTGAATGCAGAGATTACTAATGTCCTAGTTTCAGTGCTACTCATACAATCTGTTATTAGTTGAAGGCAAAGTTCTAGATAAAATGCCATTAGATATAAAAACAGGACAAAAAAACAGTTGTAAATGAGGAAGGAGAAAGAGAGTAATGAAAATTGTGTCATAAAGAGAGCAGCTAAAGTCTTTGATGTGCACAGGTGCCTTCCAAGAATTGCAGCCACCTCTGCACCTGTCCACAGTCTTCAGAAATGTTGCTCACTTCAGCAAGGTTCTTTTCAGACTAGCTTTATTTATTCCTTTCCTTTCCAGTTTCAGCACCTGCGTTTCTCTTGTTGTGGTGGCAGTCAGTGTTTGTTCGTGACAGGAAAACAAAGTTCAAAAGTCAGTTGCAGATTGTGTATGTTTTGACTTTGGTTCAGGGCTGTGAAGATGCTTCAGGGCCCCAATGAATCCCATTTCTGTGTCTCTCTTAGCAACCACATGAAATTCCATCATGAGCTTGATCTAGTGATATTGTCTGAATTCTTGAGACCATGAAAAAGGGAGGGCTGCTGATTGTATGGTGCAATTTACTGTGTGCTTTACGACAAATGTATCCATCCCCCATTATTTCCAGCCAGTGAGCCCTTTACTCTAGAGCTGCTGATGGGAGTCTGGCCTTTCTGTTGCATGTTGGTTTATGCCAGCAGTTTTACAGTTATACAAAGCAGATGTGCATTAGTTTCTATTGTGGAGTTTTCTTTCAAGAAAGCTGTTGATATGCCTCATAAAAGAATGGAAAGAGCCACTAGTCTGATTTCTAGATACTAGCAAATCCATAATGTTTTCTTGCTTATATCATCTCCTAAGCAAAGCTTTTTGTAAATCAGGAAAATTCTTATCTAAAGAATTTTGCTCTGGAAACGTTCCCCTTTTGTCTTAACACATGGAGGCTTCACTGAGCAGCTAGATTTGTCATTCTAAGCTTCCCATTTATTTCAAATAATTTCAGAATGAACTGTTGCCTATCAGGTGAACTATGTAAATGCATCTGTTTTCTGTATGAAGTTTTAAGTCTTGCAAGCCCTCTGTAAGCGTGTAAGTATGTCTTGATACCAGCTAGCATGCTTTCCTTTTAAAGGCTGAATTTTGCTTTTCTTAGTATTCTTTTGAGATGAAATATTTCTTTTTTTCTTTAATCCCAGATAATTTTACTTAGTATAACCCCCCTTCTTTTGATTGCTCTAAACACCTTAAACTGAAAACCTTGAAATGTGCTGTATCAACTCATTACCTGGAAAAACAGGTTTTCTGTGCTGTTACCTCTGGGCATGTTCTCTGTCTTCCTGCATACAAATCAAACTCAAATTTGTTATGAGTGTCCTGCCCCCCTCCTGTGGCTGTTTCTTTGCTTATTGACTTTTCTCATTCACACCCCATTTCTGTTTCATCTCATCTCAATGTCTCTCATTCTTCTTTATGACAGCTGCTTGTGTTAGGGCGCAGACAACTTCTTTCTCAAGCAACATACATTATTAATTATACTGTAAATGATAAAAATTACTTCAAAATAACAGCAAAGGGATAAAATACTTTTACTTGCAACTGCTCTTGTTTGTTTATATGAATTCAAAGTCTATTGGGTGTTTACTTTGTACAGTTATTGAATTACTTTTCTGACTAAAAGAAGAACTTGGAAACTTACAGTGTGGAACTAGACCAAACGTCCAGACACTTCTCAGAAGTTTGTCAACTGGAATAATTCAGCACAGATACAAAAACACTTATAAATGCCTTTATCTTAAATTCTGTCTTGTTTATAATGTTACTGAAGCTAATTTTATTTGCTGCATGCATGTGTTTTCCAGGTAAAAGGACTTGTGAAGCAGCACATAGACTCATTCAACTATTTCATCAATGTAGAGGTATGCTTTCTTGGTGGGAAGAAAGTGGCTCTTAGTACACATGGCACATGATTCTATTTAATTTCATTTTTCCCCTCCTCCAGATAAAGAAAATAATGAAGGCCAATGAAAAAGTGACAAGTGATGCCGACCCAATGTGGTACTTGAAGTAAGTGTGAAATTATTTCCATATCATTAGTAGCATCAGTACTATTTCATGGGTTTGTTATTGGCTATAAAATGTTTATAGGCAACTGTGTAGGTATAAATCAAGAGAGTATTTTCCATGACTTGAGTCTTACTTGGAGCATTGAAAGGTGGGAAGATTTAAAGAATAATCTTAAATGCTAAAGAATAACAGCCAGCTGTTAAAAATACTTCATGTCACCATTTTCATCTTATTTAGTAATCTCAGATGGTAGACATGAGTTTCTTTTTGTCTATTTGCTAAGGTAACTTGGGGTTTATTGGTTGTGCAGTTTAAATTCCAACTAGAACCTCTCAAATACAATGAGTTGCTTTGAGAATCATTGCTGACTATTAACCTACGTTAGTCAAATTAACTTCATTTTTAAGTGTGTCAAATTCTGCTTCCAGGTTGCCTGAAAAATATTGGCTCATTGCTCCTTTTGGAATTGTTTGTATTACAGGTACCTCAATATTTATGTAGGCATTCCAGATGTGGAAGAAAGCTTCAATGTGACAAGACCTGTATCGCCTCATGAGGTATTAATGTTTGAATCTGTCTTCTTTGTTTGATCTTGGGAATGCCTTGGATAATAGCTGCATATAACTCAATTTTTAGTACATGTGTACTACATTAGATGATACAACACATTCCACTGTCATTGTAGAAGGAAGCCTCAGAGATTTAAACATCATGCAATTAATGCAATTTTTTTTATTTCCTTTTTTTTTTTTCCTATCATGTTCAAATAGCTATATTCAGTGTCTCCATGAGAGCAGCTGTATTTCAATGGGTTTCCATAGAAGTATTGAGAAGTGCCTCTCTTGCTGAGTCTTTTGGCCCTCCTTATGACAGACCTTAAGTCCTCACACTACAGTGTAGTGGTCTTTCATGTTTTTATTAACTTATTTTTAATTTTAGCCCAGCTACTCTCTGCACCACAGGTCACTTAATTCCCCCTTTCCCTCCCAGTCTTTCTTGGAAATGCATCTCTCTTTTTCTTTGCTCATAGTTTTCAAGTCTGAGTCAGAGAGCAAACATGGGAACTTTGAGCAGAAACAGATGGATGTTGATAAAATTGTAAGAAACTGCAGAAGAGCATTAGCCTTATGAGGAGCATATTTAACTTTTTAGCACTGCTCTAGGCATCCAGATTAACAAATGGATTGTGTCTTTCTGGACTAAAGATGCATATTGGAGAACAAATGCTGCTGTGACTGAAATCAGTTTGTTGCTTTTGGCAGGATATAAGGTAGATTCTGTAATATAAGAAACAATAAACTAAGATAAAGGTTTAGAACTTTTAGCATTGCTTCCAGGTATCTAAAGCCATTCTGTTCCTGTCAGAGATTTCTCAGGAACAAAACATCCTCTCCTGTTGCTGTGCTTGGTGATTTATATCACTGCAACAGAGGTACTGACAACGTTTTTGGCCTCAGAAGAGGACCTGAGCATGGAACTGGCAGTCATTTTCCTACATACAGCCTATTGTCAGGCTAATAAAACAGTTCACCTATCAGACACTTTTTCATTGCTATTTGCACTCATATTTGAGTGTTGTTGTTTGTTTTTTTTTTAATTTAATGCGTGTAGCATGCCTTAGACTCTGTTATGAAAGACATTCTGTGCTTTGGAGATATGCTGTGACAAAGGCCATCTAGTGGCTGCTTCTTGTGCAGAGCCACGTTTCTGTCTCCAGGGACCTAACTCAAATCTTGCTTAACTCGTTGGAAAGATTTCAAGGCCAGTAACACAACCATCAGCAGTGCAATTAAATGTAATACAGGACAGCTCATGGTTCTCACAAATGTGTAGCTAACCTTGAATTCGCAGGTACAAACATGCACAAAATGAAGATTTTCTATATATGAATGAAATAGCATGCAAAAAATTGTTCATGGCCAGCAACTCTTATCCAAGAATCCAGGTATTAAACTACTTGCTTACTGTATAAGTAAAGTGACTGTACAAGCAGAAGAGTACAAAAATAAGTGCTTCATAGAGAATATTGACCTTGAATTTAGAACAAACTACTCTTGCATCTCAGATACATCCTCATTGATGCTTAATGCCAGTGTGTTATGTTGAGGGTTTTTTGTTGGGGTTTTTTTGAGTGTATATGCACACAGGAAAGCCAGTTATTTTCTTAAATATGCTACTGATCAGGTCAAACCAGGGGTGCAATTTAAAAAAGCAAATACCCAAACCAAACAAAAAGGTCGCATACTTAGGGGTATGTCATTACATTTCTCTGTTAGAGGCTTGTAAAATTTCTTCCCGAAGATAAATGATCTGATTTCCATAAGCGCCTGAGAATTTTACCTATTTTCAATCCAATTTGGGAGTTTTAGTATCTTTGGTTTCCTTGAAGATCAAGTCATGCCTGTTTTTATCTCTTAAGTATGTAATGTAAGGAGAAGTTATATCAAGGAAGGTGATAGAAAAATACAAATGCTGGAATCTTACACTGTGTAATTCTGACTTTGTATCTGTGTCTTGTGTGGACAAGCACACACAAAGAATTCTGAAGCCTTTTTTTCCCTAATTAATACTAACGAAGCTGTCAGACTCTCCTTAGGCAGTCCTTATGGGAGTTTCATTTTTCTTCATACAGGTGAATTTAAAGTAATTAGAAAATGTAAATATTTTCAGTTACTATTAAATTAAACTACATTGCTGGGAGCACGATGGGATCTAATTTCCTGTAAGTCATAGCTTGAAAACTGCTGGTGCACATTGGTATTTTATTACTACAGAAGTAGTTTATTTTTTATTGTGGAGAGGAGCACACAGTTTGCAGTGATTCTTGAGGCATTTTTTTTCCATACAATTACATCTTCAATGCACAGCATTGATTATACATCTTATTAATGTATAATCAATACACCAAAATACAGAACCATAAATGTATAAGTCTGAATACTGATAAACCTCTAATTCTGGAGCTTGAAGATTCAGAACACTCACTGAGGTCATAAATGGTCTTTGAGTTGCTCTGTTGTGTTTGGCAAATGCAGTTAAACCTTGTCTTGCATGAAGATATGAATACCTTAAGGGCTAGCAACAGAGTCACAGAGTGAGGGTGAGGAGAGCAGAGCAGAAAGATCGGATTAGAAATGATTGAGCCTTGAGCTATATAATGTCCTAGATATATATATCCAGCTTCTCTTATTGTCTGAGTAAATTCCAGGAATCTTTCAAGGAAGTGATACAGTAGTGAGCCTTCTTTAAGTCATCTTTTGAAACGGTACCATAGAGTGAGATGTGCTCGTTCTAATAAGAAGATACTACAGTGTTCCTCATACTCTGCTGTGTTCCCCTTCTGTAAAACTTCATATAAGAGCACAACTCTTGAGCTGTTGTGAGTCTTCTTAGGGAAATGTCACTGAGCTGAGTTCTGTCCTCAGAGCTGGTGGCATAGTATAGCCATTTTGTCATCTCTGCTCATTAGGCCTGTTTGTTTAATTAACCAGTTTAGAAGCTCTGTAGTGCTGTCTTCTGAAGACACAGATCCAGTGTCTGCTTTTGAAACATCACAATAACTGCATTTCAGGCTTTTCAGTTTTGTTTTAAACTCTGTCAAATATATTCCGCAAACAATTGGTTGCACTTTGCTTTGCTTGATTTCTTTGTGAGCACCTACAGGAGACATGGGCAAACATGGGATGTTTTAAGAGAGACTTTTCAGCTTGTAAGCCAACATTTAACCAAATGATTGTTCCCCTTTTAGTGCCGTCTGAGAGACATGACTTATTCTGCCCCAATTACAGTGGACATTGAATATACACGAGGTAGTCAGAGGATCATACGCAATGCCTTGCCCATTGGCAGGTAAGACACTGTATGTCAAGTCTCTGGCACTAGCTTTCATTTATTGCTGTGTTGGGAAGAGTTTTTGCTGCAAAATAAATGTAGGCTAACCTTGCTTCCATGTTAAAATAAAGAGTGAGCAGGCAAATCTTGATTAGCAGCTGTACAGGATGTGATTGTTAGGTTCTGTTCTTAAATTTTGTTTTGCAAAAGCTTCTGGAAATCTGTCTCCTTGTAAAGAAGGATGGATATAAGGGTTGATTTTGTCTCTGGTTTTGTTTAGAGCCAGGGCTGAGCTTTGTGGGCTAATGTTGAGGATTTTTTACTGCTTTTCTTTTTCTAAAGACTGTCAAATGACTTGAGGACATTAGTATTGTGAAGGACATTGAATTTCTTAAAGAAAATAATGTACCTTAGGGAGAAAAACAAGCTCTTAACCATGCCAAAAAGGCAAAATATGTGGCAGTTCTAGCATTTACTGAAAGCAAAGTTCCATTTTAAAGGCAATTAAGATGACTGTCTTTTGTAGACAAGGTTTCTTAAAGACCAGCCCTCCTGGCTTTAAAGGTCAGTGTCTTACAGCAATTGTTTACTGTGTGACTCTGCATCTTACCAAAGGCAGAATACTGACAGGAAAGAAAAGATAGCTTCTTAAGAAGCTACATTTCTTGTAGTGAAATTTTAAGCTTTCATATTAAAAAAATGTACTTTTAACTCGCTGAATAGAACATGTTACACAGCAAAGCATTTACAAACCAAACATCTGTAGCTGTAGTAAGTTTATTGTTCTGAGCCATTGCTTAAGAAAATATTTTTTTTTAAAGACCATCTACGTTTGAGCTCTTTGAATTATTTAATGGTGAGTACTACAGGCAAAGAAAAAAGTTCAAGTAAATGTGCATTTTCACCAAAATACATTACCAATTTGTATGCAAAAGACAGTACCTTGAAGTATAGTTTATAGTTAAAAGAAGAAAAATAAATTAGTCTAGACATTTGTCTACATCTGTCTTTAAAAAAAAGGGATGAAGACATCGTAAAGCATCCATAATATACTGGAACTGCACAGCACCAGTGTGTTGCAGCTTACATTAAGGCCTGTTCCTGTAAATTCCTCTCTTCCTCCTGTGAAGTGGGATCATGGCAGAAAAAGTAAATATTCTCCATTAAAAATGAAGTTATGTCGTCCAAGGAATTTTAAGGGCTTACATGTGGAAAGTCTTTTTGCTATACAAAACTGTTTATATCCAGTTGTTATTTCCATGGGAAATAATTTCCCTACTATTGTGCTTATTTCCTTTTGCCAAGTGAGGATATGCAATGCTCTTGTTTGACACACGGTTTAGACTGGGTCAGGAGAGCTGGATGTTCTTTCTGACTTCTGTTGTTTGGTAGTGTCATTGATGATAACGTGTGTCTTAAAAAATCCCCAAAACCCACCAGAGCTGTGTCTTTGTGTCTTCAGAAATGAAAATTTCCTTTAAATGCTTAATAGCATTCCAAATTAGTGTACCCATTTTCTATGTCTTTATGAGCAGAAATTCAATAACTTGATTTTCCCTTTTAAAAATTTTTTTTCCTGTTCTTCCTGATAAATTAAGATACTTAAAAAATTGATTCTGTTCTTAAACATAGAGTGACTTACTACAGTGTCTTATGTTAGCTGCAAAATATTTTATTGTTTGCAAGTGAAATAAGGAATAGATATTTTGTGGCATCTGTTTCACTGGAGTTTTCAGTGATGGTGTTTGCCTTCTCCATTTTGAGTTTCCTTAGGCCAGCTAGCCACTCTTTCTGATATAAATAGCCAATGCATTAGGCTTATTGTGTGTGTGATACAAGATTATGATTGTTATATGAAGCTTCTTATCTCTAGGAAACACTTTCTCAGTGAAATAATTGAAGTAGGTAGGTTATCTGTATGGAGGACTGTAGTGACAAGATAGCTTTTTATCCTCTTAAAAAATACAGAATGTTGAGTTCACCAGATTTTTTAATAAGATACAAGAGTATAAAAATGGCTAAGAAACTGAAATAATTAATAAGTTTTGAAGAAAAGTAATATGACTTTGTTAGCAAGAGCTTACTAATTGTAATTTTTGTTGGAGTGATTTTAAATGAAGTATCTCTGGGGTAGCAAATAGTTCCATAGTAAAGGTCATGGATACATTTTGTAAAAATATGTCTTAGCAAACACCTGGACATAGGTCTTACTAAGGCTGTCCACCATGGAGTGAAATTCTGTAAGCTGGATTGAAAGGTCACTGTTTGGTGTAAGAGACTGAAGGGCAGGGAGGTTTTTTGTTAGATACAGTGATAAGCTGTTTGTATGTTGTGCAAAATGTAGCCTTTTTTTTTTTTAAAGTAAAATAGGCTCTCTTTCAAAAGCTTTAATAAAAAGTCTGGGAGTGGGAAGTTATGTTATGAAGCTGACTATAAACGTCCTCTTTCTAATAGTAACTTCACATTGCTAGTTAATTGTTGAAGAAGCCAAAGTTCCTTGTAAGGCTACAGCGTAAACCAAATTAATGTGAACATTCCCTAACTTCATTATCATAGGGTGTTACAATAATTGAGGTTGGAAGAGACCTTGAGAGGTCTCTGGTACAACCTTCTGCTCAAAATGGGGTCAGCCTTGTGCTCAGACCACGTTGAGCAGTGTTTCTCCTGTCACATCTTGAAGATTTCCATGGATGGAGACTGCCCAGCTTCTCCGTGCAGCTGTTCCACTGCTTGACTGTCCTCATGGTGAACAAGTATTGTCTTATATTAGTTCTGTGCATCTTTATATTTTTTTCCTCCCTAAGCATGGAATTTGTTTTTAATTTCTTGGAATATTTTTCTATCACTTCATGTTGCTTCAGAAAATGCTTGCTGTGGGCTTCTGTCCTAAGGCACCAGAGAAACCAGGGCTGCTACTGGGGAAACTTCATGCCTGGGTTATATATTTGAGGCATTATGTGCAGCTATAACGTGTGGTTGCTTTGTGGGAAATCAGATCTGAACAACCTTTTTCTAATTAAAATTAGTGAGAGTGGACCTGCAATGGTGTGTTCTTCAGTGCAAACTGTATTAGTTTTTGGGACCAGGAGGCTTAGCACTAGTAATCGTTAGCCTTGGTGACTGTAGTAGCTATGTAACAATTAAATGTCTACAGTCTACAGTTTCTGCCAGTAGATGTCAAATTTCAAGTCTGTTTTCAAAATATGGGTTTGGTGAAATAAGATGGGATTAAAGGAAAAACCTGTTGCTCATAGGTTTCATGGCTTCTAATTACCTTTCTCCAGTTCTCTACATGTTTTCTCCAGTTAGTTCACCATGGTTTTTGTTCTGATTTTGACCATTCACATTTTTCTATCTGAATCTAAAGTAAAAGTGTAACTGGTTTTCTTACAGAATGCCTATAATGCTGCGTAGCTCCAATTGTGTTCTCACTGGGAAAACTCCAGCAGAATTTGCCAAACTTAATGAATGTCCTTTGGATCCAGGTACCTAGTTCTTTTATCTCATCTGTGCTTTTAGTTTTAAATCCTTCAAAGAAATACCCCATTAGTATTTTTCCTGCCACTGGGTAGCTTTTGTGGGAACTTCTGAAGTAACTGTTGACTAAAAGAAATTGCCAGGCTTTTGAAAATAGTAAGAAATGCTTGACAGCCTAGAAAGTTTGTATTTGTGGACAAAGTTTTCAACCACAAAAACCATACGCCAAAATTTTGGGAAAGCTGAGAAGAGAATATAGTATGTGCAGTGCTGTGTTAAATGGGAATAGAGATGGATTTCATTCATGAAAATGGAGTTGATCAGGGGAGAAGAGAGTATAATGGTGTCAATCAGAGTGGGAGTTCTCATTTATTGCATTTTGTAAAGTGAGAAGGAAGTGTTACGTGGTAATACTTGAAATGTAGAGTGGAGATTAAGAGGTATAACAAGCAACTTATTTTTTTTTTATCTGCTGCCTTTGAAACATGTACTGGACGTATTTTGTGCTTGCTTGTGACAGCAAGATATATTGACATGGCATGCTGTGCTGGAGGAGCATTAATAGCTACAATGTAAGAGAGGAATCTAACGTGCAGATTCCTTATATTGTCTTAGATACAGCAAGTGTATGAAAAGACATCTTTTAAAGTAATACAAAAGAAATTTCTCCTTGTAGTGCTGGAGGGAGCAAGTTGTTAATTATAGAAGACTTACTATCTGGATTTGGTACCAAGCATCTGAAATGGCCCGTTCTTTTTTGATGTTCTTATGATATACTCCTCTGACAGGCAATATTTTAACCTAATTTGTACAACTAACAATTCTATAACATCTTTTAATAAGTATGGCTACATTACATGTTTGGGGTTTTTTTACAGCTCTACAGTTTTCTCTCTGGGTGTGAGTTCTTTCTGTACAAATACTTCCCAAATAAACTCTTAGATCCTGCATACTATGTGTGAGCAAGCCTAGCAAAATTCTTTTAAGTCTAGTGGAACGTTTTTGTAGTTATCATAGGTTCCACAGAGTTTGTTCTTCACTCTTTTAAGGGAGAATTTACTCTTCTGTTTTGTCCTTTGTGTACCTACTGTTTACTTTCTAATAATTTATATTCAGAGGCATATTGAAGGACACAACTAAGGAGCACAGGTGCTAACGTGCATAATCTTTCTTTTCTATTGAATAGGTGGCTATTTCATTGTTAAAGGTGTAGAGAAAGTCATCCTTATTCAAGAGCAGTTATCCAAAAACAGAATAATTGTGGAAGCTGATAGAAAAGGCACAGTTGGCGCTTCTGTTACCAGGTATGGGAAAAGCCTGCAATTACATGAAGGAGATAAAAGCAGAGCTTTTGAAGTTCATTGTTGTAGTTGAAGTAGCTGTGTAGTTTTCTTCTCAGTATAGTTTAATAGGAAAAAGCTGTAGATAGTCAATGCCCCTCTCTTGCTACTGTCATTTTGTATGCTAAAACATCACTTGTTTTTAAGCTCCATGCTGGTATAATACGTTGTTTGTCACTGTTCAGTGTGAGGGCTGCTTTTTCTTTTCCAGAGGCCTCTCACATGTCTCTCCTAGGTACTTTACTGTTCTATAGTAAGGCTAGGTGAGGTTAAACATGTAACACAAAGTACTGTTACATCATTATTGTTGCTGTTGCAGTACTTGTGCAGCACTTTGACCTTGCTGGTTACATCTGAGCAGATGATAAAAGCATGCAAAGATTGCTTTGAAAAATACAGCCTTCTACTTTCTGAAGTTGAATATTGACCTTCCCCATCACCCCATAGGTGATAATACTCTCTTACCATGGCGTTACGAGGAGATGTCTGGCTGTTTTAATGTAATTTTTAAAATAGGGGAAGGTGGGGTTAATTTTGCTGCAAGATTGCTCGAGCTTGATAAGTTTTATACAGAAGATTCTAGGAACATCAGTTAAAACTTTCTGTTGGACATAATATATTTTTTTAACTTCAAGTTCCACCCATGAGAAGAAGAGCAGAACAAATCTGATTGTGAAACAAGGAAGATTTTACCTGAGACACAATACTCTGTCAGAAGATATTCCCATTGCCATCATATTTAAGGTAATACAACGATTGGTTTAGGGAAAAAAAAAAAAAGAAGCTGTTCTGTAGATCAGTAGCAGCTCTTAGAAGTTAATATGTACAGAAGGACTTGGCAGGGCTTAGAGAATGCAAGCTTTTTTTGCCCTGGAAAGTAATCTTGTACAGCAAAAAAGGAGATAAAGTGCTGCATTTTTCTGCAAGGAGGGCATTGCTGTGCCAAGAAAAATGCTGCCACCCCCTTACAGCTTTGTAAGGTCACTCTGCACTAATGTCTGTGCTCTTGTTGCTACAGAAAGTCATAAGGGTTTTGGTTTATTTTGTTATGAGCTAATTTGCAAACCTATCTTAGAGTCTTAATTTCTGATTTTGGCAACCCTTTACCCCCACCTCCAGCTTCTGGATTGCTGAGTAGCTCAGCGCCCTCTGTTTCAGATCCAGGGACATGAGGTAACCATGAGCTCACTGTACATGACTTCCAGTCATAACTGTGAACAAAACTGATAGCAATTCTTAGACCTATTCCTAAATTCTTTAAGATTACTAGCGTGGCTTGCATCCCCTGGCAGTTTACTTCCTTCCCCTGTGAATGAATTCTGCCTCAGTCAGACTGCTGCAGAATCCCTGCCTGACTCAGGAACACCCACCAGAATCTTCAGCCCAGTGAATACATGGACAGGCATTGGAGTTTTGAAGCCATCTCCAGTGAGACTGGCAGAGAGCTGTGAGAGGCATCCACCCCTGATTCTGGGCAAGAACTAGCTGAGCTGGCGACAGCGTGTCTCCTGTCTTGTAAAACTGCCCAAACTGCTTTCTTTCACCCTCTGCTTCTCTGATTTTAATTCACTCAAGGGTGCACACAGCTGAATGCAGAACGATGTCTACTCCTTAGCTGCCCAACTGGACTGGGAGTCCATCTGTGGTATCAAATGCATGGGCTACAGCCAGTAAAGGTGGTGTGTGGATGCACACTGGCGGCTACTGGAGCAGACAGGTGGTTGGCTGGGCATTGGTAGCTCCTTCCTGTCCTGTAGGCTGCACTGCTGCCTGTGGGCTTCCAGCTTGGTGCAGTGCCTGGACAAAAGGAAACTGGGCAGCAGTCTTGGAGGTGCGGTTCACAATGAAAGTGAATTAGGACACAAAAAGTCGTCTGAATGGATTTAGCAAAAAAGAGAAGTAAATCCTATACGTTCCTTTTCATTTTCACTGTAATGGTTTACCGCACAGAAGGCTTGGAGAGGTGATCATCTCTGGAGGAAATAAATTGCCAGGAGAGGGCACCACTCGCTCGCAGCATCCAAGCAGTTCCTGCCCGCAGTGCTGATGTGTCGGCGTTCTGTATTGCCACAGCGCTTTGCGTGACTGAGAGTTGTAAGAATCCGTTGTCTTGTAGGGAGTGCTTTGGGTTTGGTATTGGAAAATAGTTTAGTAATTAGATTTGGACTTGAGGAACAAATGTCTGCTGATTAAGCTAAACTCTTCAAGTAGTTCAAGATCTTCTAATTTTAGTGACCAGTGCTAAAGGAAGTTGAAAAATTATTTGTGGACAGAATGCACACAAATGTGTCAGGATTAAGTTCAGAACTTTTCTGTTGCAGGAAAGTGTTAATGTGGCTCTTAATCCATCTGCTGGGGTACAAAACAGCTGGATTCCACCTTCACTTACAGACTTTTATTACATTTTGTCACCCCCTGCTGGTGTAGATAAATACGTGCTCACAGAAGAGTAACTGCTGTGGGTTATTAAGTCTGAGGAGATGGTTGTTGCATTTTTTTAAGCAGCATTGTACTGACTATTTGATCATCATCTGACAATCCCTCCTCTAATTATTCCCCTACCTATATGTATCTTCTATATTCTAGATACGGTTGCATAATTTTTCATTTATTTATTAAATAAGGAGTTACAGTTCTTAGAAGCTCTCCCCAGTAGCATTTTTCCAAGTTTTATATAGATTTGAATCCAGCAGGGAATGAGCTGTACCCATTTTAACTATGATGAATATTACATTCTGGACTGACACTTAGCTATACTAATGAGGGGTCATTTTCCTTACCTTTCCTTTAATGACATGTGAACTTGAGGTATCTTCTGTCTGTTTTTGAGGAGGCTCCAGCTGAAAACAAAATCCCACATAGTCTTTTCAGTGGCTTCTTAGGCATGCATTAGCCTCTGATCTATCTTTCTTGGGCATTGCTCTAATGCAGATATAATTTTGTTGTATTTAACTACTAGAAATGATGTTACAAATGCTATAGCCCTGAAACTGGAAAATCTCTAACTTAAGGATCCTCAGGTAGCCTCGACTCTCTCTCATGGCAGTAGTATACATAGGAGATTTGTTGGAAAAGTAAGGAGAATAATTCTTTTCTGCTGAGACCCATGCCTATGGGTCTTCCTCTTTACTAGGAAGTGTTCTGCTTCTTGTAATATAGAGATATAGAACTGCAAGGGGCAAAGTTAAGCTGTACTGACAATACAAGGTCTGAAGGTTTGGTTGCCTTTGCATCCTTAACTTTTATTGTAGTACCTGCTTGTGTAATTTCCAATTAAAAAATGAAACTGAGAAGACTGACAAAAATCTGTAGCTCTGCATTTCCTTCCTGACCAGAATCTAGGCTGCAACTAAGTTCCACAGACCTTTGTGTTTCGAATAAGAAAATTACTAGTAATTGCTAGAGAGAGTCTGGTAAGGCACAGTTTTGTCAGGGACTGAGTTAGTAGATGAAAGTTGGGTAATTCTGGATTGTTTTACTAATCCTAAAGCTTTAAGTGGCCCAGTGTGTCTGCACATGACTTAAGATGTAGATCAAGTACATAAAGCCGTTGTCGCTTTATAGAAAGAGGAAGCAAGTAGGAGAGATCTATGATTTAATCTGGGTTTAAAGCTGTAAAGTGGAGGTGTACTAATACTCCTTAGACATCTTTATGTAAAGCAAGGGCTGTGAAGTAGAGAGCATTACAAATACCAGCTGCTGACAGAACTGAGACCTAAAAGAACTCCCTTTAACTAGAATCTAAGAGCACTTTCATGTTTCAGACATGAGTCATGGATACATCTTAACTACATGCTAAGGGAAGATCTTAACATACAGTATTCCTCGCTCTTTCTTTCATGGAGAGGAAGAATACCCAGGTCCATGGGTTATGGGGATGGGTGGGAATACTACTGCAGATCCAAAGGTCCCTTGATCTGGGTAAGCAGGGGGACTCGACTGTCTAGGATCACCCTAAAGAGTGATAGTTCATCCTGTCCTAAGGACAATTAGTTCATGCAGGATCTTTGTGATTGGCATATTTGGAGATTTAACAGCTAGCTGAGCTGAACACATGTAAGTTGTAGTTTTGTAAAGTTTAACATATTTACCATAGCTAAATTAAATTTGATAGGCTACAAAAGTCACAGTCCTGGCACTATTCTAGCACAGACTTGGAAGTGTCTGCTCTTCAAATGTGGGGGAGTTAATGCTTTGTTACTGTGCTAGCTTAAACACTTCCTCCCTTACTTTTATTCTTGAAAGTGACAGAGGCATTTTTGCAGACCCTTGATATGTAAATGCAGTTTTTGGATTAAAGTAGTGCTATAAATTGGACAGTTTTGCTTCCAAAGTATATATATATATGTTGCGGTTTCTAAAGGATTGTTAAGGAAAAAAGACACAACTAATTTGCTTCCTGCTTACTGTGTAACACTGCTTCATTTGATAATATGCACATGCAACCAGAATGATACTTAAAATGTCCTGAGTTGACTTGAAACCGCAAGAGACCTTTGTTTTATCATTGTCAGTTGTGCACAGATCATAGTGCTGTGTGAATGGTGCATCGTGGATTTTGTAAATATATAAGGCCATGAACTACACATCCTTTATCTGGGGAAGCTCAGACAGTTTTAGGTTATAATGAGCATTAGAGGACATGTGGAATATTTCTGTAGTACTTAAGGGTGTTTCTGTCTTGAAAAACATCAAGGTTACAGGGGAGGTGCTGCTGCTGCTTGTGCAGGGAACTCTCTTCATTCAAGGAGTTAGAGCTGTCTTAAGGTAAGGGCTATTTTTCCTTTGGGTGTGTGATCTTGGATCAGTAGGCTCAAGTGAGTTCTGGGAGCTGAAGTAAATGAAAGTTGTGTGCTGCACCAAGACTGGTTGGGAGAGATTTATAAGTAACCTATGGGGACTTTTAAAAGTTTAATTTTATGGCCTGATTCACTAGGTGAAGTATCTTTAGTTTATGTGGGGGGTAAAAGGAGCTTCTCTAGGACTTGCGGCAAAAGATTTGAAGAGCAGGTCAGATTTCAATTTTAGAAACCTGTGTTAGTCTTGTAGTTGTTAAGATTTAAACTCTACAGGAAAAGCTGAATGGTGGTCTTACTAGATCTGCAGAATTATGGGTTCCCATGGCTGCAGTTTCATAGCTTATATCTTTTGAATTATGAAAGCTGCAGACCAATTCTGCCTGTGATGTCAACCTTGAACTTCCCTGACATCTTTTTAATCCAGACATCTGCCTGTCTCCATTCTGTAATTTAGCCTGATGGGCTGCAGAGCTGCATTCTAGGGAAGTGCTGTGGAAACGCCTAGACATCATCATTAAGACACAAGCTGGGGAAGGAAAAGCTGGACTTACACTCCCTCATGCACACTCTCTCATATGTACGTGTGTATGCACACACATGCACGCATACACACACGTTTTGGGCAGCAGGAAATCCCCAGTCTTTGGAAGTGGTTGACCCCAGCTGGACCACTTTCTCCCACTTGAACTCAGGATGATATGGAGGTTCCTAATTTTTACTTTGACTGGTCTCTCTTATGTCTGTTGACTACTAGCTTCCAACCATGCTCTTCAAGAGCCTGTGACTGTCACCACCTTTATCCTTTCACCACTACTGTTAAGTTACACTTTGCAATGTCTCTTTCCTCTCCACCCTACCCTAACATTATCCCTTTGTGACATTGGCTTCCAATTAAAAAAAACAAACAAGAAAACCAAAACTAAGACATCTTGCTTCTTGCTTTGCTTTCATGTTAATTCCCTCATGTCTTGGCTTTGCCCTGGGATCATGACCACTTTAAGCATACGACCCATTCCTG